>NC_090935.1:827382073-827685104 GCF_040938575.1 Ambystoma mexicanum
TCTGTTCATAATTTGGGACTAGCAAAGCCAATGGTGACTTTACATGCCCTGGGAGACAGTAGTCAGTCCCAGGGTATGGAGTCTATGTTGGGGGGTCGCTACGACACCCCTGGGTTACGGCACAGAGGGTGCTGTGTAACCCACATCAAAAAAACACATGAGACCCTAAGGAGTAAAAGACCCCACAGCCCATAAAACACATGGAAACTTAAAGGAACACCTCAAATCATGTCTAAGAGTGGGAGCAAAAGAATGTCACTGTTAGCAGGAGAGAAAAAAATAAACCCCAAAAAATCCAGCAAAGCTGCTGGGCGACTCACTAGGTTTGGGAAATTAAGCCTTACAGAGAATTCTCCCTAACATCAAGCAAGAAAACGCACAATTGGAAAGTACAGAGAAGACAAAGCCTGGGACTCACATATGAAGAGAGAGATAGAGCACTCTTGATAGTCATAGTACCTGGCAGGACAGTGTACCTGGTTGGCTGTAAAACCAAGGAGGTAGACTGTGGAATATACTGGTAAGAAACAAGGGGAAGGGAAGCCTCCTCCCTAATAATTTTTGTAGACAATATCAAGGATACTTTTATAAACACTAAAAGAGGGGAAACACCCTCATTGGACATTTGGAGGGCATGACCGGAATACTAAAAAAAGAAAAGACCCTCATTGAACATTTGGAGGGCACGACAAATTGGGAGTAAGGTTGTCCTTCCTTGGAGTTTATTTGTTGCACCATTTTGGAACTTTGTTTGGCGAGTTGGAATAGTACTTTGAGACTAAAGAAGATCCCCTTTTCACATTAGTTTATGTTCTTAGTGTGAGGGCTGGAAATAGGAATTTTGACACAACCGTGGACTTGTTTCTTGTGAACTATCCTGACAGACTCCTTAAAATATTATTTCGAGGCATGGAAACCCCTCTTAGTAATAGGGTCAAGAAGGTATTTCTCCAACGCTTATTTATTTAATAAAAGTCTCTGCCAACAATCATGCCACTTGTGTGTCAATCTCCTCCTTCCACACCCTTACAAATTCTATATATGCCCTCATTTGGAGGCCATCAGGGAGTTCCTCCCAGGAATGGGAATCGTGCCCAAAGGGGGAGTCTCTCCCAGTGAGGTCTTACTTGCCTCGACCCCTAGGGAGGGTGTTGCAGAGCAGACCCCCTAACCTCACAGACGGGGGCTACTTGTTGGGGTGAAGGGACAAATTCCCTCAATTCATCACAGTTTGCAAGAAAACACATAATCCCACGAGGCTAATGAAGTCATGGTGGCCATGACACCTGGGAGAATATTTATACCACACCCAATGTAACGCCCATCGCTTAGTGTTGCATTTCTTCACGCATTCTTACCTCCTTGTTCACCTGCTCGTTTCTCCTCTCTTGCGCAGCCTGCTTGTTTTGCTCTGGTCATCTGCATGTCTCTTCTGCTGGACCTGAAAAAAGGAAGAAGAAAACATACACAGTCTTAGTCCCCCCACACTGTGGCGCATTCCTGGCAAGAACATACCTTGACTCATTCTTCCCCGCTACATGGTCCGCATAACTATTGGTATACGCCTCTGCGCTTCTTACAATGCACCATTGAACTCAATACCTTTTGTGAAGGCATCATGAAGCAAGACACAGACAACAGATTCAAAGTTCAAACACAATTTTTGTATTAACTTAAATGTCAGGACGGTTGAAGGCCTAACTTGCCCTACGCTAAGGTGGATTTCCCAACCTAAAAAAACGAACTATAGTCCAAGTCAGTGAGTTTAACTCAAAAGTCTGTCTGTGTCCAAAACCAATACTTGACCTCACAACTAAAGCTAAACAATGTATAGGGATGTCAACAACAACTCAAATAATGTTCAAAAATAAAGTTCTGAGCTTCTTTCAGCTCTCGTCTTGCTTTGCAACTCCCCTTCCCCAAGTTCAAAATATCTCCACAAAGTCTCAGTGTTCCCTTCCCCAAGAAGACAACACAGTTCAAAAGGGTCCTCGGTTCCCTTCCCTACAAAGACATTACAGTTTCAAAATGGCCTCAGGGTTCTCTATCCCCAAGGCAATGACAAAATTCATAAAGTCTTAGGTTTCCCTTCTCCAAGGCTTGTCCAGATTGCCAACTCACATTTCGTTTATGTCTCTTAATATTCGAAACGAGTTCCAGTTCAACTTTGCAGTCCTTCCGTTTCCTTGACAGCTTATACAGATTGCTTTCTTTTGCTTCACTTCACTTAAGCAATCTCTTTCATAGATGCACATTTGTTATCTGTATGTTTCTTTGACTCTCACAGATAGGGTATCCTCGGTCCAGGTGCAGTTGTTGGACCACACGGTCCACCCATTACATGTCACGCAACTGGTAACCCTAGGCTTTCTTGCTCAAACAGGTTCTTCTTTTCTCTGAACCTGTGTTCTGGTTCACATTCACTTTGCTTTCTCCTTGCCAGTCTTTTGGCTTTGCCATAATGTGTTTTCCTCTTTGCCAGTCTCTTGACTTTGCCATGATGTGTTCTTTCATACAGTTCACTACGTGGTCCCCCTTTTCCTTCACCACATTTCTTTCACACTTTCCGTAATGTTTATTACTGACTTTTCATTGTATTTCATCAGATTAATTCTTTGCCTTTCAATATATGTTACGTGTGCTTCACACAAGCTTGCATTTCATTCATAGGTTTATCAGTGCTTTCTTTTAATTCGGTATTCAGTAGTTCTTAGTTCATTTTCTTTCACTTGCAGTTCAACTTGCTTGTATTGTTCACTACAGCCCTTCACTTTGTGTTCACATTAGCTTGCACATTTCATTTAGTTCATTCAGCAATTACTTTTGCCCAGTAGTAGCCCGCAGGGGCACTTCAGTAAAAGTGTTCACATTTGTTCACTATCCGGTCGCTGGCGGCTCCTCCGGGCGGCTTCTTTCCACTTCTTCTGCTCCATGTACAGGTCTCCGCTGTGCTCACCCTCTGCTATTCCCTCTGTGGGTTGCTGGCAGCTAAACTCGCCTCTCGCGGATGCTGCTGGTAGCTTGCAGTAATTTCTCTTCCGAGCCCCACAGCTCCTAATGTGGGCAGTGGACCAGGGAGGCTCAAACCCCTTTGACCCTTGGCATTGCAGTCTCTTCTGGGTATTGGCCGGCGGCATGACCTCCAGACAGGACCCTCCTTGGCAGCCTAATTCTCAACAGGTTTTCTCCCCTCACAGGCTCAAAACGCTTGGCCCGGCTTCTCTCCTTCTGGTCTGTCTTTCCTGATTGTCGGGCCCACCTTTCATGCACCTGCAAACATTTAACAGGTTGCAGGTGTGAGTCCTCAAGTCCAGTTGCCTGAACATAGTGGTGTTCTCTGGACATGTCTCTCCCTTACAGCAGTCTTCAGGCTGCTTCCTCGTCTGTGCACCAGAGTGGTGAAAGGACATGTTTGTGTGTACTACTCCTAGTCGCCTCTTCCTCTTGACAGTACTATAGTGGTATGAATGAGGGGAAATGAAGGTGAGTAATTGGCAACAGCCTATAAAGGTAGGGGGAGGGTAAGGTTGGTTATCACAAGGGGGAAAACCATGCCTCGCCTGCAGACATCCTCACCCCAATCCCCAAGGACCCTCTACCCAGGTGATCCTCCCACACATCCCCACCCCCAGGATCAGGATCCAAAGCGATGGCCTTTCCCTGGCCACCTGAGAAGAGGATCCAAGGGGACTAGATGTGAGGATACCCTCAGGTTTCTGTCACTACAACAATCGCAGGACTTACTTTAACCTATTTTTTCAGTGCTGCTACGCTCTTCACCATGATGTGTGCTTCTTGCCCGTGTGCGTGCTTTTTGCTACCTGCCTCAGGGACACAAAAACAAAACACGATTGAAACCTAGGAAGGGAAATTGAGGACTTTAGAAATGTAATAGAAAACCTGCCCAGTGAAGCAAGTGAGCGTTGTGCAGCTCTTACTAAAACCCGCCTGAAGTAGCAGGACTATTCAGTCTTGGCCTGTGCAGTAACTGGCATAGAGCTGGTGGGTCTCACTTGTGATTCAGGGAAGAGTAAGGAAAACTGGGGGACAGAAGTAGGGGAGTGGGACAAGGGATAATACCAGAGGAATGTGCAAGTAATCAAGTTATAACTCTTCTTGCAGAACATTGACAGAGTGCAGAAGACAGCACAGACTAAGTGGGCAGAATCACGACACCAGGGAGAGTCAGGAGGGAAGTTACAGCACACATCCCTATTCCCTTCACTTGGCCTCCTGGGCCTTGTACCTCTTATGCCACAGGTGACCTAGTGGAGAAGGTGGGGGGTCCATTCCGTTCCTGCTGGGCTACTTAAGGTAAGGCATACCAGACCATGTTTGCTGGAAGACTGCCCTGCTGAGTGGGTGTAGTGGAGATTTGGGATTTCTAGCAGGAGAGCGCTGCTCGCAGATGCCCAGATAAGTGTGTGCAGTGCCGGGAAGAGAGAGAGAAACGCCAAGAGAAGCTGGGGGGACCGGTGAGTGAATCAGAGGAGCACTTGTACCAGCGCGCTCCTGATGCTACTGCATGGCATACAGTGATGCCGGTTGAACAGAAAATGGTGCAAGTGACAGTGGACCTAAAGCAAGGGGGTTTTGAATACTACGAGTAAACACTGAACTGTAAAGTAAAGGAAGGATTTGCAAGCATTATTAATACAGAACTGAAGGAAAGCTTTAGGGAACCCATGAATTAAATGAAAAGAGGTGTGAAACACCCGCAATGAACATTGATAGGCAAAGAATGAAACGTTATGTATAACTTGAAAGCAAGTGTTGAACACTTATGTTGATTGTGAAAGCAAGGTGGTGGAAAAGAGTGAGCACCACAGAGTGAGGTGTGTGGAAGAACACACTGTGGCAAAGCCAAGTGACTGTAAAGGAGAAGCTTAAGTGAGTCTGAAGCAAGGCCCAGGTGTAGTGAGAAAGACACCTGTGTGGGCAAGAGAACTTAGGGTTATCGGTTGCGTGACCAGTAATGGGTGAAACATGTGGTCCGACAACTGTGTCCAGACAGAGGATACCCTGTCTGGAAAAGTCAAGGAAAGTCAAGATAAATAGTTTCCACTTATGAAGTAGATTGCTAAAGTGAATGTGAAATAGCAACGTGTACAGACTTATTGACAAGCCTGAAGGATTGTGCAGTCGACCTGGAACATATTTTAAGGACTGAGAGACTTGAACTGATTTTACATTAGCAAGCTGAAACAGCTAACATCTTGGGGGAAGGGAAACCCGAGACATTTGGAACTGTGTTTTTGCCTTTAAACCTAAGTCTTTGGAATTGTGTTGTAGCCTTGGGGAAGGCAACCTTGAGGCCTTTTCAGAGCTGTGTTGTCTACTTGGGGAAGGGAACCCTGTGGCTTTTTGGAACTGTTTTGAACTTGGGGAAGGGGTGCTAGAAAGTAAGCTTAGAGCTGGAAGAAGCTCAACTTTGTTTGGAACACTATTTTGTTTGTTGCTGACATCCTTACACATTGTTTAGATTTAGTTGTGAGGACAACTATAGATTTTGGACAAAGACAGACTTTTAAGTTGAACTTACTGACTCAGACTATCCTTAGTTTCTTTAGGTAGGGAAATACCACCTCAGCATAGGGCAAGTTAGGCCGTACACCATCCTGACATTTAAGTTAATAAACATATTGCTTTTTAACTTTGAACCTGTTGTCTGTGTATTGCTTCATGATGCCTTCATAACATCCTTATCTTTTTCTGGGAGCAGCAAGAAAAAGGAAGTCTATGGGGATTCAAGGGTCCTTATGTGGCAGGCAGAGGAGTGCTTGGAAGAGGAAAGAGAATAGTCCCAGACTGAGCATTCAGGGAGCAGTAGTTATTTTGTTTTCTTATTGTTGATTAAATAAAAGAAAAGAGAGTGCATAAAAGGAGCCTTCTTGCTATGCCTTAGAATTCATTACTTCGGAAGAAGGGTGGAGAAGTGGTGACAGACTGCCACCCTCCTAGTTTTCAGCAGGCACTCTGCTGTATCGCTACATGCTCGGGAAAGATGTGGCTACACAGAAGATAGCCACACGTTTCTTCTGTTACTGTGCACTGAATTGTATAAGATACGTGTGAGCTCATGTTATTGAGCCGCGTAATTCAGCGGCAGGAACGCCTTAGATCTAGACATACACGTAGGTGGGTGCCCGCTGCTGAATTTTGGTCATTTGCATGGCGGAGTGCATAGATGCAGGTCAAAAGGTGGCATACAAGTGTGCATGCTGTCATTTGCCCTGCACTTTTGTACTCAGACGTGCAAATGAAGTAAATGCTGCCTGCCATGTACTCATGCCACACAGTGTTTACAATGGATCTACAGCATTTTTGCCAGCATGAAAAAGCATGTTGGTGCAAATACTGGAGCATTTGTATGGCAAAGAGGAAGGGAGGCAGTGGAAACACAAGTTGTGTTCTGCCACTCCTTTCCACCATACAAATGAATGAAAATGGGGGGTGACATATGAAATGTGCATAAAAGCCTTATGCAAGGCTTTTATACAGGTTTCTTATGTTATACCCGTAACGCAAATGAGTCCCATGGTGCCGCTTATGCCTCATAGTACTTATTGAGCCTTAAATCTTATGACACACTTTTAACTAGGGGACTGTACCACCAGTTCCTCAGGAGGAGGCTGCTTAGCTCTAATTTAGCTTCTTTTGAGTTTCATTTTCTTCTCCAGGAACTCTGTCCATTCTTACAGTTTACCATCCTCCAGGCACTCGGAGTTCCTTTTATGAGGATCTTGATTCTCTTCTATCTCTTCTATCCCCGGTTGCTTCTTCCATTATTGTTGATACTGATTTCAATATTAATTCACCTCCTTCGGATTCCTCTTTCTCTCCTTTGATCTTTCTTACCTCTATCTATAATCTTACATTTATTTATATCCCTCCTACACGTTTGAAAGGCGGGGTTCTCGATCGTATTTTTGTCTCTTCTGATTTTGTTTCTACGCATTTCTTCATCTTTTCTTATTTCGTGTTAGAAAACGAGTTATTTTGCTCCTTCCGCCTGGACCTTCCTTTTTTCAGCATGACCCACGTAATGTGGATAGCGCTGCCCTTGCAAATTCTATGCTTTCCTCCTTCTCGGATGTTGAACCGCCGTCTTCTTCTATCATTGATAGTTGTTTTGATAAACTTCATACCACTATTAACTCTGCTCTTGATTGTTTTGCTCCTCTTTATCAATTTACCCCTAGAGGTAAATCCCTCGGTCCCTGGTTTTCCTCTTCTTTAAACATTTTCAGAACTCAATTTCACAAAGCTGTGTTAAGGCTTTCAATCAGGCCATACACCCGGGTCTCAGCCTAGCATGCAATGCACAAATGAAATACTTATTTATTGTGTCTATGGGTTCAATATTCTGAGTGATATACCACTCATATCACACCCCTTCTCAAAATACCCCCAGGTCACACTGGACCAGGAATCTGGCTGGTTGGTAAAGCTAATATTTATTTCTTTATTTAAAATTCAAATCAAACAGGTTTTAACATATATGGGGCAGCAATCACCAATGTGGGACAATATAAATCAGAAAGGAGGTAAGGCAGTTGAATTCACTTATAGCAATACGGAAGATAAAACACAAGGAAAATAACACTTTTTGGTTTGTTGAAAAGATAGCGCTTAGGTTAAGATTTCCCCCTGCAAATTTCTCAACTCACAAAGAAGCAATTCTACACAGATGTAAGTAAGCATCAGGCATTTGGGAATAAAGAACAGTGTCTAGGGTTTGAATGCAATCTTCCCTCCCCAAACAAGAAAGAAAAGCGTTTTGGAAATTTTACACTTTTAAAAGGACATTTGAAAATGGCTTTGTGAAACAATGAAAAGGGTGCAAAAATCCTTAAATTGATATAAATTCCTATGGGAGCAACACTGAAAAGCTCCTAACAAACATAAGCTATCATATGAGCAACAATACACAATTTGATCAGAATGGAAGTTTGGAAATACTTTGAATGGGAAAACACACGTGTAAAACTTTTGCAAAATTGCAAATTCCTGCCTACGTTTCTCTATGCGATTTTTAAGAATAACGGGTCAAATACACTGTTCTTGGATGCGGTACGTAGGTGTGGATGTAGCTAAGGGTCATAGGTTTAAATCAGAGTTGAAATTAAGTCTCTAGCTATAAAACTGAGGAAGTTTGAATGAGAGGCATTTTTTAAAAAAACTGGAAATCGGTTTTAATATGACAGGTTGATTTTACTTAAACTAGATTAATGCTAAGAAAAGGAGAATGCCACCCGTGAATCTCCACAGTTACACACGGCTGCTTGTAACCCTTCACGTGGTGGATACCCTGTTTTCTTTATGGGAATTACTTTATTTAATCCAAATCACTAATGGCTTATGGCCAAGAAAAACAAATGAGAAAATATCACTAACACTTGGAATCACAGATAGGGTGGGAAGAACGGTTCTGACAATATTATGGTTCTTAACTTAAAGATGGGACAGGTTATAGATTGGGATAGGACAGGGCAATATATGCTATGGTTTACTATGATTCCTATTGATACTTACAGTCCACTTTATTTTAAGATTTGGACCGTCAGGGTTCTGGTCATCCAGATCGGGTCTACAGACAGCAGGGCACATCTGACAGGATAGGTCAGCTGGGCGGTTCTGGTCAATTGGACTGGCACCTCAGACTGGACTGGATTGGATTGGCCCTTCTGGTTACTGGACACTGTAGATCAGCGGGATGGCGAGTTTCAGCAGGCAAGCATTAATGGTAGCAAGCCAGACTGGTTCAGAATTATTTCCCTTAAGTTTTGGGATGGTTTCAGGATTTGGGCCTAGCTGAAAAAGAGTTCAGCAAATGCTCAGGCCTTGGCTTTGCAAAGAAATCTGGATCAGGAACAAAGATGGAGAATTCAGGAACAGGGTGCCACACGGAAATAAAGATGGAGTCAGGAATCAGTGTGTGTCTGTGTGTTGTGAGGTTCCCCTATTTATCCTGCCAAATGACATCACTAAATTTATGGTAGGGGCAGACTTACAACCAACACCCACAAGGCTAGGATTGGTCAAAGGCACAGTTCCCGCCTTGCTTTTTGACAGAAAGGGTTGTCATATTTTATGATGTGACTTGGGATTTACGTCCAACTCCCCAGTCGGTGGGACCTGGCTTTGTCTTTCTGTGGAATTTTGTCAATTTTAATCATAAAGGTTTGGCCTAACAATTCCTACTTCGGTACATATATGTGCAATCACCCCTAGAACATGGTTACATAATATTAGATTTACAGCATTAATAGTTTTGTTGCAATTAGTCTTTTTGCATAACTTTTGTTCCTTACGCAGTAAGAAATCCTACCAAGTTTTCATATGTCTATCATAAATTTAGATTTCAATGTATGTACTTTTCATTCCTTTCCTTATTTTTGCTGCCAAGTTAAATGTCATGAAGTTCTGTGGCAAAATAAGCAATTTAAACTCAAAATCACAGGTCAGTTTTTTTTTCTTACTTCCCAAGTGTAAGCAAATGGCCAGTCCTTTAAAGTTCACTGAGAAGCCTCTCCCAGCATCCTACCCCTTCTCTGGGAGGCTGGGTGTCCAAGCCTTGTATTGCCTTTGTTTGAAGCAAAGTTAAACTCTAATGAGGTCCTTTGTTGTGAGTATGCGAGGCCTCCCAGCAGCAATTAGGCCTTCCTGCCAGCAGTGAATTATCAACCTGAAGTGTCAACCTTTCCCAGGCTGAGGACTGTCAAGCAGAATTGTTTTTTTAAAATAGTTAATTAACTCCAAGCTGGGTTTTAAGTTTTTACCTACATCTTTCATTAAAATATATAAAATGAACACAGTTTATAGGTGGATTTTTACATTAGCAATCCTTTGACATTTCTTAAAGAATTAAACCTTTAAACAAACACATGCTTTCAAAACAGGCAATTTTGCACTTTCTTCATGGAAAAACACATTAATCTGAGTTCTTTTAAATCTGATTTCCCTATGCAGCACATACAGTTTGATTCAGCATTAGGTCTTCCCTTGAGTGCTGGGATTGTTTGCAGTCTGGATACATGTATCCTGCCTCTGTTTAAAGTTTCTGTCGGCACAGCTGATTTTGTTACATGTTGCAATTTTAGCTGCGTTTTTCCTGTGGAAGTGAAAACAAATGTTCCTGGGCTGTTCTTTCCTTAGATACCTTTTCTAAAGCTGTCAGTCAATGAGGCCCAGTTCCTCTGAGCCCCACTGGATGATCCTGACATTTCAGTACCCTTTTACTCTCAATGATTCAATGGAAATAAATGGATCTAGCGCCAAAACAGCACTTTTGAAGGTTGCAAGCTAGCATTTTAAAAGGCATTTTCGGTTTTCAGCACAATTCTGCGGCTTTGTTCCATGTTGAATGTAACAGAGCCCACTGGCATGCTCCTGCAGTGATGACTGTTTTACTCCCCCTTGACTGTGTATGGCAGGGTGTGCAGCCTTTTCTTGGTTGTGACCCAAACACAGTTTTGCAGATTTTGGCGCGTACAGGAGTCAGCGCCTTCCATTTTGGGCTGTTTCTTTCACCATTTGTAAAGTGATGCAGTGGGACACATTGGAATGGGTCAAAATATCCCACAGAAGAATGGCGCTGGCTGAAATGTTGTTCTACTTCTAACTATCGGATATATTCTTCTGTGGTAACATCTTTTTCGTCTGATTTATAACAGGGTAAGGCTACCTACTTCCAATCCCATATTCAAGCTCAGGCTAACTCTCTTAGGTTTCTTTTTTCTACCTTTACCAAAATCGTTGCACCAGCTCCCACTGATCCCTCTTCTACCTCGAATCTCAGTGCCGAAAACTTTGCTAAATTCTTTTTTTTTATAAAAGTGAGACTGTCCATCTCTGTTTGATTAATAATACTCCGGTGGTTCATCCACCTGTAGACTGTCTAACACCCTCTGGCACCCTCTGCTTGTTTTTCTTCCTTTTCCCCAATTTCTGAGGGTGAGGTTATTTCCGTCATTAGCTTCCATTTTAACTACTTTATTTAATCTGTCTTCGTCATCCGGGATTTTTCCTTCTACATTCAAAACTGCTACTGTCATTGTCACACTCATCTGGGTACTCTGCAGGAGCGATGGATTCCTTCTGGTGCCCCTTCCTATTCCAGGTAATGGGTCCTTCCAGCTCTGGGTAGGGGCCCCGGAGTAGATGGAGGCTAGACCTGCCAATACAAGAGGGATTCAGTGTACTGCTCTCCATGTCTTACCCAGAACCTCCCCCTCCCAGATACCCTGTGTGCGTTTTCTAAATATTAGTGCAGGGCTCACCTTTATGGCTGGTTTGCAGAGCTCTCCATCCTGCGAGACGCAGGGGTGCTGAGTCATGGGTGGGATTGAGTTCCAGTTACTTCACTGGACCCTTAGATCTTTGATTGTTGGTAAATTCTGCTGCTTGTGTTACTAGCAGCGTGTCCCAAAATAGGTATGGCTAGTGGTTCCTTCCCCTGTTGTGGGAGTTCCTCAGGGGTTAACAAGTGTCTTGAGAGCAGGCGTAGATTAGCAAGTCTTTTGTTGAGCATGTGGATTAAACAAGTGTCTCTAAATGCAGGAATTGGCTAAATTGTCGGCATGAGGTGCAGAGTTAATCTCCACTTTCCACACTCCGTTCGTTCTACCTTCTACAGGTGTTCCTGGTGGGCTGAAACGGAATCGGCGTGGCGCGGGTGGCAAGAGAGCGCTGGGTGAGGCTCGCCGCGATTCTGTTGTCGGGGCAAATTTTGCAAGCAGCCTGGATGGACGTGCAGGGCTGCGTGAGTGGTTCGCTGCTGCACTGCACTTCCCTTCGTCTTTGCAAGCCTGGCAATGTTTCAATGCGCGGCGTTGGACTTACTAGTTTTCCCTTCTTTCTCCCGCAGGCGCTGGAGTTACAGAATTGACCATGAAAGTTCCTTGACTGAAGTTCGGAGAGCCCGCTGAGCTGGGATCAGGTAAGTGCTTTGTAGATCACAATAGCCGGTTTGTGAAGCAATGTAAATGATAACGTTATTATTTCTTCCTTCACAGGAGTACCGGAGCTGTGGTGAGCGTGTAGCTTAAGGCCACAGAAACTACACGAAGCATGGACTGGTTTCTGGGCATGGCTTCTAAAGGCAGCCACGCTCAGAGACTAGAACGCGCTGCACATTGCTAGCATTGCCACTAGAGCTCCATGTTCAATGAGCAGGAAGTGATAAACCCTACCTGGATGTGTGCCTAAGATTAAAGGTTTGCAGCTGCTAAAAGGGTTTTACCCTAAATGGGAATGGTGACTGAGGTTAGGGTGGTTGAAGCTGTTGGAAGCATTTTGCACGCCAGGCCCCAACCCACATAGCCCTTGTCTGCCTATTCAATGTCCCTCTATGGGCTAAGAAGGAGTGCTTAGCTGGGGGTCCAGTACCCATGACAGTCATTCTGTTACCAAAGAAAACCATCTCTCAATTCTTCCAACACGGTTACATTTGTTCCTATTTCTCTTTTAGCTTATTTGTCTCAACTTCTTGAAAGACTCGTTTATTCTCGACTTTTAGTCTATCTTAATTCATAAAACCTTCTTCCTCTTTAACAATCTTGATTTTGGTCAGGCTTCTTAACTGAAACTGCTCTTTTGTCTTTTTCCAATTCCATTATCCGCAGTTGTCATCTTAAATTGTCTTCTATTCTGATTCTTTTTGTCTTGAGACCTGCCTTTGATACAGTCGATCACTCCACTTTAATCACCACTCTCTCTTTCTTGGACTTTCTGGTACAGTTCTTACTTGGTTTAACCCCTTTCTTTGTAATTGTTTTTTCACTTTCTCTTGGAAAGGTTCCTCTTCCTGCTCCTACTATTCCCCTCATGGTGTTCCCTATGGTTCTGTTCTTGGTCCTCTTCTGTTTACTCTCTATACTTGTCCTTTAGCCTCCTTAATCTCTGGTCATGAGTTGCATGTTCACCTTTATGCAAGTTACACCCAGAATCTTGTATCATTTCCATGATTTACATATTCTATACATCAACGTCTGTCTGGTTGTCTAACTGCCATAAAATCGTGGATGTCCTCTCGTTTTCTTTGCTTAAATCACCAACAAAACGGAAATCCTTTTCTTTGCTGCTGCTCCCAAAATGTCTTTGTTTATATTGTTTACTCCACTACAACTCACCTTCTCAAGCCAGGCTCGTAATTTAGATATCATGTTTGACTCTTCATTTTCTTTGCAGGCTAAGATCACTATCATGGTTTCCAGTTATATAACATTTGTTTATATTACTGTTTCTCTCTTTAGGTTGGACCTCTTAAATATGCTATTTTTCCTTTACGCTTCATCTTGCACTCTTCGGTCAGATCTCTTTTTTGTCTTTCTATGTCTGCTGATTTACGTTGGTTACCAATTCAGTATCATTTGAATATCGGTTCATTTGTCTTGCCTTTAAATGTATACACGTTTAAGCTCCTCCTTATCTTGTTCCCTTCTACCAACCATCTCGTAATGTCTGTTCTCTACTACACTTTCTTCTGGCTGTCTCTTGTCCTCCATCTGCTTCTTCAGGTGTTAGATCTTCCCATCTTCTAGGTCGTAAATTTTGGAACACTGCTCCACTTAACATTTGCTCTTGTTCTTCTCTTTCCCAGTTCAAGAAACTTTTATAATCTTGTCTCATTCATTCTGCTATTCCAAAATATCTCATGTAAATTGCACTAGCCATTGTGTTTTTAATAATTTATTCATGTTTTGTACCGTCACTTTTACCATGTAAAGCGCTTTGGATAACAGTGCTATATAAGCATAAAAAATAAATAAAAATTAATAGATGTCTCCTCATACACATCTTTATACACTTGCTTGCCTTCTGTGACAAATTCCTCGATACCGTCAATTCTCCCCGGGAGGGGGAACCTTCCCATGGGGCCAGGGAGGTGAGGTCACTATCCAATAGTCCCCCTGGGGATGGTATTCAGCGGGAAGATTCCATGGGAGGAGACCCCCTTTGTGGGAAACGCGAAGACTATCGAGGGAGAATGCAGTATGACAATTATCCCTCTACCACCAGAACCACGTCCACTCACACTGCTAAAACCACAACAGTCCCATTCTCTGTAGCCCTTCTTTCTGCTCATAGTTACTTTATGCAGTGTAGACCTATTTATGAGTATAAGGAAAACCATACTGTGACGAGGAAGAGTAAGGAAAATTATGGCTTTGTAAATATTGATATAAGGAATAAGAAAAGAGGAATGAAGAGCCCCTCGCTGAAACCAAAGCAAGCAGACCTCTGGTGGAACCGCGAGCTGGAGGGAGCTGCCGTGCGTAGTACAGGGACCGAAGGAGACCGAGACGAAGAGCAGTCAAACTATGAGTTCCATCAGAGTACGCCGCTGTCACCCTCGAACCACAGTGGGAGAAGTAGGTATCCGGCAGTAAGCTAGAAGGCGGAAGAAGGTACTGCTGAACCTGTAAGGGACCCAGGGCTGTGGGGCCACGGCACGACTTCGAGGAGCGAGAGAAGACAGGAGCCAGTCTGAGAAGCTGCGAGCCGGTGAGAGAAACCAGAAGAGACCAATAGCCGACAAGAGAAGCCGGGAGAATTCAAGAGCCGGCAAGAGCATCCTGGTGAGACTGTGAACCGAAGAGAGAAGCAGCCCCGGAGCGGGGGTAAGGAGCAAGCTCCTGGGGTTGGAAGAAACTATAAAACGAACTGTGATAATTAAAGGGAAAATGCCCTACAAAGTATGGGACAGGTTGAAATCCCCAGTAAGACCTTGAAGGGTGAAATAAAACCAAGTTGGGTCAAAAGCGAGATCCCTGGGATAAAACCAATTATTGAAAATAATCAAGTCGTCATATTCCTCATACCAGTACTTGTACAGTAATTTTAGGAAAATCCTGGGCCTACTTTAAGACTGTCTGTGCCTTACTTTGAGAACATATTGTATTTAACAGTGTCAGGGGCAGGAGATAGGGCAGGGGCCAGAGGTGCATTGTTGGAGGCACTTCTGTGGGCAAAGGAGTCATGGGCATGCTGAATGGTGGTCTAGGGAGAAGTGATCTGAAGTGTCTGAACTCTAAGCATAATAGGCGCCACATTTGTCCCATATGTAGATTCAGGCTATTACACAGAGTTAGAGCCCAACAGAGGAAAACAACAAAAAACACAAAAATACAGCCAGCCCGAAGGAATCAATGGGTGTGGGAGCTGGAGCAGGAAACCACAACTCCCAGAACCACTCGGGAGTAGCCGTGCACACAGAGACTCTCCCGAGCCCCGCCGGCGACAACACGCATGCACGCGCAGGAAACTCTGTTCATGCGCAAGCTGAATGGACATGTTCCGGAGCCTCTCCTCCCAATACCTAGATCACAGCAAGTTCCAGTGCGGGGCCGTGCCCTGCCTGGCTCTCATTCAGGCTTGCTACGGCTTCAGCTACGTACTACGGCTTCGCCGCTTTCTGCCGAGAACTAATATTGCTTGAGGGATATTAACACTGCGCATTTGGGGACACTAAACAGAACTTGGAATACTAACCCACACTGACCGCTAAAACGTTACAAAATGATCACATCGATCTCTATCATGTAACTGTGTTCTGTGTATCGGCCGCGCCTAGTTGTGCCTTTCTTATAGACTCTCAGCCATGGCGCTCACTTTAACGCACACCAAACCTTGGCAGCTCCAGGATCACATAGAGTGCAACACGCCACCTAAGCAGCTGCAAGAGAAAATAAAGCGAAGTGCTTTTTTCTTTTCTGTTATGTTCTTTTGTGATGTACCAATAACTAAATAGAAGGAAATCCTGAATGCAAATGTACATGTGAGCATTGGCACCCAGTGCTCACATGTACATTTGCATGTGATAACTGTGCTATATGTGTAGACTGTACCCAGTGAGGTAATTGGGCTATATGTGTAGTACAAGCCAGCACCCAACCACAGTGCAGGAAGCATTTGGTTTACTCCGTGGGCACACCAACAGTTTGGGTGTGAGTGTGGTGCTGTATGCATAGCTCTCAACTCACCCGCTTTTGGCGGGTGTCACCCGCCTTGCAAAGGGGTGACTCACCCGCCAGTCCTCCTGAACGCCCATTCATTCCAATGGGCGTCTCACCCGCCAGAAACAAAATCGGGTGATTTCACCCGCCTTTGCAAGACAAATGGTTGAGAGCTATGCTGTATGTGTGAGTGTATAGAACAATCACATGAAACACAATGCAAGCATTGCCAGTGCTAAAAAGCCAAGGAACATATTTACATAATCCCCCCTACCTATCCACAACCTCTCCCCTACCCTCTTACCAGTTTCCCTAATTCCCCCTACCCATCCAAACCATGGACCCTAACCCTCTTTCCCCATGAGCGTTGCGGTCAACCTGTTTCATTGTAACTAAAGGCAGAGGCATAGACAAGGTAGGGCCTGAGCGGGCAAGGCCCGCCAAAATCTGTAAATGCCCACTCAGCAGCACTTTATGAGCATTTACAGATGTTAATGTCACTGCACTGGACTCAACTACATTAGATTCAGGCCCTACTTGTTAGGCAATCCTAGCTACACCTCCGCCTACAGGTGCCAATACCTCTAAGGGAAGACAGGAGTGCATGCTACCTTCACGAGAGACCAGGATCTGACAAACAGTTATGTGTGAAATCAGATGTGTTTGTCTTAAAATGTAACTTCCAGCTAGAAATGCGGACTTGTGTCCCCTGCTTGCAGCATTTGTATGGATCTTTAAATAAGACAGTAACCCCAGACCTGCATTCCATGCTTACAATTTCTTCATCCAATGAAGTTTAAATTGAAAATGCTTTTTTCTCTTTGCAATGAGAATGGACTGAATTGAAGTGTTCTCTTTGCAAATTGTTTCATTCTGCACCATCTGATGAAGTCAGTGGGCCTTTGAAATCTACTTAATTGTTTCATCTCTGCATAATATTTCCACTTAGTCCACCTAAAAACTGCAATTTATGTGACTTTAACACTAGATTAACGTGCCACCATACTTTTCTTTGCACTGAAACACATTCCAAAAATAGCTTACACAACTGTGCTCACTAAATGCCATGACACTGGGGAATACTTGAATCTTTGTCTGCTGTGTATGCCTCCAGGATGCACATGTTGTGTTTGAGAACTCCTATGTCTCGTGGATACCTATGCACAGGAGAACAGTATATGTATGGCCTGAGAATCCTATCATTGATCTTGGTGTGTGAAAGGAAGGGTTGTCCCATAGCTTTTATGGGAAGACCTGTAGGCACGTAGCATGGTGTTGCAATGTTGATGACACAAGCTCTGCCAAACCTATTCATGAAATCCATGAAGCTCACCAAAGTGTTTAATTTTTTTCCTGAGTGTTTGACTTCATTTAAACATGTTGACCAATCCTGTCACTGTTCTTCCCAGCTCATTCTGTATTGCCATGTGATTTTGGGGCTCCTGTTTTCCTTTGATCTGTCCCAGCCCTTTTAGGATTTAACTAATTCTCATCCCTTACCCTTTGTGCTGGGCCGCGAAATTGATGCTCAGTGGGATGGATCGAGCAGGGCCCTTCGATGTGGGGTGTTAATCCTTGTGCCCATCTTTAGGATTTGGGAACCCAGCAAGAGTGCCATACAGACGCTGACAATCATGAATCCCCTGACATGTAGCTCTGCCCTTTTCAGCATACACCTCCATATGGCACAATGAGCCTGTGTCCTGGAAACTGCCATAGGGTGGGTGGGTTAATTGAAAAAAGATTTGGAGGGCTGTTTATGGGTATACTTGACCCTCCGAGGCAAAGGGTATGCCCCTTGATTATTTGGTTCCTCAAGAGGAAGGGCCTTTGCTCACTGTATCCCCCTAAAAGCAGTTGGGAGCATATCCTCTAAGACAGTGTTCAACCACTCTGTGGAAGTAAGGGTCCTGAGTGCTTTGCATTGTTTGATGTGTGCTTTTGGTAGCCAGACATTTTATGCACTCTTATTGACCCTGATCCTAAAGTACTACCTGCAGGGCTTCTGCTGACCTGTGTGGGGCAATTCCCAGCGAACAGACCAATCAAATACAACCTGCTAGGGAAAACGGTAGGTGTACCCTTTTTTGAGAAAGACAAGAGCTTTATTTTATATACAAAAGGAAAAGGCAACAGGGTATTAAAAATCCACTGCAAAAAAGCTCTCCGACATCTTTCGTACAAGATTCAGTTTATAAACCCACAAATCGTCACTCATGATGCACTTGATATACAGTGTTAATCCTCCTCATTGGCTGCTGCCTGTATACATGCTAATGATTACATACATCCTTCAGTTGGTTACGCAGTCCATTTGCTCTTCTTCACCACACATGAGTAACGTCCTTGTCAATCATGGAATACTGTAAAGCAATTGGTTAGCAATGACTGGCACAATCCTACCTTCAATCCTAACCGTGTGACATGCACCTGGTTACCAACGTGAACTCAGTGGGCAACTTGGAGGTCAGCCTGGTCCTTGTGAACAAAGCAGACATTTTCTCATCCCAGACATGTTGGCACTCCCCCCATGTGCTCCTCACTATATGGGCTTCATCTTAGCTGTTGTTCTCAGTTTTCCCCTTTATCAGTTCCCCTCCCCAAGAGTGCGCCTAGCGTCCCACTAATCAATCCATTTTACAAAGGATTTAGAGCTCATTTCCCTGCACATCTGGTAGTTCAAATAGAGTGACCCTCATTCTGGAGGGTGCTAGTGTCTTAAATCTTGGTTCGTGTTTTGGCATCCCGAGACCTCTGCCTTCACTCCCAAGAATACGACCTTGGTACTAGGCTACATCCCTTCACTTCTTCAGCCGCACACATTTCTACCTAATTAGTTGAAAGGCCTAAATGATGTGAGGGCTTACGTGTGTTCTTTTGTCGCAGCTAGGAATCGGGAGGCAATAGTAAGGTGAAGAATAAGGCCTTGTTTTTCTGTATTTCTGTGAAAACACGGCCTGCAAGGATTCAGGCCTACTCGTAAATGCACTGTTTGTTTGTGTTATGACTGTCATGTATATATGTATAGTACATCCTAAGTAGTTCAATTGCAACACTACTGAATAACTTAACCCTGCATGATTTTCCACTCCCACCAATCATCCCCACCCATAACACCTCCCCCTACACCGCCCCGTGTTCATTTCCATATTTTAATATATTTTTCACAATCTAAATCATCAAGGAGAGGTGGTGGTCTGGAAATGCATCCCAACATTCCCCCCTTTAGTTAATCCTTCATTAACTAAGCTATCTCTTTCTCTTTGTTGATCTGCTATATCCTTAGGGACCCATGTCCTACACATATGACACAAACTGCCCCCATCTTGTGCATACCTCTCTGGGGTGCATGCAATTTATATGCAATCTCTATCACCTGCTAAATATACCCAGTGCTCTGTGTTGTTCTCAGGATCTGGTTGGGGCAATGTTAGTGTCCCTGAGTGATGGAGGGGTTGTTCAATTCTGACCATCCGTAGCTTTTTCAAATCCTCAGTTTGTACTTGCTCCTTTTTTTGGGCTTGGGAGAGCTATTCTTGCCCCAATAGTAACCATCATTTTTTCACTGCTTGGGATAGTCTTCACACAGCATCAGAGTATCATCTGGCATGTGCAAAACACCACCAACAGGAACACCAATCGCTTCACCAGTGCCCCAAGACAAGACAGTGCCCACAAGAACAGCGCGTCGAACTAATCTTCAGATTGCACACCTGCTTCATTTTCCATTCCGGTTTTCAGCTCATGCAAGGCCCCTATGATATGTGTTAGGGACCCGTTTTCCATGCCATTTGGGGGTGTGTACGTGCAACATAACAATCCAATCTTCTTGCACACACCCCCTTCCATCACCATTAGGAGGTCCAAAACATATCTGTTTTGGAGCGTCATCAACCAGATCACTCTCAGCTCACTTTTGATTGCATGAGTCCTTGTTCAGTATCATTCACTAACTGGATCATCTCCCAACGAACAATTTGCAACCGCTCGGCATTCGCAGCTGCCTCAATTCCTGGGTTCATAAGGGACATGAAGAATACTTCTGTTTTGGTGCACAATGGATATTTATCTGGGATTGCTTTAAGCAACTTGGATGATTCTTCTGATAAATAGTTCAATCTCTTCCTTCTCAACTTCTACGACCACTTGTCACCTTCACTTGGGGGGTGGGGGTTGAATGGACGTTGAAACAGATTGCAACACCTCACGTTCAGTTGCGATTGTCAAGTGTACTTCTGGCACCACCAGGATAGCTGAGTGCAGGGTTGTTAATGCACAGGTGCCTTTCCACAAGAGTGCAATATGCAGGTATGCTTGTTGACCACATACCCAGTACATGTGCATCAATGCTGCTGTTCCTTTTGCAAGATCTGGAATGAACAATGTCTTATTGCACTTAGTGTTAGTGCCTACTGGAACAGTTCCATGCCCTCAAAAACAAAACTGGTATTCATCCCTTGATTGCACTTTTACCGGTGTTTCACATGCTTCAATCCAAGTTAGTTTAGATATGTGTGTGGACCATATCTTGAAACAGTTCTTATAATGTCCCATATGACTTCTTCTCTGAACCCTGCCAACCCCCCTACCGCACAACTCATCACCACCTTCTGCCAACTGTTTGATTTGAACAATACTGCACCCAATTTCAACATCAGCTGGGGCTTGCATTGTGGGGCACTGTTGTCCTTTGCACACCTCTGTTTATCTTAGTCTATTAGTGCAACTTATACTTTGTGCCACTGGAACAGACTTCGAACCCGACACAGTGCTAAGTGCACCAGCCACTGAGCCTCCAAGTGCAACATCTCCTGAGGTACTCACCTTTTGGGTGCTCCTGGCATGTGGGGGAGTGCAGACATAACAACTCCCATTGTACCCATTTCCCCACTTAGTTTATATAACTATACCACAAATTGTTAAACTCTGGGTGGTGCACATTTGACATTTTATCAAACACTATTCCTTTGTACTGATCATAGACATTTTCTTCCTCCAAATCCCTTCTACTCGTATTTTCAAATCCCATAATGAAATATCCTATATCTTCATTTGCTTAAAATTTACCGCTATGGTTAAATAGTCATCATTTGGTGTTGTGGCTTCCAAAGAATTGTCAAAATATCGAACAAGTGTACATTCCTTTAGAGCACTGCTTAAGGTACTAGTACTAAATTCCCACATCATTTTATATGGCCTACCCATATAACAGTGCTAAAAATATAAATGAACACCACAAAAGCAAACTCGCCCATAAGTGGATACGGTAAAGCAGTGCAATTATGCATAAAACACACATTTTTAATATTGATGCATAATCTAGTCATTTGAAGAAACATGGTGCATAAAAAACTTTTAAAAATAATACATAAATCCAAACAATCTCTTCAAAAAGGGTATAAAAAAAACACAAAATCAAAAAACAAAAAAACAAATACAATTAATACTGCTGTGAATGTTAAAATCTAGAATGATCAAACAACGACAGTAATTTAGAAACACTGTCAAAATGTTTACAGGTGGGGCTCTGTTTGTGGTGCTTTTTGAACAAATGTACCCAATAATGCAGTTCCTTTACTTTAACAGCATGGGGAGTAGCATTGTAACAAGGTTCACTCCACCTGCGCACAACATTTCTTTATACAAACTTTATCATTAGGGAACAATTGCAATGGTGGTGAGCTTGCAGATTCTGGTACATCGCTGATGTCGACGTCTTCTAACCGCTGTGGAGCAATCTGTTGAGAAAGGTATTTAATACACATTGTTAACTGTGTTAAATACAAGTGGAATTCATCCCCCAGGATTGATGCAGCCCTGTGAGCATCTGAAACAATATACTTTTCTGGCAGCCTCTGCTGCAAAGCAACCTCATATTCTCCATCAAACAGATGCACCGCTACCACCCCAGTATGTTTCTGGCTTGTCTCCTGGTCAATAGTTGAAGACCTGTCAATGAAGTACACTTCTCCTTCGTCTCAATGCTTTAGGAATATCATCATCTGGACCTTCATATGTGACACAGTCATGCACCCCATCATTGCCAGTAATAATTTCAGTCAAGAAGGTAGCTGAATTTACTGTCTTACAATGAATAATGTTGATAGACAGGCTGGAAAGTATCACTTCAAATGCAGAAGCCCTTTGTGTGGTCAAGGTGAATTTGGACCTCTCTAATATTGCAAATACTGCATGCTCTACTTACAATGTTAACGAACATTCCATGACAATAGTCATGGAATTCTCAATAGCAAAGGCAGCAGCAGCCAACGCTTGTTTGCACAGGAACTGCCGTTGCATGACAGAATCGAACATGCCACTGTAATAGGCCAAAGGTTTATGCCCCATTGTACTGCACTGTGGGCCTGACCACGACTTTGGCGGTAACGCCGGTGGTATTAGCCCTACCGCCGAACTCCCCGGCGCTAATAGCGCCGGATCACGAGTTCGGCGGAAATATAATTCCCCATTCCCCATTGAGCCCATTCGTGAATGCCCCATTCCCCATTGGGCACAATGGGGAAAATTTGCGCTCTTACCGCCGGCGGATTTCCCGCCGGCGGTAAGAGTGCGACTTTTCGGCGGATTTCAGATTTCGGCGGATTTCCCCTCAGATTTCCCCCCAGCCAGTCATCATCTGACCATTAGAATGTAAAAAGAGATAAAACCTTTGCACGTAGTCAGGAGTAGCCAATACTAGGGCGGTAGAAATAACATCTTTAAGCTCCTGGAACTTAGTAATAATTTCATCTGTCCAAATAATAATATTTTTTGTCTGCTGAGCTTCTTTGAGGGCCTGCAGCAATGGTTTAGTATATAACGTGTAATCAAAATTCTATGCCCTACAGTAATTACATAATCCGATAAATGTCTGCATATCCTTTACTGTCACTGGCTGGGGTATGGTGTGCATTGGGACTTCACGTTCTGGAGTTATTTTTTTACCATTCACTGAAATCAACTGTCCCAAATACAAACACCTCCTGTTGACAAGATTGTACCCTTTGTCAGCCAATAATTGTAAAATCGCTATGGAGTCTTCCCTGCATTGATGTTCTGTGCTGCTAAATATCAACAAGTCATCCATATATTGAATAATGATGCTAGGGACAGTGATGTTACCCAAATTCTCGTGCAACACCCTATTAAAAATACTCAGAGACTCACAGTACCCTTGAGGAAGCCTAGTATGTTGGAATTGGCTGTCTGCAAACGTAAACGCACTGAGATTCTGCGAATCAGGATGCAAGAGTACTGAGAAAAAAAATGTTTTCAAATCCACTACAGTAAATTGAGTGGCCTCAACAGGTATATTGCACAATATTGTAGCAGGGTTCGGAACCACTGGGAACTGCCTGTAGAATGTCATTAAGAGGGCGTAGATCTTGAATCATGGTCATACTAGCACCTTTCAATTTCTTCACCAGGTAAATAGCCATGTTACAGGGTGGGTTTGAGGTTACTATGATTGTTATAATAATAATTGGTTATTTATAAGGCACTTAATACCCAGAAGTTTCTAAGCACGGACCCGGGGATCGAACCGGTGTTGCTTCACGTCGTCTCGCTTCCAAGGCGAGCATGTTGCCCCTGAGC
The DNA here is from genome assembly GCF_040938575.1 of Ambystoma mexicanum. Lineage (NCBI taxonomy): Eukaryota > Metazoa > Chordata > Amphibia > Caudata > Ambystomatidae > Ambystoma > Ambystoma mexicanum. The sequence continues at coordinate 827,405,629 of NC_090935.1, forward strand.
TATCCTCCTGAGACAGATGCCCTGATGTACAAGGGCCTTAATAGTATCGTAAATCCCTCTCCTCTGCTGCCTTCAATAGAGAATACTGTTTTACTCATGGCAACACAGCACCGGTTTCAGGGTGATGCGTATCTGCATGACACTTTTTTCAAGTCCCACATTGTGTGGATTGTTCGTCCACAACTTGCCGGAAACCTGAGCCAAATCTGCAGAGGTAAATGAAGGAGCCATCCCTACTAGCAGCATTGGACAAACTACATTGTTATTGTTATTTTTGCATTTATTTAGCGCCTTATATACCATTGGTATGGTCTGAATGCGCTGGTAGGTTGAACGCCCTTGGGAACCAAAGTTCAGATCAGAAGAGAGAGTCAAAAAGGTGCGTGTGGGAACCGGGTATGTGTGCAGCTCATGCAGTATCAGTGTAGTAGCTGCTTCCTAGCGGTAGGTGTGGTGGTTGCGAGATCAGGAGTATGTGTTAGTTCTGGCAGGATTTATCCAGAGCGGAGGTGGCTGCGTTAGGCCTGAGGAGAATGCCTGGCTGGGGGGTGAGTAACCAGCAGTGTTTACTTAGAATGATGTGGAGTGAGCGTTGGATGTTGGTATGAGAACAGTTATACCAAATGGTGTCATAGTATCTCTGTGTTCTAGTGGAGTGGTGATGTAAAGGAGAGAGTAAGCGTGGTGATGTGATATGGTCTTTCAAGCGTTCTCTGTATCCAACCATACTATATACATCATGCAGTTCTATGCGCTCCAGTCCGTTCCATGCACTCCTATCCACTCATGCATCCCAGTCTGCTCGATACACTGTAGCCTGTTCACGCACTCATGCATTCCGGCTCGTCCCTCGCTCTCTGCACGCTCCAGTCAGCCCCACGCATGTACTCTTGTCTGCCTTTCACATGTACTATACATTCACCTGTTCTATGCACTCATCCCCTCTAGGCACTCATCCCGTCTAGGCACTCATCCCCTCATCCCTTCTACGCACTTGTCCCCTCTACGCACTCGTCCCCTCTGCACACTCGTCCCCTCTGCGCACTCGTCCCCTCTGCGCACTCGTCCCCTCTGCGCATTCGTCCCCTCTGCGCGCTCGTCCGCACTCGTCCCCTCTGCGCACTCGTCCCCTCTGCGCATTCGTCCGCACTCGTCCCCTCTGTGCACTCGTCCCCTCTGCACATTCGTCCCCTCTGCGCGCTCGTCCGTACTCGTCCCTTCTGCGCACTCATCCCCTTTACGCACTCATCCCCTTTACGCAGTCATCCCTTTTACGCACTCAACAGCAATATGCTGTTTCATATATTCATCGCTACACTCATCTGTTCTATATATTCAGTCGTTCTGTACACTCATCCTCATTGTACACTTATCGACTCGTCCACTCTGTCTACTCATCCGCTCTATCCCGTCATCCGCTCTATCCACTCATCCGTTCTATCCACTCATCCACTCATCCACTCTATCTACTCCTCCGTTCTATCCACTTGTCTACTCTATCTACTGGTCCGCTCTATACATTTGTTCGCTCTATACACTCATCCGTTCGATACGCTCATTCACTCTATACATTAATCCGTTCTATCTACTCATCCGTTCTATCCAATCGTCCGCTCTATCCACTTGTCAGGTCTATCCACTCGTCCGCTCTAACCCCTTGTCTGATCTATATATTTATCAGTCATATACATTCATCAGCTCTATACACTCACCCGTTCTATACACTTATTTGTTCTGTACACTCATCCGCTCCATATATTCGCCCGGTATGTACATTCATCTGCTCCAGTGATCTAGATACACTCCGCATTCGCCAGGTCTTTACATTCATCTGTTCCAGCGATCTACAAACTCTCCGTGTTTCCATATTCATCTGTTATCCATATTCATGTGCTCTACATATTCATCCGTTCCACATTATCATCAGTTCTACATACTTAACCGCTGTATCTCATCTTTTCCAGATATTCAACTGTTTTACGGTGTTCTTCCACTCAATCATTCTTCCACTCAGCGCATTCCTTTTTGTTCTACCTGATTCATCAATTCGAACTAATTCATCCACGCCATTAGTTCCGTTCACTCTGTATGCATTGTGGTCATTCCAGGAGTTTAAATCACTTTACTGTTTCCGTATGATTTACTCTTATTAAATCTTTCACTGCTTTGAGCTACTTTTTTGTTTGATTCTGTTTTGCCCTTCTAGGTTATATTAGGGTTATTGGCTGTTAGTTCCTCGCATCAGGTGGTTTGATGGATTAGTGTCCTTGAGTTGCTGTTGGTCTGTATGGGTTAGTTTGGTACAGGTTTGTTTTAGGGGAAGAGCCAGGTTTTCAGCAGTTTGCGGAAGGACATTAAATCTTCAGTTAGGCAGATGTGGGGTGGGAGTGAGTTCCATAGTGTTTTGGCCAAGGCTGAGAATGATGATCAGCCTAACCTGGGTGAGTTTGTCTTCGGTATGACTAGGAGACCGGCTGAGCTTGATCTTAGGGTGCGTGGAGGGTGGTAGGGTTTTAGGTTGTCTTGAAGCTATTGAGGTCCGGTTTTATGCAGTGCTCGATGGGAGATGCACAAGGTTTTGAAAGTCACTCTTCGGGCTACTGGAAGCCAGTGCAGCTTTTTAAGGGCTGGGGAGATGTGATCTCTTGGGCCGAGCACAAGTAGCAATTCAGCTGCTGCGTTTTGTGCCCTTTGGAGTTTATTCAGTTGGTACGCGTGGACTCCGAGGTATAGGGGGTTTGCGTAGTCCAGTCTTGCTATAACGATTAATTGGACAGCGGAGAGTCTGTTGGGAAAGGAGAGATATGGAAAGATGCGCCTAAGGGTTTTAAGGTGGTAGTGGCAGGACTTCGAGACTTTGTTGACTTGGCGCGAGAGAGTTAGGTCAGAGACAAGGGTGCATCCAAGATTTTTCACTGAGTTGGAGGGGGTCGGTGAGTTGCCCATGGCGGATGGCCAGGGTAGTGGGTGTGGAAGAAGTTCGGGGTTGCTACATACCATAATTTCCGTTTTGGAGGGGTTTAACAGGAGGTGGCTTTGCGTCATCCAGAGTTCTATGTCAAGGAGGCAGGAGGCCAGGTCAGGTCGTCAGATGGGTTTTGAGTTCTGGAGTTTTATAATTAGTTGAGTGTCATCGGCGTAGCTGTAGCACAGGATGTTGTGCGAACGAATTATTGGTGGGAGGGTGATCAAGTAGAGATTGAACAGGAGGGCGGATAGGCATGCTCCTTGTGGGACTCCTGTGTCGACTGGTCTGGCTTGGGAGGTATAGGAGGAGAGTATCGTTATTTGGTACCGATCCTTGAGGAATTAAGCTATCCATTTAAGAGCGGTTCCACGAATTCCTAGGGAGTGGAGGCGGTCTAGGAGGATTGAGTGATTGATTGTGTCAAAGACGGCAGATAGGTAAAGGAGGATTAGTGCAGCGCATCCCGTGGAGTCTGCAGTCATTTTAAGGTCATCCCAAATTGAGGTTAGGGTGGTTTCAGTTCCGTGACGGGCTCTGAAACCTGATTGAGCGGGCTCTAGAAGATTGTTGGCTTCGACAAAAGCATTTAGCTGGGAGTAGGCGGTTCGGTCTATGAGTTTGGCAAGGAATCTGGTGTTTGAGATGGGGTGGTAGTTTTTGGGCTCGAGAGGGTCGAGCGAAGGCTTTTTAATTAGAGGTTTGACATGAACCGTTTTGAATGCGTCGGGAAAGATACCAGAGGAAAGGGAGGCATTTATGATGGATCTTGCGTGTTCACCTGCGCAGGTGGAGGTGAAAATTTCTTTGAGGGTTGTGGCTGGGCAAGGTTCCAGTGGTGAGCCAGATGGTTTGCGGGCAGATAGAAGTTTGAGAAATTGCTCTGGTGATATTGGACTAAAGGATTCAAACGTTGGTTGCGTAGTGGTTGCTGGTGGGGTGGCCGGTATGGAGGGGGAATTGCTTGGAGGATGTAAGAGGGCCAGTTTGGTGGCTAGAGTATTTGTTCTTTCGAGAGCAGTGGTGAAAAAGTGGAGAGAGAGTGAGTCGCACAGTGATTGGGAGGGATTCGGGACGGTCGTGTTGCAAGCCAGATTGGTAAATTCGGAAATGATTTTGTGGAGTTCTTTGCTTGGATTTTTGCAGTTTAGGATTCGGGAGTTGTAGTGGGTTTTTTTTGCTTTCCGGATTTCGGTCTTGTACCGATAAAGGTGTCAGGCCAAGGTGGCCCTATTCTCCTGGGTTTTGTCTTTGTGCCATTTCCGTTCTAGGTATTTATATAGTTGTTTATTGATCTTCAACTCAGGAGTGAACCATCTGGAGAAGTTGCCACGGCATGCTGATGGTTTGCAAGGGGGTGTAAGCCACATCAGTGATGCGTTAAGCCATTAGTCAAAGGCTGCAGGGGTTAGTTGGTTGTTGGGTTGGCAGGTAGTTGGTGGAGACTGGAGGAGTGCGTCGGCTAGGTCCGGGACGATTATTAGTTTTTTGTAGGATTTTCGTAGATTCGGAGTTTCACATTCGAGTACGGGAAGGGGGTCGGGTGAGTGAATGGTGAACGAGAGAATGAAGTGATCTGACCAGAGGATAGGGGTGGGGGGCTTTAAATGAATCAGGGTGTTGGAGCTAAAGATGGCATCAAGAGTGTGTCTGTACTGTATCATTATTTCACAGGGGACACACACTTCTAATATTATTTGTCCCTCATGTTCTCTATTCTCAAACAACTCCTCGTCTGAGACACATTTCAGCGTGACCCAAGCCTGTACTACAGAAAAAATATTGTGCACGGTGCTAACTTGGGAACCACAGTTCTCTAAAGTGATACTACACATATGATCCAGTTCAGTTTATATTTTGCTGAGTAAAGAACTGACAGTCACAGCTAACCGCACATCCATTCCACCCACCAGATGCTGTGCGTCCCATGGAAGAAGGCCCCAGTAATGTCTAGATCACTTGCTGCTAATCCTCAATACTTCTGCAGCTGTGAATTTAAAACGGTAAGCAATATGCCTTACGACAATCATCTGCAAAACCCTGTTCCATACACAGCAAACCCAATATCACAAGTATGCAATGGATATGGCATGTGAAAATATGCAGTGATGGGCAGGTATCAATCAGAGGCACATGCTGGACTGTCGCCAAGAGCCAGTTGATGGGCGTGACAGTATTGCAGGAAGAAACACCCGACCTCAAGAACCTGAAAGGAGAAGGCTGTCCAAATCAATCCAAGCAACCAAGCTGGACGCAAACAGTAATTCACCTTGACACAACAAAAGCAAGAAACAAATGCTTTGTATACATGAGAAATCGCTCCAAGTCCGTCGAAAGAGACAATGTCGCCACAGTGGCACAGGGAAGGAAGGGAATACACAGTAGTACAATTCAGTGTCTTGCTTCAGAAGTAGATTTGAAACCGAAATCACCAAAATGTTCTGCTGTAAAATGGAGATGTAAGTGGTTTCATATTTTCTATGGAGCAAAGATCGTTGGTCCATGAGCATACACACATTGAACATGATGAATATGCCCTGCACTCGTCTACGAATTCACTTATTTCACTTGCAAAAAACCCAACAGTGTCACAAGATGGCTATTCTTCACAGAAATTGACACTTGAAATGTGGAGTTGTGAGTAAGTGAGGAGAAAGGTGGCAGCCTGGTGTGTCTTCAGCTGTGATTTCAGTGTGAATGCCTAGCCTCTGACTGTGACCCTATTAGAAATAATGGGACTTATGAATCTACGGTACATGCCGCATGCTCTTCAACAGATTGCTTCATCATAGTTAACATTATTCTAATGAGCGCTAAATGTGTTACTAATGATGGACTCATTTAAGCTTGATTGCAGTCCTGACGCCTAGTGTTTGTGTTGTGTTTTGCATAACCGAGTACCCATGATTTTTATGCTACACACATGAAAATATGGAGTTTAGCACAGAGTTAAACATTAGAGTCCAATCATTCTGAAGCATCTGGTTGATCAATGTTAACTTCTTTATCATGCTTTGTGAAAGCCTCTAGGTGCTGTATTACACAAAATGGGCAGGGCAATTGTGCATGGTAGGCATAGGATAAAGATTTCCCCAGAGCACCAGGCAACACCCTAGTTCGTCCTTTGAAACGATTTGATTTGGTGGTACAGAAGTAAACTTGAGTAGCTTGATTGTTATTAAAATAGAGGAAAATAAAAGAGAGATAGCTGAAAAGGTTTGAATTAATCTTAACCACTGGCAATTGAATTGATCAACCCACTAGACCATCGTTTTCGCCCTGACATGCCGTTACAGAAGAGGAAAACCATATGCAAATCAGGATTGGTCACGCCCCAAAAGGCCAGTCCAGCCTGAACTGTGAGTTCTCAAGCAATCCCAGGCATAATGTTGGGGGGGACATGACATCAGGATGAAAGTGGCTCCTGCCAAATGAATGGGATAACACAGTGTGCCACAAAAGATGGAGGGACAAACACCCTTGTCCCGCCCTAAAATTACACCTGTTCAACCTCATTAGTAGTTGTCAGTAAGGTTTAGCCTGGTATCCAGTTAATATGTCGAAATAATAATTTCGAATGACAAAAATGTCGAAAACATAATACCTAAAAAAAAAAAATGTGAAGGCTTCCCAACAGAACACTGTGCAGCGATCTGCTGCGCAGCTAAGGTTTCACCTTATAAAGTAAAAGCAAACTACAATCAGAGAGAATGGACTAGCGCCGGCAAAGAGCAATATTTTTACTAGAGGCATGGTGGCAGTGGATTGTTGGATAGTGTAAGTATTTCTGCTGGATTTGATATGATTGGCTACAGGGTGCTCCAATAGCATTCCTCAACAGTGGCAGATGCATTAAGGGCAGTTTCTGATCAATTGTACTCATTTTGTACAAACATATAAAGCAATACAGTGGAACCAACCACTAACATGTGCATTGGGCATAACCACATGTGGTGATTAGCAGTGGCCTTCAGCTCCTTATGCACATCTGGTTTCTCCCTCACCCATTCCCATCGACGTCTGTCACAGGATTTTCCAGTGCTTGTCACTGAAGGATCGTCGCACGTAAAACATCAGCCTCTAACCAGTTCATAATTGTGCCCCACTACGTTTTAATACGGGAAACCAAGCTACAAATCACCTACGATGCCCAAAAGACTGAAACATGTCCGGTGTTGCTTGTGTTCTCACGCAGAACAAATGCGACCCAGTAGTTCAGGCTGAACTGCCTCTTTTCGGGTGGGACCAGGCCTGATTTGCATATTGCTTTTCCCACTCTTCTATGGTGTGGGTGAAGGAGAAACCAGATGTGCATAAGGAGCTGAAGGCCACTGCTGATCACCACATGTGGTATTGCTTTATATGTTTGCACAAAATGAGTACAATTGACCATAAACTGCCTTTAATACATCTGCCACTGTTTAGGAATGCTATTGGAGCACCCCGTAGCCAATCATATCAAATCCAGCAGAAATACTTACACCATCCAACAATCCACTGCCACCATGCCTCTAGTAAAAATATTGCTCTTTGCCGGCACTAGTCCATTCTCTCTGACTGTAGTTTGCTTTTACTTTATAAGGTGAAACTTAAGCTGTGCAGCAGATCACTGCACAGTGTTCTGTTGGGAGGTGCAGGGGCCTTCAGTGGTAGGGGAGACCTTAATGATTGCACGGGCCCGCCTTGGCCTACAGCAGCATGTGCAGCAATAACGACACGTTCAGCATGTGTGGTGCATAAACCCGGACTGATGCAATGTGCGTAGTTCCGGTGGTACCTTTATTTCTTCCGGCCTCGCCCCCAGCACGTAGGCCCGGTCTCCCGCGATACACGTGACATCACGCACATCAGGTATAGAGAGTGGGGGAACGAAGCTAGATTACACACATGATACAGGAGGGGAGGGAAGTGTGCGGGCGAGGTGATCAGTGCTGGAGTGATGGTATGCCTTAAAAAGCGACGAGAATGAACTTATGATATGAAACATCAGAACTGGCGAAACCTTTGGAGTAAATACTACTGCATTTTCAATTAAATACAGTCATAGGTTCACAAAATACAAACCAGTGTTACATTTTCTTGATGACATTTATTTGAACCGTCAAATTACATACTGGAGAAACATGAGCGCCATCGGGTTTGATTATGTGATGAGCTTCAGATGTTCTACAGCAACACAGTGAACTTGTGGCAGCTATTTGCCTCAATATCACCGTTTAAATCATTCCACAGGGCAAGCACTGTGAAGTCAGGATGACAGATACCATACAAATCAGTGAAAGATGAATTGAGTTTGGAGAACAAAAGTGTAGGATGGGCCGCCATGGAAACATCTCCAGAAGCCTGCAATCCACCAGAAGTAAGAATATGTGTAGATTTTTTTTAATTTTATTTTTTATTTTTTTTTATTTGAACTTTTACTTATTTACAAAACGTTTTATCAAAATTTCGCCTCATCTTCAGCCGAAAGAAAAAAGCTAAAACTTCACCAACTACATAAACCTCCCACATTTACTGGTACGTAGCCGTGGCTGGTATACGAGAGCAAGGAACTAAGACATAGTCTTTTGAGATTGGCGCCCTGCGCCCCTCCACCCAAGGGCCCTTGGCGATTTATCTGTTCGAATGCGAGTTCGAGTAGTTTGACCAGGGCAATGGTCCATCTCGTTATTTCCCAAGAGATCAGTCTGTTCCACAAATCGTCAGAATTGAATATACATAGGTTTTCCACCAGCGATGGGAGGTAGATGTTTCTGTTTGCGTTGGTTTTAGAACAGTCAATCACCAGGTGTTTAAGTGTTTCAACAGATGAATCCTCCTTACATAGGCGACAACTCTTGTCGGTTGTGGTTCCTCGGGTTGCTATAATCTCTCGGGTCAACAAAAGATTCAATCTAGCTTTCGTGGCATATATTCTCATTTTCTTGTCTGGAAATTTTTGGCAGTAGTTCGTCGGTGTTCTCAGTTTATTAAAAGCCGATGGCAAGTGGCTCAGGAGTTTGTTCCCCACCGCTTTATCTGTTGTCAGAATCCAGTCCATCTCTTCCATTTTTCTTTTGATTCGATCTGGATTTTCCTTCAGCTCTACTTCTGTGCATGCTATTAGTGCTAGATCGGTCTTTCTGGCCTTGACCCATTTTTTCAATGCCTCACAGTTGCCTGTTTTGATTTCCATCTTCATGAAGTTAAAAATGGGTAAAGTATCCGACATGATTATTCTCCTGTACAGTCTCATGGCGCTTTGATCTACCATTGACGTTAGTGAGACTAGCCCCAACTCTCTCCTAATGGCCGGCATGGCAGTTGATTTTGGAAGGCCCAAAAGTGTTTTCCAAACATAGCCCTCTAGTTTGCTCCAGAGATGGCGAGGTATATACAACGAGACTTCCATTCCATATGTCATCGCGGGATTGACTTTTGCCTTGTAGAAGATTATCGCTGGTATTAAAGAGAACTTTCCAAACTTTGAGTTAACCATTCTTGTCTGGGAGGTTAGACATCTCACTTCTTCCCACAGTTGGTTTTGCGCACTCATGTCTGTTCTTGAACTGTCCATCTGGACCCCTAGATATTTGATATTTTTGACAATTTCAATTTTTGTCTTGTCGAGAAACCAATTTAGTTTTTTCGTTGCTTTGTTGGTTACTTTTTCAATTACCAAGATTTCTGTCTTTGTTTTATTTATCTCCAATTGGTTTTCAGCGATGTATTTCTCCAGGTTAGCTAGTTTTCTTTGAAGCCCCGCTTTGGGCTGATCTATTAAGATGACATCATCGGCGTACAGAAGACGTGGAATTTCCATTTTCCCGATTTTAGGAGGAAACGCTCTTATTTTACTTTCAGAGAGCTGGTAATCGCCTAGAAAAGCCATGAACAAAGCCGGGGCCAAAGGGCACCCCTGCTTGACCCCTCTGTTCACCACTATCTCCTCGGAAAGTGCGCCTTGGAGGTTTAGTTTAACTCTGATTTTCGTGTGCGCGTGAAGAGCTTTTATGGGGTCGAGTATTTTTTTCGGACAATTCCAACCTTGCAGTTTCAACCACAGTCTGTTCCTGTCGATCCTATCAAAAGCTTTCGAGAGGTCAACAAAAGCCAAGTAGATCTTTGGTGCACCTTCTTTGACTTTGGCTTTCAAGATGTTTATTATCATTAGGTTGATTGTTGTACATCCATTTTTTGAAAGCCCGTTTGTAGATGGTCTTTTGAAGGGCCGTCTTTTTCCCAAATTCTCAAGTGAGCTAGCAGGAGGGTTGCATAGATTTTCCCTATTATGTCCAATAGGGCTATTGGCCTGTAGCTCTCAGGTCGTTTCTAGCTCCTTTTTTGTAAATCAGGACTATCACCGCTTTCTGCCATGACTCAGGGATCATCTTTGTTCTACCACATTCGGCGAAAATCATGCTGATCATTTCCGACCATTGCGTTGGGAACATTTTTAAGTCCACATTCGTCAACCCATCAGGACATGGGGCTCTCGATGTTTTAAGTTTCCTTATGGCTGCTTCGATGTTTTCTGCGTTCGAGAGGTCTTCTCAGGGTGTATTGGAAACCTGGTCAGTCATTGCTGGATCTTGATTTACGCTTTCAAATTCCTTTGTAAAATAGTTGATCCACCTTACTTCTGCCACGGCATTACTCTGGACTGCACTTTGAGGGCTGTTCTTTGCTTTTATCAGAGTCCAAAATTCATTGGATTTTTTTGTTTGAAGTTTGCTCATCATATTCTCGGCATCGTTTTGATATTGAGCTGCTCTGCGTTGTTTGCGCCAGTTGTTATAGCTTTTCATTTCCATTTGCCATTTTTACCAATCCTCACGGGCATTTGATTTCTTCGCTATTCTTTTCAATCTGCGGCCCACCTTTCTTTTCGCAACGAGGTCTTTGTCATAGGTATGGTTTGTATGCTCGGGTTTCATTAATTTCTTCTTGCCCCTTATTTGGAATGACAATAGAAGAGGTAGGTAATTCGGTCTATCCTTCGTTGTGCTCAAGACGTCGCCGTTGACCCTCTGCTGCCAGGCCTGTTTAATTTGCACGATATCTTGTTCAGTCAGTCGTAGCCGGGTCTGTTGGATATTTGTTCAATGGCCAGATCGTAAGAGCTTGGCTTCAAAATTCTTGTTTGCCACGTACACATCAGTAAGTTATGATCACTGTGCACCGTTTTTTGCACCTTGAAGCCCATCAGGTCTTGAATCAACCAGTTGGAGACAAAAATATAATCAAGAGTTGCTTTTGAAAAGTCACGCTCCCATGTCGGGATGTTCACTTGATTTGGGAACAGGGAGGCGACATTTTGGATGTTTCTTGAGGCAATAACTTCATTCCACGCCTTACCTCTCTCGATGGTGCGATCAGAGCCTCCCACTGGTTGGAGGTCTTTGTTGGTCAAACGCCGTTACCGAGCATTTGGCGTTGAAATCACCACAGATGATAAGCTCAATTTTGTCAAATTCAACGTGAAGCTGGTCTATCATTGCACTCATGTTGGAACAGAATGTTTTTATCGACATCCGCTGTGGATTCCAATAACAATTAGCTATGGCCAAGGGATTTCGCACACCATTTTGGTTCTTGTCCTTCAATTCTGGCTGCGAGGTCAAAATGACCAGCATTTGATAGGACTCTTTCCACTTGATGGGTACACTCAGACCCGTTCCTGTTTTTATAGCAGTTAAAAGACCCGATGATTGTCTACCTAACAGGCCTTTCACTGCTGGTGATATTGTCACTGTGAAGCCACCGAGAGCCGATTGGTTCAACAACCAGGTCTCTTGCAGACAAACTATCTCAAAAAGACCCACATTGACGTCTCCAGCTGTTGTGAGATGAACATGTCCTCGTGTATTCCATGAGCCCAGACTATACTTTTCCTTTACGGGTCGCTCGATTTCTCTCTTGCAGATGTTGTTGTCGAGTTGAGCTAACTCTGGTCGTTGCTATTTGCCAGTATTTTTGTTCCAATTTGACATTAGCCACTTCCAGGGACCTTTAGGTTGTCTTGATCCTGATGTCTCTTGAGTATGTCCATATGAATTTATCTTCTTATCCGAGTATTTGGGACCTACTTCTGTACAGGGAGAGGATTGCTGGTGTTCCTCTCTTTGGGATCTAGGTCCCTTGCAACCCGATTCAGAATGCTCGCGGTTGCTTGGACTTTGCCTTCGTTTTTATTTTTTGGAGAGTCCCTCTTAGTTGCCTCTAACCAACGCTTCTCTGCCCCAGCCTTCCAATGGGGTCTTCTGCTGGATTCATCAGACTCCTGAGACCTGTACCATCGATTATTGCGGTACAGATCCTCCGTTTTTGATCGGTAGTGCTTTTGGATTTTGTTACTTTCTTTTTTTTTTTACTTCATAGTCTTGACTATCAATCTTCCTTTTTATTTCCGTCAGACGGAAGACCAAAAATTCCAGCTCTTCATATGCGGACTCATTAATATATTGAATGCCTGCCGATTTCATGTGCAGAAAGGCTTTTGCCTTCATTTCCCTGTGGTATGGTTCCACAAGCTCAAAGTCCTCCGTTCTGATTTTTTTCAATGTTTTTGTTTTCCGTGTTATTTTCAATACTGTCGGTCTATTCAGTATTAGGAAGTTTTTATCTGCTTCCATTTGCTCCAATTTGAAAACTCGTGTCTTTTCTTGTCCATTTTTTTTTTGATTTGATGGTTCTCCACTTCAAAACTTTCGGCTCGGTGTTTCCACGAGCTTCCTCGTTTGTCTGCCTCCTTTCGTTCATATCAGGGTTTCGATGGACTCCTTCTTGCTCTACCCTCATAGCTTTTATACTGCTTTTCTTCACAGCTTCGGTGTGGTTTGGTTTTGAGCCGGGCCTCATTTGAATCCGGCTGGGATGGACCGCTCTTGTTATTCCAGATGGCTCCCTCTTTGGCCGTTTTATCCGTGTCTATAACGGAAACATCCTGATCATTGCGCCTTCTATTTTAATTACTTTCTGTTCGGTCCTCCTTGATCTCCTTCCTCTCCTTTTCTGAGTGTATCGATATATTCATTAAGTCCGAGCAGACTAAAAATTCTTCCGCTGTTCTTGGTGATCTTGGTGCGCTATTTTCATCAGGCTGTATCAGTGGCTCAAGTTGGTTAAGCTTTATTAGGGGCGCTCCCGTTCTACTGTCTGCTTTAACCAACATTTCAAAGGTGTTTCTCTCAATCTGGGGGGTTATAGGCAGCAGGGACTTTTTAGGTTTTGCAGAATGAGTCCCTTCATTTGACACTTGAGGGAGCGTTGGGATGCTTTTATCCTTTCCCTTTGGCCGCACCTGAACCTCTTGAACCATTTCCTTGTGCACCAGTGTTGTTGGTTTTTTAATTCTGTTTTGTGTGTCCATAAATTCGATCTTTTTTCCAGGGCTGAAATTTTCCTTTCCCAGGTTTTCTGATTGAGCGATTTGTCTTCAATTGCTGTTATATAACCTTCTACGATGGCTAATTTCCCTATTATATTTGAAAGGATTGCAGTGTTGTCATGTAAATTTTCTTTTATAGCTTCATATAATTTGCAGAAGGGTGCTAACACGAAGGTCATGGCCAACATGATAGCTATCATGCCCGGTTTTTTATTTGGCAATTCATTTTGCATAGCTACTGCAATGTCACTAAGTCGTCTCTTTTTTGGCGATACTTGGGTTTTTTCAGATCACCTTGCGGGTATTGATGAGTCGAACACCAAGCCTTCCACTGGTGTTCCAATCCGAATTCACCCGGTTTCTTAAAGGTCCATTTTTTAATTGAGAATTGTCCCAATTTGCTTTTAACTCTTGTCCTTTCGTAGTCGGAGAAGAGGTCAAATGGCCCGTTGACAGATGGGGCTTTGTCCATGCAAGACGGAGCTCTTTTTCCGGTCGAGTGATGGACTCACGATTCGAGTCCCAGGCTCTTTGATTGAATTTCTCCCTTTCTTCCTCCTGTTCATCCTCCAGTATCTCAATCTCCTCTGTAATTGCAGAAACCCCCTTTGATGCCTTTTGAGTCTGGGGGGCGGGGGCCATCTCTCTTATCCAGTGCCGATGTATCCAGACTCCCTGCCGCCGTTGGTTTTTCTGTATCATTGCTTGGTTCTTTAGTAGCTGTATTCTTTCTCTCCTTGGGGCTACTGGTTTCTCGCCCTTGATTGTTAGTTGGCAATGTTGCCGTTTCAGTTTTCCTCTGCTTTAGAACTGGCTGTGTTTCATTTGCCATTTCAAGCATTTCTCCATCTGATACTTCCGTCTCTATACTCTGTTTCCTTTTATGTTGTTGGGTAAAAAACGCCTTTAAAGGGCAAGACAGAAGTGGATTAGGCAGTCCTTTAGATGTTTGCCCTCGTCTTCTGATACTTTTTTTTCTTTCGATTCTCCCATGGACAGTTTATTCAGGGCTCTCATGTTTGCTGTGTTTTTTGTCCCTTGTTGCCTTGCTTTGGCCGGGGTATTGCTTTTGTTTCTCTTTTTTCTTTTCACTGCACAACCAGTTTTGAGTTGCTCTCCATCCGTCTCTTTATTCGAATCCTCCGGCTCTCCCTCCGTTTGTTTTTCACTTTCCGAGCCAAATTCATCTGATTCCTCCTCTTTGCTTAGGTCGGCGTTCCTCTCATTGTCACTGATCTCTATAACGGGTCTAAAGACCCTTGATTGCCTTTTACCCTGCCTTTGTATGAGATCGTCGCCTTCGCAGTCTGTATCATGGAGCAAAACTTGGATGCGCACCATATTAGGGGCTAATTCGCTGATTTCAGCTCTACCTGGCGGATTAGTCAACCCTTCTACTTCGGTGCTATGCTGACGGGACAGCCCCTCTCCTGCCAAACGCTGTTCTGATGTCTCAGATGTTTCCAGGCCTGCTGCCGACTCTATGATCCCCAGTTCGAACCCGCTACGTGCGTCCCGTGCCTGGGTACCGTTTCCAGCTGGTTTCTCCAAGGGTATGTGTACCTCCCGATCCTCCGATCTCTCTGGTTCGGGACTCTCCTCAAGGCCACCGCCCGGCGGCGGCTTCGAGTCAGGCGGGCGCCGTCCTCCGACCGCACCCGGACAAACTCTACTCACCACCTCCGGTGAGGGCGGACCGCTCCCAGCTTGGTGTACTATGGCCGAGGTAGGTGGGCGCGGCCCCTCCTGAGCCCCCTCCGCCTCCTCCTCCCGGGCGGGAGACTCCTCCCGCTCCTCTGCCAATGCCGTGACTTCTTCACTCCAGCGGACTCCTGCCCATTTCTTCGTGGTTCGAGTAGGATATTATTTTCTTTTCCGCTTCTTTTGCCGAGTCCATGTACCGGTGCCTGTGGACATGTCCGTCCAGGCGCTATCGGTAGAAGGTCCGCCATTGGTGATGTTAAAGCCGGTCTTGGTGCGAATCCGATTTACTCCTCCTCCTGTCGGTTGATCCCGGGGCCATCGCCCCCTCCGGCTTGGCTGTTTTGGTCGACGGCGAATTTCTTAGGAGTGGTCTCAAGAGTGGTTTCAGTGAATTTGGAGGTCGAACCACCAGCTCCATACAACTCCGACTTCGCATCTGCAGTGGACTGCTGCAGACTGGCTCTCCACCTCGGCTCTCGGTGGTGTATTGAGGCACTTATAAGCACCTCCTGCACAATAGCGTGGATGAGCTGCACAACGCTGCAGACTGGCTCTCCACTTCGGCTCTCCAACTCCGCTCACCGCTCCGTGGTGTATTGAGGCACTTATAGGCACCTCCTGCACAATAGCGTGGATGGGCTGCACACCGCTGCAGACTGGCTCTCCACCTCGGCTCTCCAACTCCGCTTACCGCTCCGCGGTGTATTGAGGCACTAATAGGCACCTCATCCACAATAGCGTGGATGGGCTGCACAACGCTGCAGACTGGCTCTCCACCTCGGCTCTCCAACTCTGCTCACCGCTCCGAGGTGTATTGAGGCACTTATAGGCACCTCCTGCACAATATCGTGGATGGACTGCACAAAGCTGCAGACTGGCTCTCCACCTCGGCTCTCTAACTCTGTGCAGATTTGAATTACGACACTGCAAGAAGACCTTCTCTGTCTGCGCTCCAAGACTCTGGAACCCCCTCCTCGTCAACATCACTTTTACAGTTCAGGAAAATAGCTCAGGACCTTCCCCTTCAGCCTCCTTAACAGCTAGGTCCACACACCCTGCACTCCCCACCCTACCTGAGACTCGATGATCTGCTCCCCACTGTCCTCTGCCCCATGCTGCCAATTGCCCATCCTCCCCTGTTCGCTCCCTACTCCCTTTTTCTCTGCTTCCATCCCTGTGTTCTTCCCCCTATGATTGCAAAGAGCTTGGTTGTTTTCGCAAAACTATGTCCGCACTCAATAAATACAATAATAATAATAATAATAATAATAATAATAATAATAGTAATAATAATAATAATATGGACCTGTGGACACATTCAAGGATATGTTTCAAGCCTGACACCCCTAAATAGGGTCCAGCTGCTTGATATTCTGGTGATATATTGCCTGAGAGTGCAGTTTCTGTGAGTGTGGTATGCCCCACCACTGAATTAGCTGGTTTATGATGTAAGCTATACAAATGACTTCCTTATTCTATGTCAAGACAGGAGGCGGGCATTAAGCTTAAACTGTCTTTAATGCTGCCGCTCACAGCTTTTCAAACATGAACATTTAAACTGGGAGTTTTTTGTTCACTCATAAGTCCAACATGAGAAAATTAAATTCAAAAGTTTAAAGCGTTCCAAAAACGAAATTTCCATAGATCTGTCCTGGGCACTACAAGCCCCATGAACCTCCAGTCTCTGGTAGTCCTGGGCGTCCCTCCTCCACCTATCAGGAGTCAGCCCTTGGTATAAGAGGTCCTTGTGCCAGGTCCTTTCCTCTTTCTTTTGGCAGCGAACTGTGCCCAATTCCAACCATAGAAGCCTTCTTCTAAGCACAGATCCGGGATTCGAACCTCTGTTGCTCTGTGTGGTATTGCTTCCAAGACCTGTGCTATCCTCCATTCACTTGGCTGGTGCTCTCAGATGTACACAAGGCCCACATTCGGAGAAGTCGGAAAACCTGGGGATTTTGGGGAATTTGGTGAGGTGACACAGAGAGGTCCTGGAGCAAAATTAATTATTCTTTTTTATGCATATAACACTGGAAACCAGTCTCTAAGCATGGGGCCTGTGTTGCTCTGCATTGTCTTGCTTCCAAGACAAACACGTTTCCCCTGGGCCATCCTCCTGGTACATTTTTCACTAGAATTTCCACTTCTGTTTTTTCTAGCTGTCCTGTTTTATAGCTTGCTGTTTGGGAGTCCTCACAAAATGCATACAAGATTACCATGGAAAGCTGATCAGTTTGGACTTGGGGAACAAGAAATTAAGGTGTGTGGGTGATGTTTCTCTTAAGAGTAGATCCATCTGCTCCCACCGTTATTTACTCAAAGCGTAGGTTGTTTCTAAATCCTCTGTCTCCCAAACCCATGAGCTTGAAGATCATTGGGGCCAACTTGCCTGCCAGGAGTTGTATTTGTAAACCGTATTGATTAATGGTTTTGTCCTATCTACTCACTCTAGTCTTGAGGACCTAAATGATGCTGTCTAGAATAGTCATTTTCAAATGCTGTTGTTTATAGAATATGGGGATCTCTGTTGCTGCATGGCTTTTATTTCCACCGTAAGAGGATCGCAATATACAATGTCGATGGTTTAGGGTGAGGAGAGGTTACCAAAAATGAAGTCTGAGATTAAAGTTTGCTCTGGGAGAGAGTATAAGAAGAGCCTTCTTTTCAATTGCATTGCTGGAGGTGCATTCACCTCAGTCCCACTCCTTTACTACACACACCTTAACTTTGCCAGATCTACTGACTCTGCCTCTGGACCCCCCCCCACCCAGCTGATACACGACATTCCCTCCTGTCATCTCACACCAGACTGGTTGGCTGTCTCCCTGCTTGGGCTCACAACTCACAATGATGGCCAATCGCATGGTGCCACCTCGAACCCAAAGCCACTCTAACCAGGATCCATCCTTGGTCCGGCCTTCGTCCCTAGCATAGTGACTCACCTGGCTCCCCAAACTGAGCCAAAGGAAGCTTGGTAAAACAACCTCCTACACCTATCCCACAAATCGAGGGGCATGGCATTAGAGCCACTAGGCAAAATCACCATAGAAGAACAGCACTGTTAGTGGCAAGAAGTAGTGCAGTATTTGCGGCACACTATATAAGTGACAACAGTCACTTTTTTTAAATGTATTTTTATTTACAACCAAATGCAATACAAGCCAAAACGTCCCCCCCTTTTGTCTCCCCCGACCCCCCACCCCTTCGCCTGAGGTGAGTCCATTCTTCTCATTTGTGATATGTCCTTTAGTGGTTTTATAAAATGTCCAAAATGTGTATCTTATGGGGCACCATTGTAGCATATAGTCACTATGTAGATACAACAAAACCTTACCCCAGTCCTGTTTAAAAGCATCCAGGGCTCCCAGAATCAGATACATTACCCATTCCAGTGAGACAAAACACCAAACTTTCCAAAGCTACTGTTGGTTTGTAGGGATCTGTTGTTGTTTCCGCAGATGAGCTATCACCAACCATGCTGCTATTAGAAAGGTCATGAAGCCCCTTGTCTGGTTTCTTGAGTAAGTTCTGAAGGATGGATACCACAGGCCGCACAGCCACACCTTTTTGTTCACCAGTTCAATCCCCTGAAACATCCCTCCCATCTGTGATTTCACTTCCTCCCAGAAGGGCTGCAAAACCGGAAAATCCCACCTCATATGGGCCCAGTCTCCTACGGTCTCACAGCCTCTCAAGCATTGATCTGATACTGATGGATACATTGCATCCAATCTTTCCGGTGTGTAGTGTCATTGAAATATAGCTGTATACCACTCCCTCAATTGCACCGAGCGTGTTAGTCTCTGGACTACTCCCCACAGATGAGCCCAATGTTCTTCCAAAATGGTATTCCCTAATGTTAATTCCATTTCTTCATATATTTTCATTTGACTTTGGAGTGGGTGCTCATTAAGAAGCCCATACAGTGTAGAAACTAGTCTTGTCGATCCTGGATGGGTTGTAATGTATATTTTGAAAGGCGTTAGCTGTCGCGTGGCAGCTGTTTTAACGTGTGGGTCGGATAGCCAATGCTTTAATTGATTGTTGTTAGGCAGAATTATATGCAGTACCCTTTGGGAACACCACACACAATTAAGACTACAAGTGACAGTACAAATTCACCTTTGGGACAAGCTTGTACTACACAGTAAAAGTGGTAGCAATGGCTGAGCTGCCAGACGTATCTCAAGAGTAAGTGAGCAGTATCAATAGTTACCCAAAGGACAGCAATTACTATGATTCAAACAAACACTGCCTCAAGGTTTCTGAGTAAAAGAATATACATCTATTTACACATCAGTAGTATAAGCAGTTCAAAAATCACACTCTTAATACACCACACAACTCCTAATAGTTTCCAGACAAGTTAATCTCACAAAATGAAGTGGGAGCAAAATGGCACTCTAGTAATTAAAAAGGGAGAGAAAGACAAAGTTAGGCAGAAATTGAGCAGCACCAACAGGTAAGTAAGCAGGGCAATCTAGAGGAACTACAGTGATGGAATCAAATCAAATAGGCTTAGGGCCCACGTCAATAGGACAAAAGTCTTTTGCTCAAGATCACACAGTTCAGGGCACTTCGCGGTTAAGTCTTTGCCAAGAGTTCCGGACGAAGTTGGTCGGCAGAAAGGTTAGTTTAAAGAGTAGAGAAGGACAAGCCCTTGGATTGGCGAAAGGTTTCACACATCTTCACTGCGGCTGGACGAAACTAACAACCGGATTTGCACAGCACCTTTAAATGGAGAAGCTGTAGCTGAGGTGGACGTTCCTGGCAGTTCCTGCAGGCTCACAGTTCCTGAATCGACTGTCGGACTGACATGAATTAGGAAGACTGGAGGGTCCTGGACTGCCCAGGGAAGAAACCAGCAGCAGAGCAAAGCAACACATAAAAGGTGCGTTCCTTAAAACCCAAGCAGGGTCCTACATTCCTTTTTTTAAATTATATATTTTTTCTGTTGGCAGAGGCATACAGAGAACACACACTTCAGAGTAATCATGCACAAGCAGTAAGTACCTATAGTGACACAGTAATCAAAATTGGTCGACCTGCCAATAGCTGGCCAGTGCGAGACATAATAAAAGAAATAAAAAAAAACAAGATGAATCATGATACACCGCTACACTGGAGTACCGTTCTACTGGCCCATTGATGAGCCGCTCTCGGACTCACTTGCTTCCTGGATGTTGAGGTAACTGTTAAAAGTAGTCCAACTGTTCTTAGGGCAAGAGCGAGTGGGGAGCATGTCAATATATTCCTCCTCGCAGTTCCGGGACCATGTAAGTAAGTTCAACCATTTTTTAAATGTGGGGGCGGGAATCTTTCCAGTTTTGAAGTATGCACTTCTTGCCCACCATACAGCCTATGTTCCAAAATGTAAACATGCTCTTAATATTCTTAGCTTTCCACACCCCAAATAGCACCCCGAGTGGATCCGGATCAATAGCACATTCACCAATCTCTGATAATGACGCTAGTATTTTTCCCCAAAATTCTCCCAGTTTATGGCATGTCCAGAACATGTGTAAATGGTCTACGTTCTCCGTCTTACACCGGGGGCAAGCGTGCAAGCCAGAATGAGCGAATTTGGAGATCCTAAGGGCGGGGGGTGTAATACAGCCTATTCAGCAGCTTAAATTGCATGGCGCGGTATCAGAAGTTGAGGGAGACCTTGTTGGTGATCTCAAGGCCCAGCCCCTCTGCCCATTCGTCCCGGAACCCAGAGGGTTGAGATGGGGAGTTTGTTAGTAGCAGCTTATATAATGCGGAGACAATGCCTCGGACGCCTCCCAAGTTAGCGATATAGGCAATCCCTGGGGATTCGGGGGGCTCATCAGGGAAGTCCGGCCACGCGGTGCGGAAGGCAGCTCGGAGTCTATAGTATTGTATGAGTTCCAGGGCCGACCCGGAGTGACCCGGCCTCCAAGTCTGTGGGTTTATAAACTGCCCGTCAGGGTAGAACTCTGCCAGAGCCCGATTGCTCCAGTGTTGTGAGAGGGCCATGTCGTGCGTGGGCTCCAACCCGGAGAGCCCCCACGCGGGAAGCGACTTGTAATAGGGGTGCTGATCAGCTGCCAGCCCAAGGAGACGGCCCCATGCGTATACTGTGATGCCATCTAGGTCTATGGGGGAGTCTGGTATGTATTGTCGGTGTAAAATTAGTGTCATTACCTTAACTTTGTCAGCTGCAAGTGTTTACAGTTTGACATGCGGGTGGGGGGGGTCCCAGGGTACCAATGGGAAGCATATTGGGCCTGTACCGCTATCCAGTATAGTGTCAGATCGGGAGCGGTGAATCCTCCTCTCTCATAAAGGAGGGTCATGCCGGACCATTTCTTACGTACCGCGCCCGAATGCCACAAAAACTGCGCGCACATTTTATGTAGATTTGCAAAGTATGTTCCCCCTGGCCAAATGAGTATGTTAGAGAAAGTGTACAAAAACTTAGGTTGCAACACCATCTTGATGAGTGAAAGCTTCCCAGCAAGAGACAACGGGAGAGAGTGCCAGCGAGTCATTTTGCTTTCAGCAAGCTGTGCCACTGCCATGTAATTGTCAGTGAGGAGATTGTCTTTGGTAAGGGAAACATGTACCCCCATGTATTTAATCCCGGTGGGAGACCAGCGAAGTGGATAGTCAGTGGCCGGCTGTTGGGTGGAACTAGTGAGTGGGAAGATCTCAGATTTAGTGTAATTAAATGTGAAGCCTTAGTGGGCACCGATTCGTGTGATGTTACGTAATATTGGGTCTAGGTGGACTGATGGGTCCCTCACATACAGTAACACATCATCCGCGTAGAGCAATATGATCTCAGGAGTGTCCTTTAAACGGATCCCCCGGCGGGTGTGACATGCTCTAATGTGGTCTGCCATGGGCTCTATTGCTAGGGCAAAGAGGATAGGGTAGAATGGGCAGCCCTGGCGGGTGCCTCTGGAAAGCGGGATCAGGGACGATGTTAGACCTGCACCCTTGCTACTGGGGAGGTGTACAGTGATTTAATGTAATTAATCATGTAAGGGCCAATGCCCATCGTTTCCAGCACCAACCACATGTATCTCCAGGATACCATGTCAAGCGCCTTTTGGGCGTCCAGCGTGACCGCAACCGCCCTTGAGCCCTGGTCTATCCGTGACATGATGTTAAATAGCCACTTAATGTTGTGGGAGGTGGATCTGCCAGGTACAAAGCTTGCCTGGTCCTCGTGGACCATGTAGGTCATCACTGGGAGAAAGCAGTTCGCAATTACTTTAGCAAAGATCTTTGCGTCCAGATTCATTAGTGAGAGGGGTCGATAGGACCCGCATTACTCACTGGGCTTACCAGGTTTAAGTAGTACTGTTATAACGGCTTCCTGCATCGTCGGGGGAAGGGCAGATATGCAAAGGGACTCCTCCCACACCTCTAAGAGCTTGGGGGCCAATAGGGCGACGTGTTCCAGAAAGAATTCGGCAGTGAGTCGATCAGGGCCGGGGGCCTTGCCCTTGGGGAGATCTGCGATGACAGAAACTATCTCATTGAGGTGGAGTGGGGCGTCTAGTTGGTCCCTTGTTGCAGGGGAGATACTGGTTGTGGGAATACGGGTGAGGAGGTCCCTCATAGACTGTTCACTGTGCACGGGGGCTGGGAATAGAGGTTTGTGTAGAACTTGGTGAAAATGTCGAGTATCTGCTGGTCCGACCAGTGTATGTGCCCTGTTTGTCTTTGATGCCGGTGATCTAGGATTGCCCCCACTCCCCCCTTGTCAGGGTAGCCAGTGTCTTACCAGGTCTCTCGCCCTCCCCATACCTCCACGCCGCAAGTGGGCGGCTGAAGTATTGAACTTCCCTGGTAGCATGAACATTGAATAGCTGAAGTTCCTCACTAATAAGGGCAAGGATGGCGGGGTCAGCTGGTGTTGTGGATTTCTGCTCTAGATCGCGTAACCTAGACTCAGAGCGGCTAAGGTCAGCCCTAATGGTCTTTAGTATCCCGGCTTCCTTGGATATGGACATTCCTCTAATGTAGGCCTTAAAGGCATCCCATCGTATCCCAATGGTGGTGGCCTGGGGAACGTTATGCTCAAAGAAGGACACAATGTCTGCAAGGATATCAGCTTTAAACATGATATCACGCAGTGCGGCGGATTTGAATGTTGGTGCAGGGTTTCCCAATTCCACCGCCAGGGTGACCGGGGCATGATTCGAAAGAGTATGAGTCAGTATCTGTGCTCCCTTAATCCTCCCCATTGTTTCACCTGACACCAGGAGCAAGTCGATTCTGGCGGAACTGTCATGTACAGAGGAATAGTGGGTATATTGCCGTGACTGTGGGTGTAAGAGTCTCCAGGCATAGTGGATGTCAAGCGTATGGGTGTGTGCCAATAGCCTGTGTGCCGCGCCGGACAGTGACCTGGGTGCCATCCCTGTTCTGTCCAGGACAGTGTCTAATATGAAATTCATGTCTCCTCCCCAGATGATTTGGATTCCTATGTATCCCAGGAGTATAGAAACCACACTATCCACAAAGTCAGGGTTATCCACGTTGGGACCATATGTGTTTACCGGGAGGTATTCTCTATTGATGATTGTGCAATGCAATATGACATACCGGCCAGCAGGGTCGATATAATTCTTGTGCATTACAAATTTAATGGATTTATGAATCAGTGTAAGGACTCCTCTGGCCTGGGTGGAGTAGGAGGTATAGTACCTGTTTGGTCCCCTGTATGTCACCATGTTCTTTGCTAGGGGACCCTCGGAGTGTTTCCTGTAGGAGTAATATCTTGCAGCCGTGTCTTTGGCCATAAACCATTATCTTGCGGGCTTTGGTGTGATTACTGAGGCCCCGGACATTCCAGGACATTATAGTGGTGGGCATTTTAAATGTTTAGGGCACATCCCAGCTTTGGCGATGTCGAGCATAGCTGTTGTAGGCGTTTTCAATCCGGGGATGCCCGGTTGTAATGTGGTGTGACCGTAAGCCCCTGCCATTTTTAACATAAACCCCCAACCCGAATCCACCCTCCTCCCTCACCACCTTCCCCAGCTGGGCAGTGTTCCCCTCCACCCCGTCCCCCCAATAAACCAACATTTCCTTTACAGCAAAGGGCAATGGGTAGGACCCAACATGGGTGCACCCCACAACTGGCCCAACAGGGACCAACAGTCATCAACAACAAACTAAAGATTATCATTGCAACTGTAGTGGGGCGCGCAGTTGCCGTGTGGCCGACATTTCAATCACAAAAAGGGACAGCAAATGCTGTCCAGTGTAATCTTCTGCGGGGTGTGTATTATTTGCAAGGCCCCTGGTAACACATCGAATATCAGATGAGGATTAGATCAGGGGACTGGTTAGCACCTGTCGCCGGCTCCAGGCACTAGAAGAGGAAGATAGTTAGTGGCTATGGGCCAAGAGCCGACCAGTGATCCAAATACTTGTAACAGGGAGCCATATTTGCTGAGTTACAGATATAGTATTGCCATCATCACATTATAGACAAGGATCATCAGACATATTGAGTACCATAGGGTGAATCAGTTGTGGTTAGACGTCATCAGCGTGAGCCCCTCCTGGATTGTGAAGGGGTATTTGCGACTTAATAAACTTCACTGCTTCGTCCGGGACAGTGAAGAAGTATAGTTTTCCATTATGGGTGAGTTTGAGTCGCACCGGGAACAGTGTTGCATAAGGGATGTTGCGCTCTCTAAGAATTTTTTTGACGCAGAGGAACTGGTGCCTCTCCTGTTGCACTCCTACTGAGATGTCAGGAAAGATCCTGATGGTGTGGGCTTCCAAGCGCAAGTCTCCCTTCTCACGTGATAGGCGAAGGATGAGGTCTCTGTCCCGGTAATTGAGAATTCTGGCGATGATGGGCCTGGGGATGTCGCCCGGTTTTGGGCGAGGTGATAAGGCCCGGTGAGCTCGCTCCACCGTGAAGTATGGTGATAAGGCCGGGTTACCCGGAAGGTCTTTGAGTAGGTTCTCAACAGCGTCTTCCATGCGCCCTTTGAGGGCGTTCTCCAGGACCACGATAATTCGCAGGTTATTCCTGCGGGAGCGAGACTCCAAGTCATCGCATTTTGCTCTTACACTTTTCATGTCTCGGGTCAGGGAGGCCACTGTATTCTGAAGTGTATGTATTTCATCCTCATTTACAGAGATTCTGTTCTCAGTGTTGGTGATCCTGGTTCCTGCTTGGTCCACTCTGGTTTTGAGTGAGGCGACATTGGCATTGATGTCGTTCAATTTCTCATGGAAGGAGGCAAAGTTCTTCGCCATTGATTCCATCATTACGGTAAGATCAGGTACCGGTGAACTAGTATGGGGATCAGGCTCGGGTTCTTCCTGAGGGGATGATGTGTGACCCGCCTCAGCCCTCGGGACAGACTTCGTAAACTTATCCATGGCTCCCCCCTTACTGGCTCCTCGGGATCGGTTGGACATTGCAAGTGTGGGATCAGATGCAGCAATGGCCCCCAGGTGGAGCTGGAGGGGAGGTAAATGACAAGGGCGCCGGGCAGATAGGTGGTCTTCAGAAACCACCCCCAGCAACAGCAAGGTGGTTGAATGATGGTAGCAGCGGGCAGAAGTGACAGGGCTGTGGTGAGATGCGGGGCAAGGGCCGCCTAAAGGCCAGGAGGAGGCCGACAACAGGTCACAGGGGGTAGTGTTGGTCGAACAGAGCTGTGATATGATGCCTCAATCCCATGCAGAGGCAGTAGATGCTGCAGTAGTCAAGCTGAGCTGGACCCTCTCATGACCGCCCTCAGCCGCTGCAAGAGGGGGACAGCGGATCACTGCCCACCACATAAAGGGGCCATAGGGTTCCTGGGGCTGCGCCCGAGTGGAGGAGCCACAGATTTATGTGAGACTTGGTATGGCAGGTAACAGAGCGCCCGCTGCGGCCCGTATAGGCTTAACTAGTCAAATGTCTCCGAGCGGGCGAGTGGGGGCTTACATGTCCAGTCCTGCACTGATGCTATGGCGAGGCATAGGAGCACCGCGTGCGTGCCCCTGCAGTTCTACAAATATGCCATTAGGGTCCAATGGGGGCCGCGGGTGTAATAAACAACAGTGGGCCTTTTTTGTTTTTGATTCCCCCACTCCTCACCTTTGCTGCACGTATGTCAGTGCAGGCACACTGTGCACTGCGCTGGTATGGCGGTTGGGCTCCAGCCCAGCTCCTCCACGCCGCTCACAAGCAACAGATGATGGGCCCGGCCCTGGGAGCAGAGGGGCCGGGGCGCATCCCTGCACAAGCCTAGTCGCGTCCCAGCCTCACACAGCGGTACGCTGTGCGTCCCGCAGGAGACCGCTGCGGTGAGCAGGGCTGGGCCAACAGGGTCCCTCCAGAGTCCTGTCTCTCGGTCGGGGGGTCCAGATGGCGGGGGCTTCGGGTATTGGAGGAGCAGCCGCCGCACTAGCCGGCCGAATGAAGACAAGCACAGGAAGCCGGGAGCCGAACGTACGGGGAGGGTAGAATGTACACGAGGCTGGGTCGCCACTGCAAATCGGCCTCTGGAGTCCGGTTTTATACAAAACTTCCCATGGGCAGTTAGGAAGGTGTAGGCAGCAGATCCATGGTATTTGGAGTGATGGCGAAGCAGGAGACTGCAGCTGTGAACGGGTTTCGGTCTGGCCAGCACAGAGCTTGAGAGCTAAGCAGCCATCTTGGGCTGCTCAACAGTGCCACCCCCCAGGTTCCAACCTTCCTGGCTATCCGGCCCACTGTAGCTCTGTACAGCAAATTCGAACAGAGGAGGGAGTCCTGGCTTGCAGTTTGGGCGAACTGGTTGGTCCCACCAGCTCAGGGGAAGAAGATTCCGGGAGGATCTTCTCTGTCGTTGGAGTTTGAGGATTCGGACCTGCAGCAGGGCTTCACCGGGCGGTTTGTCATGGTAGGGGTCCTCTTCCATCAGCTCCTCGTCGGCTCTTTCGTTCCAGTGGCGACTCTGCCTTTCCAGACCCAGAGACCTGCTTTTTATGCAGTTTTCCCCCATTCACACAGCCTGGCTGTCAATCACACAGCAGGGTGGCTGTCCTGGCCAGACAGTCACGTAGCCAATCAAACAGGAGTGTGACTTGGGTAACCAAGGGAAGCCATGGCAGGGGTCCTAAAACCCCTCTGTCACATCCTGCCTACCCAGACTTTCAGGCGCCTGTTAGGCAGAATCCTGTGCAGTTCCCTTAGGGAGCACTACAGAAGATTAGGACCACAGGTGAGAGCAATAAATACCCTTTGCTATCAGTCTGTACCACAACAATTTAGTTGGTAGCTGTGGCTGAGCAGTCAGACTTATCTCAAGAGGGAGATGAGCAGTATTCAGGGTTTACACAATAGGTCTACAGTACTATGGCACAAGGAAACACTGACCAAAGCTTTGTATTAAAAAGTATATATATATTTATTTAATACACTTCTAGTAAAACACATGTATCACAGTCATCAAGCAAGTTAAAATAAGTCAACAAAAAATATACACACTCCCTAGTTAAATTGTAGACCAAGTGGACCAGAGTGAAAACTGAGCAAAACGGCACAGTGAAAACCGCACACAAGGGATACTCTAGCAATTTCTCACAAGGGAGGGAAAGCACAAGTTATACAGAAATATCTTCTTACACACCCTAGCAACACTTCCCATAAACTTGTGAACCAGTTTAAGCAAGACAGTGCATCAGTATAGGAAATACTTAAATGAGGGTGCTGTGTAACACATGTGAATAAAGAGGGTTCCTATGGAGGTGAGAGAAACCCCATAGACATTAAACACACAAAATAGCCTAGAACACACATAGCAAAAATGCTTAAGAGTGGGAAAAAGAGTCTCACTCTTAGGAGAAAAAACAAACCCTTCAAATCCAGCACAGCTGCTGGGGGACTCTACAGGTAAGGGAAATTAGCCATAAAATGAGAATTCTCCCTAACAGCGCCTGTGTAGAAGCCCGTGAAGAGGCGGTGAACAAAGGAACCAAACATGGTTTGTCGCGCAGAGAAAAAAGCGTGAAAGACATTTTCTAAAAGAAATGGCGAATAAACCCAGCCGGAACCGTATAAAAACGTATATGGTCTAGCGGGTTTAAGTTCGAAGGCTACCAAGATAGCCTAAAACAATACCAAAGTTATTTAAGATAACCGCGCTAGGAAAAATAGTGTAGTTACCACTGCCACCAGCCAAGTCTTGATGAAAAGGGAGCAAAACAATGCTCCAAGAGAAACAGACAAAAAGGGATAAGTATTAACCCTTTCCAGTACTCCATGTAAGATGGGTTGTACTGGGTCTGTGGTTTTAAAAAGACTAATAAAGTCAATGGCAACTTTACATGTTCTGGGAGACAGTAGTCAGTCCCAGAAAATGGAGTCTGAGTTGGGAAGTCTAAAAGACAACCCTGTGTAACTGCACTGAAGGTGCTCTGTAACACACAGTAAAAAGATGATGCCTGAGGAGTAGGTGAGGCTCCACAGTGCATGAACACAAAAATGTTAAACACACACAGCAAAACACCTGTAAGAGTGGGTAAAATAGGCTCACACTCTACTAGGTGAAAAAATAAATCCTAGAAATCCAGCAAAGCTGCTGTCCCTCAGTAGGTAAGGGAAATTAGCCATTCTGGAGAATTCTCCCTAACACTTGTACTTAAATCTATCCCTTTCCTGCACCCCCCCCATGTCCTGCATGAATTCCATAAACGTCTGCAGGGTCTTTTTTTTTTTTTTTTTTTTTTTTTTAATTGATTTAGCTGTTATAAACAACTTTTCAATATACAAAGTTAAACAGTTTAAAAAAAAATACAACAATTCATTTTTACATTCATATGCGATGTACAAACTCAAAAAAGCCAAAAGACCAAAGCATAATACATAAAACAAGTTGTAGCTATAGCAATAGCAATAAAGCAGTAAACAGATAACAGTCTACAACCAGATTAACCATAAGCTTTAGACTATAGTCCATCCACAGCTAGACAATTCATAAAACTAGATTTTTATCCAGAAATTCAATAGCAATTAATTGTCAATGCGTCAAGTGTACGCTGCTTGAGATTACAACTTCTTCTCATTTATCAATATCCCAATTTACCGCAGATAAGAAATTAAATAAAGCTATCTGAACAGAATAATTGTTAAAACACAATAAAAACGACCAACGCATATCGTGGTCGATAGTTACTAAGGTACTAATCACCTTTGAAAAGTACCGTGCTCTAAGGGTTACAAGTTGGACACAGTGACAGACCAGGTGTTCAAGAGACTCGGTTGTAGTTGCATCCTTACAGAATCTACATATTGTAAGTGCTCGCGGTCTCAAATTACGTCTTGCTTGAACTAGGTAGGTCGGTCATAAATCAAACCGAGCCCTTAAAAAACCTGCTCTAAATGATGCCGATGGAGATTTCAGAAGATAAGCCTCTGGACTTTTAACTGGTTTAGGCCAGAACCGAAACCTACATGGTTGACGGTACTTTTGGCATTTTTCAAGGGTCTTAAGCCAGTCGAGTTGGAATAACAGATTTCTTGACTTCTCTGGATTGGAAGTCAATAAATCAATCGATATATTTGCACTCGCTAGGGATTCCAAACAAAAATCTGTCCATTGTTTTACAAAGGACTTGTCTGATGATAACATATAGTCAGCAATTATCGAAAGGGTGTTTGTTTTGGAAGATGCCATGACACATTTACGCAAGAGCATACAGCAGCGCCACGTATAAACTGCCTGCATTGAAATAAGACCAAGTTCGTAGCGCAGCCAAGAACCAGGAACACAGTTAGGCAAAGCAAGCACTGCCCGCCAATATTTGCCTTCAAGTGTGTCAAAAATTAAATTTAAATTTTTACAGTTCAATAGCGTTTCCGCGCCGTATAAGATAGAAGGTATCGCTTTCATGGTCCAAAAAGTTATAGCCGGTTTAATGGTAAATTTACCAAATTTATGTAATATTATTTTAGTTTGAGAAATGGCCGTGAACAACTTTGCCTCTAGGCGCTCGACCTGACTACAAGATTTTATGGAGCCATCAAAGTCAACACCTAGATAGGTATAAGTTGGGACAATCTCTAGTGGTATATTATTTATTGACCACTTTAACTTATATCTATGAAGACGATTTGCATTATAAATTACAATCTGTGTTTTTTTGGTACTAACTATTAGTTGGTTCTCATGTAAATACTTGCTAAAAGTATCAATCAGATTCTGGAGGCCCTTCGGAGTTTTCGAAATGAGAACTATATCATCAGCATAGTTCAGATTTGTTATTTTTTGAACTTTTAAGATAGGGGCATCAGAAACTGTTTGCGAAAAGATGGTGCTTAAATCATGGATAAAGTAATTGAAAATTGCGGCGGCTAATAAGAATCCTTGTTTTAGGCCTCTAGCTGTCTTGATTGGAGCTGACAGCAGGCCCTCCAGGGTAAGTCTAACCCGAATCAACGTTGCACCATGAAACGCATGGATGATATCAAGAAGGTCTGGTGGACAACTATCTCTTACGAGTTTTGTCACTAGTAAGGGGCGGGAAACAGAATCAAAAGCGGTATGTAGGTCAATGAACGCAAAGTAAACTGATTGTTTTTGTGATTGGCTAAGGGCTTTAATTGCATGGAGGGTTAATAGATTAATACCGGTCCCCATCCCTGCAACAAACCCTGTTTGATGCCAATCACGCTTACCACTGCTTTCAGTCCATTGATTAAATTCTGCCAATACTAGCTTTGCAAAGAGTTTGCCTGGGGCATCTAACAAAGCAATTGGGCGATAATTTCGAGGGTCAGCACCGTCACCCTTCTTATAGATGGGGACTACTACTGAGCATAACCAAGAAGTTGCCAGTCTACGATGGATCATTACTTGGGAGAAGATTGCATTAAGATTTAGGGCCCAAAGTCTTGAATTTTCTTTCAAGATGGCGTTGTGGAGGCCATCGGGGCCAGCAGCACGAGATGAACTTAGCTTCTGAATCAGCTCTTCGAGTAGGGTGGGAGAGCAATGGATGGTCCAGGATGTGGAGGATCGAAGCTGATAATCCTTTGGATCGAAGCCTGGGTCTCTATATAAATCTGTAAAATGAGATATCCAGACGTTCTCTTTAACAGTTCCTGTTTGTACATATGCTTGGGTTTGATTTGATTTCTGATTAAGGTGGCGCCATATCTCTGCAGAGTTTTTAGACCAGATTGCAGAAAACATGGCTTCGCCATCTTGTTGGTAGATACAGGCTCGGCGTCCACGAATCCAATTCCGGTATTTGCATTTAGCTGCTTTTAAAGCAGAATTGATGTTTATCATATTTGACCTGAAAATTGATCTCTTTTCCTTACGGTATTCCGCCTTGCGGATTTTAATTGCAAGGTCAAATGTGTGGCTATGATTTTTAACATAAGCATTTGGAACAATAGTGTTCCAAAAAGGTTCAAGAAAATCAATGTATTCGATCAAATTGTACGAGTTATCTGATTTATGTATTGCATGGGTGAACTTCATTAAGTTTCCATAAGACCATTTTAAACGGGTCTTGGAGTTATTAACCATTAAAGGTTGGTTCAACTATTGTCTAGATGTACTATTAGATAGCCAAGCATATTGTAACGAGAGCAAGTGATGATCACTTGACAACTGCTGGATTATCTCAAACGAGAGAATCTCGGAAAACATTGCATATGCAACATACATATAGTCAATGATGCTATGGCTGGTGTCTCTCTGCCATGTAGGATTCGGTGGAATATCATTAGCTACCGAGTAATTCACCATTCGCATATTACAATCAGACATAATCCTTGACCAGGTGGTAACGGCCTTCGTCTTGATTTTAAGAGGAGAGGATAAACAATCCATGTTTAAGTCGCCCATAATAAAGGTTTCCGTAATGCCAGCAGTAGCTGATATGAGGTCTATGAACCCTGTTAACCCCGCAAAAAAAATTGATTCGGATATCCCTATCGGATTACGGTAGATATTAATGAGGGCTATTGTGTGATTTTTACAGTTAATTTTCACCAATTGCATATAAATGTTCACATGGCTCCAGGCTTCGATTTGAAATCCCAATTTTTTATTTACAGCCACCAATAAACCTGACGAAGGCCGACCATGAGATCCCATCTTTGCAGGTAAAAGAATGACATCAAAATTGTCCCAAGTAGGTGGTTCCAAGTACCAAGTCTCTTGGAGAGCAATTATCGCATACCCTGCTAATGTTTTTAAGGAAGTTAGTAAATTGGCATGACCACGAGTGTTCCAGGAAGCTATCTTAATGGCATAAGGCTGTAAAGTAGTTAATGGTTAATATCTCGCCGCCTGCATGTCATCACAAGAACTCGAATAAGTTTTGAATTGCTGAGCACAAGGAGCATCGTTACATTTTGTAATGCGATCCGGGTCTTGAGCTAGCAAAAATCCCATATTAAATAGGGACATTTTTGCCAGCCATATTGTATTTAGGACTAGACCTGAAGGAATCCATAATCTCACTATCGCTGTTGAATCATCAGTGAGATATTCAACTTGGGCGATATCAAGAGATGTTAGATCCTCTAGTTCGTATACATCGCCAAAAATATTCAAGACACTTTGTCTGTTTAAGTTGAATTTAGGATAGGGACCTTCACGGCATTTCAAAATTAACGTGTGACAAGCTGAGGGAGGCGAAGTCGAGTGACGGGTCAGTTTATGATTACTATTTCTCGGTTCCTGGTTATTGGACGAGTTGTTACTTCTTTCCAAATTGTATTGTGGATTTCCTGGGGTCAAACAAGGAGCTTGATTAGATACATTCGAGACCCCATTGTTTGTTGGATTCAATGGAATTATTGGTTGAACAACCGGGGATGACCACGAAACCGTTTTTGCTTGAGTATCAGAAGCTAATTTCGTTAGTGAATCCTTATGTGCCAAACCACGTTCGTCTAAGTAAGAATCCAGCGCCCTACGCATTTCCCTCAGAAAATCAGCCTTTTGTAAATCGTTTTCATGATTTTTAGGTGTTAATGACTGTTTATCCGAGGGTATGACCAATGTCCTTGGCGAAGACGGATCATAGTTGTCATTGGTCTGGGCAGTTTCAAGTACTTCAACCAAGGCATCCAACGGGTCATATACCACAGGGGGTGCATCCAACGGGTCATGTATCACTGAGCGTGCAGGCAAGACCTGCGCAACAGAGTTAATTGTGACACTAGCTGAGGTGACTGGGCGTATGGTTACGGAATCATGAGGCATAGGACAGGACGCGGTGATCTTTTTGAAAAAGGCGTGTATGGACGCTGTTGGCACTCGAGCCACGGACATTTTCTTGTTTTTTTTTTTTTTTTGTTTTTTGGTAGGTGCCTTGACAATCTGCCTAGGTTTAGGTGATACAGCAGCAGCACTTTCAGATGTTAAAGGAATATTATTCCCAATAGACACTATGTTAGTCATAGACTCAGATGTTAAAGCAATGTTATTCACAATGGGCAGGGCATTATCAGACATCGAATCCGGTATAATGGAGTCTTGTACACTCACCCATGATTTGTTCTCAATGGCCGGGGCGACAGATGATTTTGTCGGACTAGATGTAATAATATGAGAAATGATAGGCACCATCGGATGTAAAGGGGCAATTGCACGGGCTGAGACTAAATCTAGAGGGGGTATTGAAGAGACAGAGTCCGGCACTAGCCGATTGCCAATTGATGTATCGCTCAGCATGCCGACCGTTAGATGAGATTCAGGCTGGGATACCAGTTTCATATTCTGTGTCCATAACAATAGGTCATCCAACTTGGATTCTTGTTTTGTTATTTTTCCATCCAATACTTCGAAGAGTTTAAACAAAGCCGTTAGGGTGGTATTAATTGCCGTCAGTGTGGTTTGTAACAGCAATGACTGACTTTCAACAAAGTCGCCTGGTGGATCAACCCTGGGGCGGCGTGGTGTTGGGAGGACATATGAGATTGCAGACAAGGAATGAACTGATATTGGGGATTCAGATTTTGCTTGTGAGTTTTGGGAGTTGCAAATCGTTATAGGAGATTCGCACTGACGCGCATGAAGGGACACCTCTTGATCGTCATATGCTTCGGGAGTGTAATCAGTGGAAATAGATGAATGAGTGCTTTGGGCATCGACTACTGGAGACATCTGACAAGGCGAATTTAGCATTGTGTTATCAGAGAGTTCACAAGGCACCCTTAAACCAGCAACAATTCTATAGGAAGGACGCTGTGTAGGTAAAACCGGATGGTTGCTTGGCTTAGGTAAGTTAAATAGCTGATGGGATTTTTCTATCGACTGCCCTCCTTGTTTAGGCGTTGACAAGCACAATGGTTGCAATACTGTTAAACTGGGGCCCCTTGGTGTCAATGGGCATGGAGTCAGAACAATAGACTTAAAAGAAGTCTTTTTTTGTTGCAAATTATTATGATTACCATCAAAGCTATTACAAACATTTGTCATAGGTGGCACATCGGTTTTCAGAGAATAAAGTCGGCCACGTTTAAGCATTTCAATTTCAATTTCAACAAAAGGGCGTTAAATAGCTAAGTTACAGCACAATAGAGCACTCAAGGTGTTTTTATACGTAATACTCTATGGAAGACTTAGTAAACACTTACACGTGAAAAAAGATATAGATTAAGCCACCTCCACCGTCAATGCGGCAAAGCGGCTAAGCGGTACTCAATCCGGTACTCGCCCGTGTGCGCGCGCGCTGTGCGCGTGCGCAAGATATTTGTAGATTAGGCAGATTCACCACGCAGCCAATCACCGCGGTAAGGGGTGGAGCCGAATGAGCTCAAGCACACCGTTCTGGCGCCAAGAACGCCAAAGTAAACTAAAAAACAAACAGACAACACTGTATCACTTTCACTGTGTTTGCAACAGTGTCAATAAAGTTTTTTCAAATGACAAAGTCCTTGCATCACCTCCCCAGGAAAGCGTCCAGCGCCAAAGTCCAGCACAAGTCCAGCACGGGAACACAGGAGCACGAGCAGCAGACAACGCGGCTAAGCGGTACTCAATCCGGTACTCGCCCGTGTGCGCGCGCGATGTGCGCGTGCGCAAGATATTTGTAGATTAGGCAGATTCACCACGCAGCCAATCGCCGCGGTAAGGGGTGGAGCCGAATGAGCTCAAGCACACAGTTCTGGCGCCAAGAACGCCAAAGTAAACTCCCCAGGAAAGCGTCCAGCGCCAAAGTCCAGCACAAGTCCAGCACGGGAACACAGGAGCACGAGCAGCAGACAACGCGGCTAAGCGGTACTCAATCCGGTACTCGCCCGTGTGCGTCTGCAGGGTCTGTCTGTGAAAGATGCCCTGGATCTTCAGGCATCCCACCCCCTTCCACAATTTAAATTCTCACTTTCCCATTCCCGGTGGAAAATCCGGATTCCCAAACAATGGGAGGAATCGCGAGGGAGTCTTCCACCCTCAGCCCCACTATTTCTCTAACCCGGACATTGGGGTGTCTATGCTTTTTAGTTAGCCACAAGAGCCTAGAGAGGGGTGATCCCGCCACTGCTCTGTCCTGCCTGGCCCATATCTTCTGTTGGTTATTGGTAAAGCCTCCCCTCAAAACCCATAGTTGTGCTGCTTCATAACACATGAAGAAGTGGCGAAGTACCATGCCCCCCCCCCCTCTTTCTTGGAGCCGTCAAAGTTGACATCGCTACCATGGGGGATTTATTTTGCCAAATATATGAAGCTAAAGGTTTTGTGAGGGAGCTAAAGAATGTACTTGGAAACTGGGAAGGAAGCGCTTGAAAATAATATAAGAGCCTAGGTAATATTACCATCTTTCTTGTCATCATCATCCCTACCCAGGAGATCGCAAGTGGGCTCCCTTCCATTAGATCTTCTTTAAACTTGACGAGTAATTGAAGGTAATTTGCCCCATATAATTGCCCTATAGTGCTTGTGAGGGTTATTCCTAGATACGAGATTTCTTTTTCTGTGATCTTCAGATGTGTTTGGGAGCTCAGCCTATCTAACTTGTTGGATTGGGTTGAAAAGTTCAGAATCTCCAACTTCTGTCTGTTGATTTTTAGTCCTGATACTGGCCAAAACACCTTTAGTTCTTCCATCAAAGCCAGCACAGAATTACCTGGGCCAGATATCGCGATCAGGATATGATCTGCAAATGATATTGCCTTGTGCTCCTCATGCCATTTCAAGCACCTTTATTTGATCCATGTCACAGATCCTCGCTAATAGTGGCTCTAAATATATAGCATACAATAAGGGGGTCAAAGGGCATATTTGCTGAGTGCCCGCACAATTCTTATATTATTGGAGAGAGTCCCATTAACAACTAGTCGGATCATAGGAGACCTATAGTTGGCCTAGACCATCTGGAGGAACTCTGTACCCAACCCCATGTGCTCCATTGTGCGAAATAAAAAGGACCATTCAACTCTATTGAATGCTTTTTCAGCATCGAGGGAAACCAGCAGCGCCGGTTTCTGTGTCTTGGTCGTTTTCTCTAACAGATGGCATATTCTGTGAGTATTTCCATGTGTCTGTCTCATGAGTATAGACCCTGATTGATCTTGATGTATTAATTTTGGCAACAGGAACGACAGCCTACCTGCCAATATTAATCAGTGATATGGGTCTATATGAGCCTGGGAATGAAGGGTCTCTACCCTGCTTAAGAAACACCACCATTTTGGCTTTGTTCATTGATGGCGTGATGGAGCCCTTTGATTTAAATGTATTAAATCGTTTTGTGAGCCTGGTGACTAAGACGTCTTGGTACTGTTTATAGAAGCATGTCGGGTACCCATCCGGGGCTTTTTTCCTTGGCAACGATCTGCTTTATTGTCCTTCACGTAGTACCATTGCTTAGTGTATAATAATGTTTTCTCGGCCCGTTCCGTACGCAGTCTTTCCAACTGGCCATGGATATGTTTGAAAGTCCTCTGCAGCTTTTTATTCTGACCCTTAGCCAGATCCCCTTGTACGTCTCTTAGTTTCCCCGCTAATTCCACCTCCCACATCCGTCTTTGTTTATCTTTTGCTGCTTTTATGGCTATTAGCTGGACCCTCAAAACCGCCTCAAATGCATCCCAAACCATTTCTAGAGTTGTGTCTGGGGTCTCATTTTTGGCAAAATTAACTGATCTAGCTTATCTCTAATTGACTCAAGCAGAATCTGATCCTTTAATACTTCTGATGGGAATTTCCACTTTCAGGTACCCCCCCTAGGAGTTCCCCAATGATAATGAAATCGACAGTGAGGCATGATCTGATAAGGAAATGGACCCCAGTTCCATGGTGTTCACTTTCCCTATCAATCGCGTAGAGACCCAGAAGTAGTCTATCCTAGAGAGGGATGTGTGCACATGTAATTAATATGTGTATCCCTGCACCTGCCCCTTTAGTGCTCGCCAAACATCATGGAGGGCCAACATGGTAATTTTCGTTTGAAGGGCCTTAGACAGAGCCTTTGCTTGATGTGTCGCCTGTGAGCTTCTATCTACCTGGGGGAGCCAAGCTATGTTCAAATCACCTGCCAGGATTATGTCCCCTCTGGCAAAGACTTCCAATCTCGATAACACTCCCCTCAGAAACCCGTCTTGGCCCGTGTTGGGAGCATATCCAATAGCTAATGTATATTTGTACGAGTCTATGATAACATTGAAAAAGACCTGTACTCCCAGCTTATTGTGCAGTACTATGAGCACCCCACTGTTTTGTCTCACGCATTTGCCTGATACAGTTGCGAGAATCCCCTGATCCCCAGGTTCCCTTTATCCCATTTCTTTATGTGGGTTTCCTGATAAATAACGATATCTGTTTTTTCTACCCTCAAGAGCCCCTCCAATTTCTTCCTCTTTATAGGGGTTTTTCAACTGCATTAACCATACCCAAACAATCCTCTCCCCCTCCCACCCGATCCCAACTCCCCTTTCCCTGAAGAGGGCTCAGGTTCCTAGGACTACTCGGGCGTGTTGCCCGCCACGCCTGGCCCTCACATATTCCCAGAGACGTGTCATGGGGAGTGCTAAACCCCACTGTCGGATCCCAAGTCCACCGCCCCCAAAAACCATCCAAGTTGTAATGTAAGTGATTCTTACTCCTGAGCAGTGGGAAACCCCCCTCCAGGGTGCCAATGTTCATCCGCTTCCCTCCTTCCCAGTGTACTTCAAAAACAGCCAACAAAAATTCACTCAAGTTGATCTGCGCCAGTTTCTTTACAAATATCAAGTTTATTATGCATGAAATTATATATATATACAGAAAAAAGTAGCCCTTTGTGATGACAAGTGTTTCGGCATCAGCCTCCTTTTTCAAATCAGGGCATTTGGTGTCTTAACTGTGCCGATAGGCAATAGATTCTGTATTAGTGCTATAACAAAACCAAAAATCATATTGTGCATCATATAAATCACAGACATAATGATACAATAACAGTAGGTCATAAGACATAGATTTAGGGTTGGTGTAGGGGAGGAATGGTAGGAGATGAGATAGGAGACACAAGAGAAAGTCAGTTCTCATTTTCGCATCTACTTTTGATCAAAATTCAATGATTTCATTTCACCAATATTGTAGTAATGGTTGGTTATAGTATTACAGCTCCAGTACAAATAACACTGCATAATTGATTAGTCTTACCCGTCTTTTTGTATAATGTTTGCATCGATCCATTGATGAAGTTTAAAGGTTTGAATCCCTGTGGAAACCAATAAACTGACATGCTTAGAGCGGCTTGCAAAATCAATGATTCTCATCTTTGAATTGAATTCTGAAAACACTATAATGTGTTGGTTTTACATATATTGCAGCAGCTTGCGCAATTTGTAATTTCTCATTCTTATTTTAAAACCCTCTCTTTATTCCATGTCGGCTTGCATAGCTCGTACTTAGCCGTTGCCATCAACCGCTCCTAATTGCAATATGTCAATAGGACTAAATCTCGTAGCGAACGCTGTCCGCACGAGTCATTAAGCATATGTTAGGATCTTATTGTCTTCGGCCTGCGCCGGCTTTTATGGAGCACTCTCAGCCGTAGAGCAAAGTTAAATAATACATGGTATGAGGAAGTTTGTAGACAGTTTCTTACCGTTCATTCCTGTGTTTGTCGCCCACGTTGGCTTAATGTCAAAATGCTGTGCGCCATTTCCTTGGAGTATTTGTTTGTTAGTCTTACTATGGTGATGTTCGTGTAATGGTCCTTTCTCTATTTTCAGTCTCAGGCATGATGCGACTGAAGAAATGCGGGCGCCATCTTTTGGGATTGTTGTTGTATTACTATCCATTTAAATTGATGCTAAATTTCCCAAATTGGGTTTTGTAAGGGATACATTCCTCCATGGTCACTAAGACTTAGAATTCCTAATAATTTATTTGGATTGGATACATTTAAAAAACTGAAAATATTATGTGAAATCTTCGTAATTGGATGCGTATGCATTTTTAGTATAAGTGTGAATAGAATTACATTATCACGGTCCTGGGTTTGAATGACCCTAACATTGCCTAGTGTGCATCGGCTCGCTTTTTATCAGGTTGTGATAAAAATAAATGCGGTTGATACCATTCTTCCATTCTATTAGAATCAATTTATGTTTGCATGTATATTTGCCCGTGCATATATGATCAAAGCAGAATACAGTACCGCAGGTACTGTACATCTGTACTTTTCCATATTTCCATCTGTATTCCCTCTTTTCTCGGTG
Source organism: Ambystoma mexicanum (assembly GCF_040938575.1). NCBI lineage: Eukaryota > Metazoa > Chordata > Amphibia > Caudata > Ambystomatidae > Ambystoma > Ambystoma mexicanum. Next base: position 827,445,307 of record NC_090935.1, read on the forward strand.
ACTTCAACATCCACCTCGATGCCTCCTGTCCCCCCACTGGTCTCTTTCGCGAATTCTGCAACTCTCTCTCACTCTCTATTCTCCCGTCTGGGCCTACTCACTCTGCAGGGCACACTCTTGATGCTCTGATCTCTTCTGACCTTCCCCTCTCCCTCCCTTTCTCCACTCCTCTCTCCTGGAGCGATCACTTTCTCCTATCCTCCCACCTCTCCCTCCCTACCCCACAGGCAAAGCCACCCTCTTCACTGCCACCCACCTTCTCGGTCATCCGACCCATGAATCGCGTGTCAGTTGAGGCTTTCGCTGCTACCTTCTCGCCCCCTCCTCCCCCCTTGGCTGACTCCCACCCTGACACAGCCCTCTCCATGCTCTATTCCGCTATATCTGATACGCCTGAAGCCCAAAGCCAAATTTAACTCCTGGTATGACTCGGATCTCGTCACCCTAAAACGCAAGTGCAGGGTGGCAGAGAGGAAATGGCGTGCTTCATGTTCATCCTCTGACAAACTGGCCTGCCGCCTGCTCCAAAGGCAATACCGGCTCTCCGTTCTCACCAAGAAGAGAGCCCTTATCCAAGCCCGCATCTCTGAGGCATCTAACAACTCGGCCGAACTCTTTAAAATCTGCAAGGAGCTGGCCAACCCTGCTGCAGTCTCTACCTCTCCTGTCCCCTCCCAGGCCCTCTGCACTGCACTGGCCTCGCACTTCATCTCAAAAACTCAGGACATCCTGTCCTCGCTCTCCTCCTCTCTCCTCCCTCCCTCTCTTCCCGGCTCTTCCTCTTGCTCTCTTGCAGCCGCCCCTCCGCCCTCCTTCTCTGCTTTTCCACCTTTTTCTGCTGATGAGGTTTCCAGACAAGTCCGATCTATGAAAGCCTCGTCTAAACAGGTTCACCCCTGTTCCCCCAAAACCATCAAGGACCACATCGACTCCCTGGCTCCTGCCCTGGCTGACTTTTGCAACCACTCATTCGCCTCTGGAGTCTTCCCATTCCCCTCAAGCACTCCTTTGTGCACCCCCTCCTCAAGAAACCCTCTTCCGACCCCTCCTGCCCGGCCAACTATCGCCCAATCTCCATTACTCCCTTCCTGGGCAAGCTCCTGGAGAAACTGGCCATCTCCCAGCTTAACCTCCATGCTGAATCTGTTGGTAATCTTCATGACCATCAATCCGGCTTCAGAGCGGCCAGAAGCACGGAAACTGCTCTCCTGAACATCCGTGAGGACCTGCTCCTGAACCTCGATTCCAACACTCCCTGTGTTCTCATTCTGCTCGATCTCTCCTCTGCCTTTGACACTGTCAACCATGCCATCCTGCTCAACCGTCTCCGTGATAACCTGGGTATCACTGGTCAGGCTGTGGCATGGCTGACCTCTTTCCTTTCCGGTCGACCCTCCCAGGTCCAAATGGGCTCCTTCCTCTCTGACATCTTTTTCTCCACCTGTGGTGTCCCCCAGGGATCCAACCTCTCTCCCTGGCTTTTCAACCAGTATCTGGCACTCCTTGCCCACCGCATCGCCGCTCTCTGCCCCTACTTCCAGTGCTATGCGGACGATACCCAGCTCATTTTCAGGCTACCCTCGGCCTCCTCCTCTCCTTCCCTCATCTCCGACTGTCTGTCTGCTATCCAGGAATGGTGTGCCGCCAATGACCTCTGCCTTAACGCCAGTAAGACTGAGATTCTACTCATCGGCACACCCACTCCCTCCTTCCCTGCAGCTCTCTGGCCGGCCTCCCTTGGCCCCCTTCCTGCCCCTACCTGCAAGGCTAAAAACCTCGGGGTCATCTTCGACTCCACACTCTCCTTCTCTCCTCATATATCTGACGTCTCTAAGAAGTCACACTACCAGCTGCACCTCCTAAGAGGTATTCTTCCCTTCCTCTCCTTCCCCCAGAAGCTCACTGTCTCCCGAGCCCTGGTTCTCTCAAGGCTGGACTACTGTAACAGCCTCTATCTTAATCTGCCTGCCTCCACTCTCCGCCCTCTGCAACTTATCCAGAACAGAACTGCGAGACTTGTCCTTGGCCTCAAGCCCAGGGACCGTATCTGACTGAAATCTCTTCATTGGCTCCCAGTGGCTGCGAGGATTAAGTTCAAAACCCTCTGCATTGTCCACAATGCCTTCTGGGGCCTGGGGCCTAAATACCTTCAACTCTCTCTTCCTAAATATCTTCCTTCACGAGCCCTTCGCTCATCCGTCTCCAACTCCCTCATGGTCAGCCGCTTCTCGAAGCAACGAGCTGGGGGTAGATCTCTCTCCGCAGCAGGGGCCTCCCTCTGGAACAGCCTTCCTGCCTCCCTGAAACTTGAGGAGAACCATCTCCGGTTCCGGAAGCACCTCAAAACCTTCCTCTTCGCTTCTGCCTTCTCTCTCCCTCTCCCCTGCTAAACCTGCTTAACTCCCCACTGAATTCTGCACTAAACCTGCATCTGGGCCACTCTCAGCGACCTCGGTCCAGGGCCCAGCCACTCTCCACCTGCACTGCCTCCCTGGCTCCCCCTGCACTGTGGGACTGTCACTGTATCCCTACAGCCCCCTTCCCAGCACTTGCTCTGCACTTACCTCGCACTTGCCACCAGCTGGCCCTTTTTATTTATTATTATTATTTTTTTTTTATTTTTTATTTTTTTTTATTTATTTATTTTTTTTTTACGCTACTTACCTTGTACTGCACTTTCCCCCCCACCTCCTCCCCCTGCACTTTCTCCTTTTCCCCTTACCTCTGCACTTGCGCGATCTGAATGACACCTGGCCTAGTAGGATCGTTTGTCTGTCTTCCCCTTGTTTCCCTCCCTCCCTACCTCGTCGCGCCTTGAAACACTTGTGTATAGGCGCGTTACAAATACCATATCATATCATATCATATCATATCATATTCTAGGGTACCTTATTTAATACTTGTTTTGCACATGTAATATGATTAGCGTTGTCAAATTAAGCTTACGCTAATAATTCGGTGTTGAATGGGTAACAATCTTACAATGCATTTGATACTATATTTCCTATTCATTTTTCTTATTTCAAATTGACTGTTTTGCACCTATTGTACACAGACATTTTCTCATAAGAAAGAAATCATCCTTAGAACCAAACTCAGCCCTTCATTACTACCATATGTCCAGAATACGAGGGCAAGTACGTGGTTACGTGGAAAAATCTGTCGGAAGCGGCTGGTTGTGTGTTGTTCCCAGGTCCCAGTGCGGCTTGACAGAAATCAGTGACGTGTGCAAGGACGTGCAAGGATGTGCACAAGGTCCTTTTCTCCAACGGGAAGTCCGTTGTGGGCGTCTGCCGCTTGTCGAGATCGTTCGGGAAACGGGAAAAACGTTGTGAAAACACTGTGAACCGCGAATCTGTGTGCGATTTCCTGCGGCTTTTTAAAAAAAATTATTATTAATTTTTTTTGCCTAAGCCCGAGCCGGGTGAGCCCGGCGTGCCTGGTGATCCCGGGGAGCTGACTGCTGACTGCTACATAGCTGACTGCTACGCACGGACGCAGGTGAAGTGCCGGTGAAGGGGAAGGGGAAGCGTCAGCAAGCAGCCAGCGAGCAGTCAAGCCGCTTGTGGCAGCTTGCAAAAGAAGAAGGAAAAGCTCAGCCAAGTGAACCCGAGTACGTTTTTTTCTGAACTCGGATGAATAAGTGCCTGTAAGGGAACAGGGCAGCAGCAGTAAGTAGGGGGGTAAGGTAATTTGAAGTTGGCCTATTGCCTGCTGAATAAATTGTAAAATAAATAAATAAATAAATAAAACTACTGGCACCTGGCACTCAATTTGAGGGGGTAGTGCGCTGTGTTTTGCGCTGTGAGTTGTGTGCTACCTGGTGCCGTCGCCCAGTGGGAGACTGTGGAGATTGGGTCTCTTTGATCCCACTGACCAAGCTCCCAGTGGGAGACTGTGGAGACTGGGTCTCTTTGAACCCACTGACTAAGCGCAACACAGCAGCATTTGAGTGTAGTGTGTTGGTTTATTTTCTGAACCCACTGCAATAACAGATCTAATACAATTTAACTGCAGGCAAAAGGTAGAATAAATAAAGGTGGAAAAAAAAGGGGAGACTGTTGGAGATAGCACTCCTTTGATCCCTTTTCCTCCTTTCTACCATCCCATCTCCTAAGATAAAGTGTGGAACTGCACTCGAATAACAACAATAATTTCATACAAAAAGAACAACAATAATTTGTATTGAGCATCCTTTACGATACTCAATGAAAAGCTCTACAAAAGTGAGAAATGTCCTCCCGCTACAGTCTGAGGAGTGGTCCCTTTGCTGATGATTTAAGAGCTCCTCAGTGGGATGGCTCGTATATAGAAAAATCTTCGCAGGTCGAAGAAAACATCCCAGGTCCAGATATTCCTACTACCCCAACAAAAGATATTAATTTAGTGGAGGTTCAAATTCATCAAGAACCTCAAGCCATAAGGAAACCAGCAGAAGACATTTTGAGAGATACAATTAAAAACATCCCACCCACCTTACTAAGGGACTTCACTTTGACATCAACAAATATAAAAGGGACTATTGATCATTATTTTCAGAAACGAAGACACAATAGCCTGAGTGCCCTCACTTCAAACTCCCCGAGGCTCTTCAACCAGGATTCCAACTTAATGACTGAGAATGTACAATCAGAACTACCAAACTCAGTAATAGATCTTTCAAGGACTCCTAACCGCCTAATGAGCCTAACCCAAAATCCATTATACCAAGGAGAGAGATTGAATTCAACAGAAGCTTTTCGAAGAGAGTCAGCTGCACTTGATGAACTAAAAGTAGATCATCTTGCACATAGATCCTCGGTAGCCCATGGGGGTAAGAGTCAAGATCCCAAGGAAGGGGATCCAACCCTACCAGCATTGAATTATGTTCTGAATTCATTGGTGAAAGTTTTTGAACTTCTTAAAAGGGATGTGCAGACACACACAGGAATCCTGATGGAAATGACAAAAAATATTGAACAATTCGAATTTACAGTGGTAGGGCAAAGCAATGTAATAAACTGCTCAGTATTGCCCACACTGACAAGGATGGAAGACGGCTTCTCTAAACAAGATCTAAGTGAAATTAAACAACAAATAACTTCTTTGCTAATGGAGGACTCTTAGATTAAGGATTTGTTAATAAAAATCAATTCCAGACAAACAAATCCTTTAAATCAGCAGGACACCAACAAGAAAAAAGATGACATTCAGCCAGGTTTGAACATACTTGCTGATGATACTCCTCTATCAGAGTCAGTGATGGAAGAATTCTGCCGCCTGGCACAGGTCGCAGATTTATTATTTGAACAGTCTCCAGAAAACAAAGATGAAATAATTGAGATATCAACACAAGAAGTAACTACAAATGAAACTCCATGGAAGAGGAGTACACAGCAATCATATAAGAGTCGTAGAAGGGAAAGGCGGAAAAATCAAAAATCAAACCATATGTCCTCCAAGTCTAGATGTAGACAGGACAAGAAAACAAAAAATATGAAGGGCTCAAAAATAAGGAGCTCAAACGTAAATAGCTTTGTAAAGGGGATCTCGGATCTGGGGATAACCCAGAAAAACATATCGAACTGGAAAAGAATGATCAGAGTTTGGAAGCAGAATCCCCATTGTATGAAGTTCAGGGCGGAACAGTATCAAAAAAGCAAAAAAAAACAACAAAAGAAAAAAATTCCTGTTAACGCGGTCCCAGAAAAAGTAACAGAAGTAGAAATGAACAAAAAATCAATGGGCACTCAGACAGAAGTAAAATCTATAAATGAAGATAAAAATCCACATCAGCAGGATGCCGTCAGACCAAAGACAACTGGGAAGCCGCTAAAACCTGCACCAATATTTTTACATAAGCAGAAAACAGCTTCTAAAGCCCTAATACTGAGAGAGACCGGTTTGAGGATTGCCCCAATATTTAATATGACCAGAGCAAAAGTGGGAAGAACAGTTTAACATCAGAACCTCAGACAGACTATTTACAGGGCGGGATCAAAGTCTCTTTACCCAAATTGGAGACTAAGAAACCAGACCTACGTGTAGGAACTGCAAATGAAGGGAGTAGGACTCCATCACTGACAATACAATCTTCCGAAGTTACGATTGAAAATACTACGAACTCCGAAGAAAAGCTAACACCTTATGCGGTCCCGAGACTTTGGTTTACTAATGAAGAAAATAGACAGTCTGGTAAACCTTTGAACAGGGGAGCGATCTTGTTATTAGTTAAAAAACTTCCTGAATTATATCTATTTTCAACAAAAGATATTGATTATTATTATTCGCTTTCCAGAACCGGACGCACCAGTTTAGCTGAAGTCGGATTTGTTTCTAAAATGGGGGTTAAGGCTCTTCTAAATGTGAGAGAAAAGTTGTGTTGTTTAGGACTTGAAGTGTATGATAAATTGCCGTTTTATGGCACAGTAGTTGAAGGAGCCGAGGAAAATGGAGATACCCAGGGAAAAGTTCCTTGTGCACAAGTTAGACAGCAAAAAACGAAAGACGGCCAATCCAAAGAGGGGTCCCAATCACTTTCTTGGCCAATGCTACCAGAAATAATCATGCAAGTATGTCAGAAGCTGGGGGTTGTGCAGGCTTCTCTTTAGTAGCAAAAATCTAAAAATCACTAGTTGGAATACACGGGGCTCTAGTTCATTTAAAAACAACGAAATGAGAGCCTTGTTATTCGGGGAGAGCGACTTGATTCTACTAGAAGAAACCTGGTTAGTCAACACACCAGAACTGGAGGGTTTCAACCTGGCAATTCAACCAGCATATAATAAAGCCAAGGGTCGACATATGGGGGGATTACTGATTGCTTGCAGAAAGGCTTTATTTAAAGAAATAGCAGTTATACCCTATAAACAAGAAGGAATTCTCGTGGTAAAAGCAGTCACTCTCCCCGGCGATGTATCATCTAAGGAGATAATAATTATCAATTTATATTGGAACCCGGCCAGGGAAAAATTATTGGAATTTCTAGAGTCAATTTGGGTAGTCCTTAGTGACATCAGGATTACCTTTCCCGGGGCCTTTATAGTAGTTGCAGGAGACTTAAATTCACAATGTATAAAAATTTTACATAAATCTGGCAAGGGAAGAACGAAAGAAATAACAACTAATGGCAGAAAGTGGTTGGATTTCTTCGACGAATGGGATCTTAAACTTCTAAATGGATCAGTGGAAGGGGACGTTCTGCCCTCCACCACTTGGGGTAGGGGGGATACAGAGTCAACATTGGACTATGTTTTTTTATCTACAAACTGGTTCGGGAAATGTAGATATTTTGCCGTTAAAGATGGGGGTACAAGTGACCATAAGCGATTGGTAACACAAATAAGTTGGAGCTGTAGGGACACAGTAGAGGTGTGGGACAATCGAGTAGTCGTAAATGCCAAAAAAAATCGCCTGGTTAAATACCAGAGAGAGGGCGCTCGTCTAAATTATGGTCTGGACAGACTCCTTAATTGGGATTGCCCCGAAGCATTATATCAAAACTGCACGCTGCCCACTTTCCATGACTTCATATGGTCAATTGATTGCCAAAAGAGCATTCAGAAGGGTCATCAGCAAATCCATAAACATCATTTTGACGAAGCAATATGGGAAAGAAAATGTGAGACACAGAGACAACTAAGATTAGCTAGAAAGACGGCAAGGAGTAAATTAGATCTTGTAGTGAAGATAAAAAAAATTAAAAACAACTTTAGGAGTTGGTTCAGACAACATAGAGAAGAGCTGTGGCAAAACGACGGAGAAGAAATGTTGCGTGCTTTGCAACACAACTCGTCACGTAACGTTTGGTCTCTTATCAACCCACTCAATATTGATCAAGATATAGCTCAGATGAATAATGTACCCGAATCAAGCTAGTTGACCCATTTTTGTGACAAATATCACAAACCACAGGGAGAGCTGATCTTCAAGGGTGGAGGTGGAAATTGGGGGTTGAACTTCGATAGAGAGGATGTTTTGAACTTGATCAATAAATCCTGTGCGTCTAGATCTGCGGGCCCCAATGGTCTCACTTATCAAGTTTTCAAAGGAAATGGGACGTTGTGGGCAGAAATTCTGTATACATTATCAGGGGTGTGATAGACAATAGATCGATTCCTCCGTCTTGGAGATCGGCGATTATAGTCCCCATTTTCAAGAAGGCCAGATCGTAGAAATCTAACAAGTTACAGGCCAATTACGTTGTTGGATGTGAGGGTAAGCTGTTCACTAGTTTAGTACTAAGAGAATTGTAAACCTGGGCAAAAGAGAATAATATAATTCCCAAACAGCAAATAGGTTTTAGGAGAGGCCACTCTACATCCCTGAATGGCATTATACTGGCCTCCCTAACAAACCATAAAGATAAAAAAAGGTAGACTCTACGGCGCGTTTGTCGACCTGTCAAGCGCCTTTGACATGGTGAATCGGGATAAGCTCTGGGTTAAGTTGGAGCAGAAAGGTGCCCCGAAAACTCTGTTAAACATCCTAGTAAACCTCCACGAAGAAAATTCAGCTAGAGTAAGACTAAATCTAGCGGGACACCTACCAGAGTACATTAATATAAAAGGGTGTATGGTGGCAACATTTTTCTTCAAATTTTATCTGGGAGACGTTGGACACTATATAGATTCCTCAGTACTGGCAAGCACCAAGGTGGGTTCATTAGCCATTAAATGGCTTATGTATGCAGACGACATTGTCCTATTAGATAGGACCCCTGTCGGTCTGCAAAGATTGTTAAACGTACTTGACTTGTATGTGAAAGCAAATGATTTGGTGGTAAACCCGGAGAAATCAAGGGTTGTAGCCTTTGGTAGTAAGGGCACTAAAGGAGCAAGATATCCTTGGTCAATAGGTGGTTGTTTAATTCCAGTGGTAAAAGAAGTTGTGTACCTTGGCGTTATTCTGCATGCGGTCCCTACAATTGGGACACAGTACGGAGAACTACTGACCAAATGTACACAACTAATAGCCCAAATGAGGAAGATTTTGAATCTGTACGGTAAATTCGCCATTATGCCAATAATTAAGTTCTATGTGGCAAAATGATCCCTGTATGGAATCGAGGCAAAATCTTTATTATGGTCAATAGATTGGCAAAAACTTGAGAGCTATATCTGGAAGCAGGTATTAGGTCTGCCCAGAGGCCTACAGACTGACACTCTTAGATATGAACTAGGCTTAAAATCTCTTAAAATCGCAGCAGAGTGGAAATTACTTTCTTCAAATAGGTCCATTGTGGCGCCTATGCCTAACACACTGTACGAAGACCTTCTAGATAACTTGAATTCAGACACCTCTCTAACTTTGAGAGAACTTAGACAGGTGGCAGAAAATATATTGATCTACTGTGAACAAGACAAACACACATTGATCATAAACCCATTGAAGGTCAAGAAAGCCCTGACATTGAGGTCTTCTTCTATCCCCATATCTTTTTTTAAGTATGGAAAAAAGCAGGGTTTTGTTCCTAGGTATTTGATGAAGTTGCCAGATGCAAAAGGAAGGCAGAATTTCTTGCGAGTACGCTTGAATTTGATCAAGACGGGTGAAGTATTGACCAAATGGGGACTCACAGAAGCAACAAAGAGCATATGTACGGAATGCTCAGACCCGAGTAAACAAACGCTTTAGCACCTATTGAGATTCTGCAAAGGTACCTGGGATACAAGGGTCAAATAACTGGGCAGTTCAGTCAGGTCACTTGACCGGCTGTCATCAAGTGCCTTCTGGGAAAGAATGATTGCCGGCCACGAAACCAAATTGACACTAAAAGTAATAAGAGTATTGCTATACATAGGTTTCATCCCACAAAAAAATTGGTAACTTAATAGGTGTAGTGGATGGGAGATGTGTATGAGATTTTATTGTTGATTGCTGTTGTTCAATTATTTTATTTTATTTTCTTTTTTATCAAGTGAAAATTGTATGAAACTGTAATAATGCTGTAATGAATTTTGAGTAATTTTATGAAGAATGTGTAAAAAAACCCAAATGCAATTACATCACATAAAAAAAAAGAAAAAGTACGTGGTTACAATCAGACAATACAGGTTTCTGAAAATGTGAAACGTGCAGCATGTGCAAATATGCACATGAGAAAACCAAGACATTCTGTGATGATAATGGAACATTTTTCCCCATAAAGCAAGAAATTAACTGTAGAACAGAATTTGTGGTCTATAGAATAATATGCAAGTGCAAAAAGTTGTACATAGGAAGTACAAAAAGAGAATTAAGAACGCGCATAAGAGAACATATAGCTCAAATTGGAAGGCAGGACCCCCGGTTCCCCATCGCACAACATTGGCAAACAGCACATCAAATGGCCTGCAAATCCGACCTAAGATTTATAGGCCTACAAAGAATCATACTAGGAAGACGAGGTGGAAACAAAGAAAAGCTACTCAGACAAACTGAAGCAAGACTTATTTTTAAATTAAATACGACAGTGACAGGCCTCAATTCCAACAATGAGAGGATTTCTTTCTTATGAGAAAATGTCTGTCTACAATAGATGCAAAACAGTCAGTTTGAAATATGAAATATTCAACACCGAATTATTAGCGTAAGCTTAATTTGGCAACGCTTATCATATTACATATGCAAAACTAGTACTAACTACGGTACCCTAGAGTACAGATAGAAATATGGAAAAGTACAGATGTACAGTACCCGCAGTACTGTATTCTGCTTTGATCATATATGCACGGGCAAATATACATACAAACATAGATTGATTCTAATAGAATGGAAGAATGGTATGAACTGTATTTATTTTGATCGCAACCTGATTTTAGAAGCAAGCCAATGTATTTGTATTTTGTATTTGTTTATTTATAACGCGCACCATCTGGCCCAGGGGCATCAGGGTGCAACTTGTGCAAATATACATACTTAGCTTATATACATACATAGTTATATATATGAATAGTATGCAAACATAGATATATACATGAATTACAATAGAAGTTAACAAGGTGAGGCATAAAGACAGAAAATGTACAACGAGCAGAGATCAATGGATAGATGTGTAGTAGAAAAAGTGGAGCAATAGTCATAGTAAAACAGAAGTTCGGCAGGTAAATATGCCGTGTTTAAGAGATTAACCATAGTAGTCGGAGGCAGCGCTGGCGACTGTGAAGCTGTGGCGTATAGCACTAGGCAATGTTGAATTAGTGTAATTCAAACCCAGGACCGTGATAATGTAATTCATTTCACACTTATACTAAAAATGCATATGCATCCAATTACGAAGATTTCACATAATATTTTCCGTTTTTAAATTTAACCAATCCAAATGCATTATTAGGAATTCTAAGTCTTAGTGAACATGAAGGAATGTATCCCTTACAAAACCCAATTTGGGGAACTTTAGCATCAATTTAAATGGATCATAATACAACACCCATCCCAAAAGATGGCGCCCGCATTTCTTCAGTCGCCTCATGCCCGCGATAGGAAATAGAGAAAGGACCATTACACAAAAATCACCATAGTAACACAAACAAATACTCCAAGGAAATGACGCACAGCGTTTTGACATTAAGCCAACACAGGTGAAAGCACAGGAAAGAACAGTAAGAGACCGTCTACAAACTTCCTCATAACATGTATTATTTAACTTTGCTCTTTGCATCACCCTTGCCTTTTTTCGTTACTTTTTCCAGTCCCACAGTCGCCTAATTCCTCTTTCTCCCCTCTGAAGCTTGTCCCAAACACTTGCAGCTCCTTCTTCCAAGTTCAAAATCTGTTCCCCTACATCGCAGGATGTGATCCTATGTTGCCATCCTTCCCACGAGAACAGGAGGTCGAAGGTGAACGTCCATTTGTACCTGACTTGTTTTAGAACTAGGAATCTCACCAGCGGGCTCATCTACCTTCTTTTCTGTAATGTGGATTGAGCGAGATCCTGATACAACTTTACTTCCACTTCACTGACTCTCGTCGGGCCAGAAGAACTTGTCGCCCTCAAAATCTGCTCTTTCTGGCTGTAAAATGGTTTTGCTGCCAAAACATCCCTTGGACACGTGCCCGGTTCCACCACCCTCTGTAGGCCCACTCTGTGTATGCAATCAATCTGAACCAGTTCCTCTGAGCCACTTGCCAGGATATCACCAGCAGCTGTTGTACAGTATCCTTCAGGTCCTTGTCTGTGACTGACTCTGGGAGATTCTTGATCCTGATATTGGATCTATGTGAGCGGTACTCCAAGTCTTCCAAAAGAGTTCCAAATTATGTGAGAGGCATGAGAGATGTTCCAGAGTCTCGTTATTCTTCTGCATATCTCCCTCTATATTCTGGATTGCCCTTTCCACTGTGTCAGTCCTTTCCTTCAGTTTTGGCACATCCATTTGTAATTCCTGCACTGACCGCTTCGTTCCTCCTTCAGCGTCTCGAACTGGGATTGAAAAGAAGTCATAAACTGGTCTTGGAACTCTTTAAACCAGCTCTGCATATCCTCTTTATGCAATGCCATTGCCCCCTGCTCCTGGATTGACTTGTGGTGATGTCTCCAAGCTCTGCAATTGTCTAATGCTAGTCTCTTGGGTGCCTGGAGGGGGCAGGGGGCGTTCTGACTTGCTGTCGCCACTTGCACCTTATTCTTTGACATGGAGGCGAGATGGAGTGCTCTCTGTGTGAGCAGTCTCTGGAATCCTGGCCCCCTAGGCTGTTCAAGTGCAGGGGACATGCGTAGTGTTTCCTGTTTCCACTCTATCCGCTGCACTAGGGTTTCCCCTAGAATTGTCCCACCTGTTTCTTATATAGTGCGTGGTGGTTTTCCCAGACTCATTAGTTATGGAGCCTTAACTGTGCTGGCTCTCCTCATCAATCACTGTTGTTTTCTGATATGGCTTACCCGGTCTAGGAGGAATGATTCCTGTCTCCCCTGGGAATCCGGGACACCATTTTTGTCCCTGTTATCCTCTTAGTGCCTACGAACCCTGCTTGCTTTTTCATAACGTCAAAGGGGTGTTATGCGGGGTGGGGGAGCACCCTCTCTCTCACCGTTCCCTCCTCCACTGCCCAGGGCCATCCAAGTACATCCTCAAGATATCCTTTCTTTCTTGTTACTTTTTTCCCGGTGGCTCATGGGGCCTCCTCTGTTCTCACTCCAACATATGCACCTTGTTGCACTGCCGACCCGGATTCCGAGCGCTGCCCAGCTCTGGGCAAGCACCCTCCACTGCTCAGTATTACGCTGCTTCCTCCGCTCTGTACCATGGGGCCTGAGGAGGCTCGTTCCATCCCCACCTCCTCCCTGCTGTCGCTGGAGCTCTCTCAGCCCTGACGACGGAGTGCTAGGCAGCTTCTCTCTCGACAGGCTTCTCCCTGCCAGCTCCTCGTTCGTCCAGGAGATGATCCGCTCCTCCCTTCTGGTGTCTCTCTGCCCCTCTGTGTTACCTGCGAGATTGTGAACTCTTCTTTGCCGCTTACCATGTTGCTTAATTGCCTGCTACTGATACGGGCCAGTGGGTAGGGAGACACTCACACACGTCTGCCTCCACCGGCCGCCATCTTGGAATCCCCAACACTCACTTTTTAGTGTCAGTGCCACTCAGGAATTTCTGGAAGACAAGAGGCTATTTGTGTATCAGGGCATTGAGCACTAAGGTGATGTGGCCATCTTCCTCAGCCCCTCGCTGGGCACCCTTCAATGCCCTGTTAAAGCCAGCAAGAAGCATATGCTTCTTTATATATTTTTTTAAATGTTTCTTATAGTGCACTTCATCTGCCAGACATCCTGCGCCCATTACAGTGAATCAAATATGGCAGCATTTAGCTTTCAGCAGAAGACTCAAGCCTAAACTGCACATATCACGAGTTTGGTAGGAACATGTAGACTTATCAAAGATATTTGGAGGTGTAGAACCCCACCATTTCCAGCATTCCAGTTAGCACAAATACGCTTGAGTTCCACAAGTTGAAGGATCGCGATCCATAAAAGCCAATTGTGCTGCAGTGGCACTCTCTGATCTTTTAAATTGGTAGATGATCTTAATGGTCGTGTTCTGGAGCTTTTAAAACTTGTGTGCAATTTGCCTACGTGAACTCAGCTAGAAGAAAGTACTGTATTGCAGGTAATGCATTACAACTGCTGACACTAGCAGGGGTGTGTGAGAGTTAGAAAGCCATAGCACATTGTTCGCAGTCCGATAAAAATTATGCCACTCAGCTTTAATGTTTGCATTAGCCTGTAGTTCAAAAAACAAGTCTGCATCTAACTGAAGCCCATATTTCATACTTTCTCTCCAGATTAGGAAAGAGCACCCTGGAAACGTGGCCAATCAAATGGGAGATGACCATCCTGATGGTGACCATCCAGAAGTGCCTCAATAAACATCTTGTTACACATCATTTGGCTTTCTTTCAGTCCTGGAGTCTCATGAGACAGCTTCTGTTCATGGCATAGTTACCTAATATGGGGTTGTGGTTGACCGTCATCTTACGAAAATGGCGTGTGGGGTCACGGTGCTGATCAGTTTACCGACTCACTATACAGCCCACCCATGCTCAGTTCGTAAAAACCTAGTTATGCTGTTCGATCGTTATGACTTGAATGTGTCCCTGGTTGCTCACGACGGTGTGCGGTCACATCACTGCAGCACCTAAAAATAAATAAATAATGCATCACAAAAATACACTGCTATTGGCATTACCAACAGCATGGGGTTTGCCAGTTCATGAGCTTCATTGGGCGTTTGCTCTCTAGCAAAATTCTCTCTAACTATGTGCACCACAAACAGTGCCAAACCTCTCCACTCTTAATGCAGCCATACACACATCCATGCCCCCTACATTCTGATTGGCTGCCACCTCAGGGCTCACATGGGTACCAATCCCACAGGACAGGGTCTCAGCCAGTCCTACAGATAAGGGGTGTATCAGCCACTTTACTCCCTAAAAATAGTCAAATACTCTGAAAAAATGTAAATGGGAAGTAAAAATACTGTCAACAAAGTCATAGCCGTTTTCCAGTTAAAAAATGTGTACGCGCTTATAAAAAATACTCTCATTAGGATTGGACTTACATTTTTACTCCCTAAAAAATCACTTTACTCCCAACTTTAAAAAATAGGGTGGTAAATACTCCTACTTCTAAATCTACTTCTAAATCTTATCTGGAGCACTGGTCTCAGCTGTTAACGCTGAATGGTACATATGCCCCTCTACCGAGAGGTCATGTGACATAAATCAAGCGGTTCCTTAATTCATCAGCTTTTTATGCAACAGTGCCATAAAATGGAGCAAATTATGATGACTGCCCATTAACAAGAGCCTTTTATCGTATAATCTACCCTATGGGCAAGTGAGTTTTTGTAATTGTGACGGATTTACAATTTAATCCCCACTCACCTCATCTTCAAATGCAGGGTGCTAAATTAAATCTCTTTCAGCTCGACCTTTGCTTCATTTGTGCAGTCTACACCAGTTGTCCTGATTTCTTTTGTGGACCTATGGGAGCACCTTTTGTTTCACCTGCCAATCTACTCTTTTAGCGCTGAAGCAAAGCTCTCTCTCTGGAGCAATGGTCAAGTAATTGGATGCCATTTTTAAAATACTTCCTGATATATCTTTCGTCTTTTTTGAACTCACATTAAACCACGCATGAACACCATGGGACAGCATTTTCCCTGCTCCAGTTGCATTCTGTTTCAAAATCCATTCAAGGTTTTCCCCTTCCCCGCTCCACCTACTAGTGCCCCTTGGTCCTTCCGTCTCCCTCGTTCCTGAACTTGTTCAGAGAATGCCCTTTCTGCGTATTCCCTAGCCTATGGTAGCAGGAGCCTAACATTACAACAGCTGATTATTAACATTTCCACTGGCAGCACCATAAGTAAAATGGAAAACCACAACCGATAACGACTCATTTAAAATATCTGATCAACACTATCCACACAGCTGGGCTTCCTGAATATGATGCCACAGTGATTACTTCCGCTGAAAAAACATGATTGCATTCAATTGGCATCTCATACATGGGGACTTGTTCAAGTTTTGTCTTTGTAATTTACTTGGTCGGTATTCAAAAGTTCTTATTTGCTCACGTGTCTGTCGATACAACGCGGGGTGCCCAATGGCACAGGCTAGACTCACTGGTGTCTTGTAGCATTCCCGACCCATAGCACGTTGTTGTATTGAAGCTTCCTCTCTGGGCCAGCCTGACTCGCATTTCAGACGCTCTTCTAGATCCTCCCCCACAGTACCAACCCCAGGGTGAGGATCAGGTAGCGGCTGCCACCCCTTGGCCACATGGGAGGAGACCCCCTGCCAGGGAATCAGTGATGACACCACAGGATTAATCACATGGTCCATTGCAATTGAACCACTCCAAGCTACTTTCAATCTTTGCTGAGATCCTGGCAATTCGGTGTGGTCTATAGATGTGCATGCAAAGCATCTCACTCTCCCCCGATGCTATCGCGTGCCTGCATCCTCCTCCTCTTTTATGCATGTGATGGCACTCCAATGTTGTACAATGGGACGCCATCATGTGCCTCTCTCAGTGGCGGTTTCCACCGTTAACGGCTGGTTCAGTGAGAGCCATTTGTCACCCTGAGGGGCCAAGCCTGTGCTTGGAGTCTTATTATTCAATCAAACTATTTCCGTGTGAAACCTCATCTTACCTGAGTGGACTCTTTCATTAGCATATTTTATGGTGACGAAGATGGGATTAAGACCAAAGCACAGAGATCTCTAGGTCGGACGTTGTTGAGACCATTGGTGGTGTCTGTCTATTTGATTGAAGAATGCTGTGCTGAATCCAAGGTCGCAGGTGGTCAGGGAGCAGTCAGTGAGGTTCCAGGCTGGCAAGCTGGTGGCGAGCTCTGTCAGGGCATCCTTATGCCTGGTGACACATGCCTTTCAGTCCGGCTGGGGATGATGTGGTGAGTGGGCACTGTCATCGTAGCGTCCTCCGCGTGGTGACTCCCTAGGGTACCGTGTTCCAGCCTCCCATTTCAGGGCCTAAGTCGTGGCTCGTGGGGGTGGATACCCTTGTGGGCTTCTTTAAGGGGTGGCACATAGGCAGCGTTTTCAGCCTCTTACTCGGGGTCCAGGTCAGGGCCTGGCATCTAAACCGCTTTGGAGCGTAGCTGTGCATGAGGGAGACCGGCACTGTTCCCAGCCCTCATAGTCACATTGGGGGGTTGGAGCCTTTTATCTGGAGTACAGATCAGCGCCTGGTGGGTAGTGCAACACCCACAGCCTTCCACACTGGGTTCTGGGCAGAGTTCGGAGGAGCAAAAAATATATATATCGGCGTGAACTTGATTCCACCCCTGTAAGGTACTGCTGCAGTGTTGTAGGTGCTGTGGGGCACAGAGAAGGTTTCTGCTTGCAACATCCATATGTTCAGTAATCCAGAACAGGACTGTGAGACTTATCCATTGCCTCAAGCCCAGGGACCGTATCTCTCCAGCCCTGAAATCTCTTCACTGGCTCCTGGTGTCTGCAAGGATTATGTTCAAGACCCTTTGCCTCCACTACATCGAAGGCTCCCTTCCAAAATACCTTCCTTTTTTAGCTCTTCACTGAGCTACCTCGAACTCTCCAAGGGTAAGATGCTTCTCCAGGCAGAGATTGGGGAGGTTGATCTCTTCCCTCTGGAATGGCCTTCTTCCCCCTCTCAAACTTGAGCCGTACCACCGGAAGTTCCAGAAGCAGCTCAAAACTTGCCTCTTATCCTCTGCTTTCTCTCTCTCCCTCCCATGCTGACCTACCTGACCTACCTGTCTGCTGTACCGACTGATTGCTTGGCTACCCTCTGTGTCTGAATGGGTACCAGACATTTTCTTGATAAGTCACCCTTGTACTGCCTTTGGGCCTACCACGCACTTAGGGGCTCTAACTGTAACCCTACAGTCCCTTGTTCTCCTTGCACTACCCAAAGCTGCTCTGCCCTGGCTGCGAATACTCCGAGCATTGCTGCCCTGTTTTCCCCTCTCCTTTCCCTTCACGCGATCTGAATGGCACAAGGCCTAGTATGATCCTTTGTCTTGTCCTCCTTGTTTCTTCCCTCCCTTGTCTTGTCGCACCTAGAAACACTTGTGTACAGTCGTGTTATGAATGACTTATCATATCATATGTTCTGGGATAATATTTATCAGTGTGTCTCCATATTCTTGGCAAATATTCAGTGGAGCGCCATAGGTGGCACAGTCCTTTGCCTGGTGAACTTCTGATATTATGAGCAGGCGCACAAGGAGAAGGCAGGGTGTCATTGTCTAGATGGTTTTCCGTCAGGCTTACTCATCGGATGCAGTGTGCTGAGTGGAACAGCACCACCTCCTGACCAGGAGCAATGTTTACAGCGGAATATAAACAAACTTAATTGCTTTCTTCCCTTTTGTTAACAACAGACTGTTATTGCAGTTTAACTCTTGGGAACGTGTACATTTCAAGGGTGTTTTGCTGGTCAGTGGGTTATTGACCCACATTTTCTCCTAAAGCAAAGACATTTTCAAAGTGGTGGATGGTTCACTTTTTTTTCGGTCCCTTGTGGGATAAGTATTTATATTCTGACATTGTGGGCAGCGGGAGGTCGCTCCTGCCTGGACATCATATTGTTCCTCTGTAGTGAGCATTTTCTGTTGATCTTTATTGCCATTATTACAGGATAAATGCAGAATTTGGACCCACCCCCCACATTAATAGCTACCCCTGGGGAACCACCTGTTCCATGGGAGGATTGGAAAGATATATTTAAGTCTTATTGTATTGAATTAGGGTTTGAAAGATTCTCGCACTAAAGAAAATTCTCAATCCTCATGTGTTGTCTGGGGGCTAAAGCGATCAGAGTAATAAAGAAATTGCCTGATGTAGAAGGTGTGGATGAGGAAGAATGTGGTGGGGGGATGGTGATGGCCCATGTTGGACAACTATGAGGAAGCTGGAGGCTCAATATGGCAGGCAGGTCAATGTTGTGCTGGAAAGATACACATTCTTTTCAAGAAAGCAGGGGATTAGGGAGACTGTGGATGTGTTTGTAGCTGATCTAAGAGGGTTATTGGCATTGTGTGAGTTCACAGGGAGGAAAGATGAATACATACGGGACCAACCTATGATGCACACGTCTAACCCTAAAATGCAAGAGAGGTTGTGGCAAGCGAAAACCCCCTCTTTCCAAGAAGCATTAACCATTGCCAGAGGTATGGAATTAACTAGTAGGTGTTTGAAAGAGGTGAATGCTAAAAATCGTAAAGAAAATATTCAAGTTGTGAAAGAGAATGTGGATAATAAGGAGATGGGTGGTGACTAATCAAAGGTGTGTGCTGTGAAGAGATTCAACAAGTCAAATGGCAATCATCAAGTTCCTCAACAAGGAATATGCAAGGGGCATTTCTCAAGGTGTGGGCTCAAAAAAATAGATTGTGCAAGGCCAACAATGGGTTATCAGATAGTGAAAATGCTGTCAAATTGTGGAATGTGTCACAGAGAAGCATGCCTGGTCCAATAAGATTGTTCGCATTGTGGGGTAGGTGGGTGATGATGAAGAAGGGGAAAACACTCCTCCCGAGGTGGAAACTGTGGTAGCAGGATGTTCTGTCAAAACCCTGGCAGACTCTGGGTCTCCGTACACCATAATATCTGAGGAGAAATATAGGGAAATATTGGGCGATTAAAGCCATACTTTACACAGTGGCGATATCCAACCAAAAGCATATGGTGGGGGCAAGATTGACATCCAGGATTTTGTGTGGTGCAATGTTGCATATGGCGAAAAGCGCATTCATGTTAAATTTATGTATCTGCCGAAGGTGACTGCTTGGCTTGGAAGCATCAAGGTAAGCTAGGTTTGGAATTGCAAGTGCGGATGGTTGGTAATGACAAATCAGAGACATTTTTGGCTGAGGTTGAGAGACATTTCAGTACGGTGTCCCACAGAGGGATTGGTAGATTACTTGGGTACACACACAAAATCCAATTGGTGGAAAATGCCAAGCCAAGTGTACACAAGGTGAGGAATCTCCCATTGTGGGGTGAGGGAGAAGGTAATGGCAGAGTTATGAAGTTTATGCGAGCAAGGGGTCATCTAACCCATTGAGAGTAGCAAATGGCTTTCACCGATTGTAGTGGCACAGCATCCTGAAGGACAGGTCAGGTTATGCATAGATTTGAGGGATTTTAATAGAAACATTTTGTTTAACAGGTATCCCTTACCCAAAGGTAATGAAATGCTTATCACAATGGATGAGGCTGCATGATATTCCACACTTGACTTATCGTCTGCACAGGTGGACCTACATCAGTCTTCCACAGCACTGACGGCCTTCATTACACCCATGGGGGCATATTGATTTAAAAGATTGCCCTTTGGGTCAGCATCTACTGTTTTTCAGAAGATCACGGACGATCTTCTAGGGGACATACCTGGCATAAGATGTTTCCAAGAAGATATTTTGGTGGGTGCGAAACATGAATTGGAACATGATGCCAGAGTAAGAGAGGTATTGAGGAGACTGGAGGGGTGTCGGGGTTGACAGTGAAGAAGGAGAAATGCCAATTAAAAGTTCACCAGGTATCGTTTTTAGGCCACAGGTTGACAAGTAACGGTTTGGAGACCCGCCCAGAGATGAAAATGCCATTTTGGAAATTAAATCTCTATCAAACAGGGATGAGTTGAGGTAATTTCTGGGTATGGTGGAATTTTACACCACATTTGTGGAAAAAGTTTCGCTGAAGTGTGCGGTTCCTAGAGATCTGTTGAAGGGGAGAGTGGAGTTTTTATGGGGTGAGAAGGAAGAGTATGTATTCAGAAGGATAAAGCAAGAATTAGCAAATGCTCCCACATTACACACATTTGAAATGATGATTACTGTAGATACATGCTCTAGAGGGGTAGGTGCTGTACTGTCTCAGTCCAAACATGGTAACAAGGTGCCTATGGCATTTGCTACACAGGCTTTGTCATTGACAGAGTCAAGGTACTCCACGATTGAAAGGGAGAGCCTGGCGTGCTACTGGGATTCGAATTACTTTAAGACATATGTATGGGCAATTTCATATGTTATAAGGAGTGACCATAAGCCATTGGCTCATTTATTTCCACTAGGGGTTACGGGCTAGTCACTCCCAGGATAGACAAATGGTTGTCAGCATTGTAGGGTTTTAACTTTGTAGTGGAATTTCTTCCAGGCCGCTCTAATCCTGAAGCATATTGTTTGTCGCGATCTCCCAGGGAGGGTGTTGTCGAGGGAAGAGGGGTGTGCGATGAATGGATTGTCCAGGTTGGGAACATGGTCAACGGAGAATTTTCGCAAATAAATTTGGCTTAATGGGATTGAGTGTAACAAGGAATCAAAAGAGGCTATTGCCAGAACTGAGCACGGCTGGTGATCATGTGAGGTGATCAGTTCACTAATTTACAAAGTAGAGGATGAGCTGAGTAGTTCAGAGTAGGGTTTGGCAAGAGGAGAAAAATTGGTCCCCCCAAAGTCAGTTCGGTGAGAGCTGGTCAGGCGGGCCCATGAGGGCCATTTGGGCAAAGCTTAACGCAACGCAGAATAAGGGCCACGTTTTGGGGGCCCGGTATGGACAACATGGTGGATGAAAAGGTTGGGTTTTGTATTCCTTGTGGGGCCAGCGATAAGTCTCTAAAGACGCAAATGAAGAGATTGTCAGTGTAGAAATTCTTGATCAGGCATGGGAAAACGTCACAATCGAATTTATGGGTCCCATGAGTATGCTGGGGAGAACATTGGTTTTGTATTGTGCTTGTAGACTATGCCTCAAGGTGGTTTCAGGTGGAGTTTGTAAAAAGCATCTCGACTAAGTCTGTGAATGATTTTATAGAGAGATTATTTTCAAGGGAAGGCTATCACAGTATAATCATTTAGGATCATGGGGCGCAGCTGGTGTCACAGGAAACGTGTGAATATCTGGAAGCGCATGGAATTGAGAATCATTGCACTGCACTCTTTAATCCTAGGGCAAACGGGTTATTTGAACGGATTAATGGCATTATCAAGCAGGCTATCCAACTGGCATTTGCTAACGGGTTAGATTGGAGGAAATGTGTGCAGGAAATGATGAAATTGTATAGAGATTTACCTCATGTATTGTTAGGTGTGTCACCTTTTGAGAAAATGAGAGGTAGCAGGATGTGTTCACAGTTGTTTCCTCAATGGTTGACAGAGAACAATGTGAGTGAATGAGAGTTGAGGGTTGCTGAGGGAAGGTTGGTGCGTGTAGGAGATTTGGTGCGTGTAAAAAAGCCATTCAGTGTACCCAAAGGGTGTTCGCCTTAATTCAAACCCATCAATGCCATGAGTGTGGGAGAAACGCATGTGGTGACCAGCGATGGGAGCTGGAGTATGGACCAAGTTGCCATTCTACATCATCTGGACATCAGGATTACCAATGATGATGAGAGTGGTGAATATCTCTTTCTTAGTGGAGAGGATGAATGGTATAAAGGCTTCCAGAAGAGTTATGGTACCACAATGTGTAACGACAGCGTACATTCGTCATCCAATGATAATTGTGTGAGAAGGGCCCAAGAAGAGGTCCTTTATGCTGTGCATGGACTAAATGAAGTGGTGCATGGTGGAAATGTAGTTACTTCAGAGAATGATGAGTTGAATGAGGGAAGGTGCTCAGACGTCACATCTGGTCAGTTATGAAGACAACCTTTAAAGTTTAATGATTATACAATGTCAAGTTTGTATCCTTCATAAGGTTACACATACATGTTGTTTTTCTTTACCCATATATGTGTATCCCTCCTGTCAAGTGTAAGAGGAAGCATATGTGGTATCTAGATGGAAGGAATCTGATGACTCCACAGGATGTATCGCATGGTCCATTTCTCTTGAACCATCCAAGCTTCTTTCAATCTTTGCTGAGATCTTGGCACTTTGTCCACTTCATTCAGGAGATATCGATTTTATAGCGGTTCCTGACTCTGGACTTAACAAACTAACAGCATATTTCAATTCATGTCTTATTGCAAAATTGGTTTGTGAGCAGTCTGACACAATCAAATCTATGGGTTTTGATGATGTTCACTTTGTTCACTTTGAAAAGTCTAACCAGACCAATCGTCATTTCCATATTCATGATGATAGCAATAGGACTATCTTTTCAAAACAATAGGGTGGTACTTTAAAGAGTATTTATCAGTCACCACAGCAATTAGCTCTTTTGGTGATATAACCTGGGTGAATACCACTAAGGTGGATTTAGTGTGGCTCTTAGAGGCCATTTGCAAGAACATTATGCCAACAGCAGCCTAATTTTTAACAGTAACCCACTTAGATGTTTGTCTTGGAACTGCTGTGGCTACAACAATGTTTCTGACTTGGCTAATTGTAAATCAGCCATATGGGATTATAATGTGTATATGTTTCAAGAGACTATGCTTGAATGGTTTGCAGGTATTCTCACAAGCATCTATCAAAGGAAATTTGGGGAGACCTTGTGTTTGATAATAGCTTCCATGTGGTAAATGTATAGAATTAAGGACTGGAAAGAATCAAAGTAATAATGGATCTGTAACAGAGAGAAGGAATTTAAGAAATGTTGATCCATGTGTAATTAGCATATCAGACCATTCTAAGCCTCCTGACAGCCATACACTCATGTAGCGTATGGCTCAAATGATTGAGGAACATCAACTGCACCTCTGGATGTCTGCAGATGATACTAAGATCCGGAATCATTAGGAGCTGAGAGTTTCTCAGAACTGTAGTTCCTCACAATACTTCTGCAGGAAATGGCAGATCCTGTAAAACATCTGCCACCTCACAGGTCAATTTCAAGCAGAATACACAAGAAGGCAGATCCATTTGAAAGCAGGGTGCCAACTAAACCTAAATTAACTTCATGTTAAGCAAACATCCAGCATTTGGAGATCAATGGGACAACTCAAAGCACTACCATGAAAGGGGGAATGAGAGCCATAGGATATAGTCTACCAACATGTAACTTTGGTAACATCTAGAGCCAAGTAGCGTACACAGTCTTTTGTCTATCGCCCTTCACATAGTTTCCAGCCTATTGGTAGATCTCATTGTCGTACACTATCTGAAAACTCTATAGAGTTCACTTATAGTGTCGTTCTCAAGAGGCCACAGGGTATGTAGCTGTAAACAAAAAGAATTAGATTAATAAAATAATAGAATAAGAGCAGACCAGAAGGCAATATGGAAGCAAGTAAGGCGATTCTAGAGTGATGGCAGTTGATCATGGCACCAAATAGAGCTTTATAGGATGGAGTGAGGATGGCTGTGCGATTAGGCAGTATCCACTGTGTGTGAACAGTGGATTCTGTGCACATAGGACTTGGACAGTGTATGATGGTGCATTGAATGGATGTAGCTGCATTTGTCAATGATGAGAGCGGCAGAATGAATAGTGACAACGTCTAGCTTTGGTTTGGTTTTATGGTGAGCAGGGAAGAAAGGCAGATATTTTAAGTATGACAGTGAGAGCAGCACAAGAAGGTCTTTCTTGTGAAGTGGGGGGGGTAGTTTTCGAAGTGCAAATAGGCAGATATAACTCAGTGTTAAAATCAGTACTCTCTTCCCAAACAATGCAGTCATCCTAATACGTGAAGAGGTCAATGATAGGGCCAATTAACAAGGCCGAATAGGACCAGGCCTAGGGCAGTCGATTGCCAGAGGAGCCGCATTTTATTGCAGTTTATTTTCCATTTACTGGTTTTCATTTCTTAAATATAAAGCCAATTTTGTTTCTCCAAGTCTGGCTGATCCACAACACTGCAAGAGTAATTTTGAGCTGTTAGCATTCATTCATTAATTCATTCATTCAAAGGCTTTCCTGGCCAAACATATATATCCTTAATATTTACAAGAGCGTTCTTGTTAGGGTGACTTTTGTTTAATAAAAAAAGGAAATTTGTACCAAACCCAACCTGCTTTAGTTATTGAGTGGTTCAGTCATACAACTCTCACAAAAATATATGACAGATATAAATCTTTTTTCATCATTCTTACGTTCTCAAAATTCTCTTTAATAAGCAAAACAGGCAAAAACCTTATTGTTTTTATTTGTGCCACTTCACATTATCTTTAGAGTTCTTTCTAATCAATGTTGATATTGATATTCTATTTATATCGCCCTCATACACGAGTGTTTCCGAGCCCGACAATGCAAGGGAGGGGAACAGGGGAGAAACAAGAAACAAAAAAAACAAACATACTAGGCCCAGTGACATTGAGAACGCGGAAGTGCATGGGAAAGGGAAAAGGGAAAAGTGCCTGGAAGGGGGAAGAAGTGGAAAGTGTGGAGCAAAGGTGAAAACAGATAATAGAAAACAGATAAATAATAATAAAAAAATAAATAGTAAAGGCAATAAACGGTGGTAGTGCGGCCAGCAAGTGGCAAGGGCTGGGTTTTAAGGCTGCAGACACGGTATGTCTGATAAGTGCAGAAAGAAAAGAAAGGGGGTGGGGGACTGTATGGGTACAGATACAGACCACCGTGCAAGGGGTGGTCTGGAGGCAGTGCAAGAGGGTGGCAAGGTGAGCAGTTACCTGGGCCTGGAGGACAGAGGGTGGTCGGGTGCACGGTGCCGAGAGAGAAACAGATCAGCAGGGGTAAGGGGAGGCGAAGGCAGAAGCAAAGAGGAAGGTCTTGAGCTGCTTCCGGAAACGAGATCGCAGGGAGGCTGTTCCAAAGGGAGGCACCAGCCGAAGACAAAGATCTACGCCCAGCTTGTTACTTAGAAAAACGAATGACCTTTAGGGAGTTTGAGGTAGAGGAGCGAAGAGCTTGAGAGTGGAGGTATTTACAAAGGGATAGTTGAAGGTATTTTGGACCCAGGCCCCGGAAAGCCTTGTGGACAATGCAGAGGGTTTTGAATGTTATCCTTGCATCCACTGTGAGCCAATGAAGGGATTTAATAGCTGGAGAGAAACGGTCCCAGGGCTTGAGGCCGAGGACAAGTCTTGCAGTCCTGTTCTGGATTAGTTGTAAAGGTCGGAGAGTAGAAGCAGGAAGATTTAGAAAGAGGCTGTTACAATAGTCCAACCTAGAGAGAAGCAGAGATTGGGAGACAATGACCTTCTGGGAAAGGAGAGGAAAGGCAGAGTACCTTTAATGGGGTGCAGAAGGAGGTTTGACATTTTAGAGACACCAGAGAGGTTGGCAGAGAAGGAGAGTGTGGAGTCAAAGATGACCTCATAATACACACATACACTGTGTTAAGCCATCACTTTTATATTCAAATACATCACATGCATTTTTTTATCTGTTGCCAAAATGAGGGGTTTCCCTTCAGAAAAGTAAAGGTTAAAAATGATGCATTGTTTTATAATAATAAACACATGCCTATCCTTAAGTCAAGCACAGACCTCCCACAGGTGGCCCTAAAATGATGTTCAGAAGCAAGCACTAATTTACCTCCCTTGCCCCACATTTCAGAGGTCTGTGGCTGCCCAAAAGATGCAAACATGAAACAGATCATAGAAAAGTTAAAATGGCAAAGAGTACATCTAAATGCGCAAGTGCATCTAGAAACCTGTGATGAAAGGATACACAAAGCCATAGGAGGGTGAGAACAAAAACTGTGTGCCAAAGGTCTCAGCTGTAAATGAGGTGGTGTCCCATAAAAATATCCATTCAGCCATCTCTACAGAAGCTGCTCAGTGCTAAGCAGGCAAATGGCATCTCTGCTGGGGTTATCATGTGTCTTTGATGTCAATGTGCTGCACGCTTAGTGCTACCAGGAGAACCGTGATGAAATCCATACACAGGTAAGTGATGTATAAGTCTTTATTGTGTGGACCCCAGAGACGAGCCGCCGCCGCCAGGGAATCCAGAAACCAACTGGCCCGTGTGGAATGTTGATGCCTGAACACCCATCAACATTCCACATGCGCCTGCAACACATTACAACATATCCTCTTCCCTCACATAACCAATTAAATATTAATAATCTAAATGCAAAAGAACAAAAATTAAATTGAGGCTGGAAGAGTTAAGCAAAACGGTAACAGCACACAATTTCATGCAAAAACTAATATAATTGTTGAAGGTAGTCTAAACAGCGAATTAAGAAAAGATTGCACTAGAAATGGTGTAAAAAGTTAACAAATATAGTCTCTAAGTTTTATGGGCGGCCCACACCACCTGGAGGGACGCCCCACACGCATCTCATGCCCCACTTCAGGTTCCTGAATAGGAACATTCCGAGTCTCCACATTCACACCTGCCCTTGGAGCGTGAGCAACATCAGCTTCATGCCTATGCACCACTACTTGGGAACTCACCGGATTAAAGTCTAGTGCAACGGGCTCCCCCTCCTCCCTATTGCGTGGATTGGCAACTCCATCCACCACCACGCGTCTCTTACTCCAAATGGAGCCATCCTCCAATTGGACATGACCCATACCTGTCTTTGCAACCCTCCTGGGAGGCAGAAAAGTGCTGCTGCCTTTCTGAACAAACCTAGGATTGTTTATGTACACATTATCCCCAGGCATAACCTTTAACTCCTTCCTTAACTTCTGAGAAGAAGCCATAATTTCCTGGCGTGCCAAAATACTGCGATGGATGGTTTCCAAGTCCAACTCACATGGACCACCAACACCCAAGGCCAAAGTCCTCAGAATGGTGCCTGCCTTCCTGCCCCTCATAAGCTCAAATGGGGACCTTCCTGTGACAACAGATGGAGTCCTGGGATATGCTGCTAGATATTGTGTCAAAACTTTCCGCCAATCCAGACCATTAGCCAATGCCAATTGTATGGCAGCCTAAACTGTACCATTCGCCCTCTCAACAAGAACATTGGCGCACGGATTATATAAAGCAGTACGATGATGTGCAATGGCATGTTGATCCAGAAACTCTTTCATGGCTCTGGATGTGAACTGTACGCCATTATCTGTTACTAAGCTAGCCGGTAACCCCTCTCTGTCAAACACCTTCCTCAAGAAGTCAATAACCGAATCAGCAGTGACATTTCCAAATGCTGCTACCTCAATCCACCTAGACGTATAATCAACTAGAACCAACAAAAACCTATACTCAGGCTGAAGACATTCAAAGGGGCCCAAGATGTCTAAAGCCAATTTAGACCAGACCTGTTTGGGGATATCTACAGGATGTACTGGCTGGGGATGCAACACCTTGCTTTTATCGCTGATGGCACAAGCTTGACACTCCTTCACTACCTGTTCAAAATCCTTGTCCATCGCCGGCCACCAATAATCCTCCCTAAGTCTCCTCTTGGTCAGAGAACGACCCAAATGTCCAGTGTGCGCCAATTCCACAATTCTACCTCTAAGGCTGATGGCAGGTATTAACTTCACACCTCTAGAAACACCCCAAGGACCCACAGCCAATTCATGCAATACTTGAGAGTAGCCCTTCTCCTCAGGTCTGTCCTTAACTGCCTGCCAGCCCTTGATGAGACCTTCCCTGATCCACTTCAATTCAACATCAGCCTCACTCTCGACGTCCCACACCGACTTCTCCACAGTGGATGCAATATATGCAACTTGACACCCTTGCAAGTCTTCCTCCTTCTCCGATACCTCCTGATCATGACCACCACCATCCACCGTGGGCAAGCGGGACAAACAGTCCGCCACCACATTGAGCTTTCCTGGAAAATACTGCAGGGTGAAATTGTAATCCTGTAGCTCAACCGACCACCTCGCTATCCTTGGGGATTCCGCCACCACACCCCTGGTAGAAAACACCTGAACCAAAGGTTTATGGTCCTTTCTAACTATGTACGGAACACCCCAAAGGAAAGTCCTGAAATGCTTCGACGCCCACAACACCTCCAAGGCCTCCCTTTTGATCACTGAGTACCTGCTCTCCACCTCTCTCAAAGTCCTTGAAGCAAAAGCTACAGGCCTCCGTTCCCCTTCAGACCATTGTTCCAACACCGCCCCCAAGCCTACTTTGCTGGCATCCACCGTAAGTATAGTTTTGTTCTTAGGATCAAATGACCTCAGGCACAGAGCATTTTCCACATCCCTCTTAACCAACTCAAACTCCCCCTCACACTCCTCGGATCACACAAATTTGGCTGACTTCTTCATCAGGGCCCTCATAGCCACCGTCTTTTCTGCATAGTTGGGTATGAATTTAATGCAAAGTATGTCAGACAATGCATAACTGTGATCTTTAAAAGTAATCTTAGCATGAATTATATTTTAAATACAAGGTAGGACCTGTAACGCTCACCTGGTTCCCTCGGAGGCGCAGGCCTTGATCTGGTGAGGATACCGTCTTCAGTGTTAGGTGCAGGGTTTGTTTTGCTCCCGGACAGGGCCCCCTTCTCACCGAAAGTTTAAGCTGAAGAGTGAGGTGTCTTAGATAGGTAAATGCCGGGCTCTCCATCCTGCGTCTTGTGCAGGGGCGCTGGGTCCACTTGCTTCACTGGATGCGAGCTCTGCCTCTTGATAGCAGAGGGTTAGCTGAGAGCGAAGACGCCGTTATTGCACAAGCGTGCCTTGTAAGTATGTAAGTTCCTTTTAGATTGTTCTCTTCTCTTTCAAAAGTCTTAAGTCTTTAAAGTCTATGTCTTTTCCTTTTCAGATGCTGTGGCGGTGAAGATTATTCTTCTAATGGCACGTAAGTAGAAAGACTGCACTAGCGCTGTAGAATGCACCGTAATGTCTCTTTTGTCTTTGCAGGTGCCGAGGTGCAGCGCGAACAGATTGGAAGCGAACGTAACACAGGTAAGCAGTCTTGTAACTAAGCGTTACTAACCAATGTATCTCGTCTTGCAGGTGCTGGAATGCAGCGCGGGCTGAGTTGGAACGGGCGTAACACAGGTAAGCAGACTTTATAGTTAAATATTACTGACCGATGTTCTTTCTCTTTGCAGATGTCGGATGCCGGAAGAGAAAGGCTGAAAAAGGCGCCTTGGATGCTGCCGTTGGATTAGGTAAGTAGATGCGCTGCCTTTGCTTTAGCCTAACCTGTGCCTTTGTTTTGCAGGAGCGGCTGAAGACTGAAGGTTGGATCCTAGCAGGTGATTTCGTGTTCACAGGATCTGGAGCTGGAGGTTTCCTGGAGCTGACACGGTGAGCGTCATGCTGCAGATGCAGAATAACGCGAAGCACGTGAAACCAATCGGGTGTGGTTTAAATAGCTTTCTGTAGTGCTTAGGCGTCTTCTTCCAAGGCCTCACCCAGGTAAGAAAAAGAGTTCCGGATTTCTAGAAGAGTTCCTGTGTTCTGCTTCCAGGGAGTGGCTCCTGCTCCACCCAGACAGAAAAAGTAGTCCCAGGCAGAGAAGGATCAGGAGACCAGCTAGCTGGTAAGTAAGCAGCATGGTCTGCTACAGGTAGGTCCACCAAGCACTCTTATCTAATATGAGCCCGGCGCTTCCTGTGCCGGGACCAGTCACCTTCATGAGCCTGGCGCCACTGGCGCCAGGACAAGGTCCAAAAGGTCCCAATAGGGACTGGCTGGTTCCTGGGATCAGAGTTATGGGCCTGCTTCCAAGGTCGTGGGGCAAGTCCTGACCCCTTGGAAGCAGGGATCATGACAGCACCCCCCCTTAAGGCCCCTCCCAAGGTTGACTTCTCCGGAGGTCTTGGTTTGTTAGGAAATGTCCGATGAAATTTCTTTATTAGTCGAGGTGCATGTATATGTTCTGCAGGTTCCCAAGATCTTTCTTGGGGGCCGTAGCCTTTCCAGTCAATCAGGTAGTGTAGTTTTGATTTGGAAATCTTGGAATCCAGGATATTTTTGATTTCAAACTCGAGTCCTCCGTCAACTAGGATAGGTTCAGGAGATTTAGTCAATCGGGTTTCTGGTTGAACGGGTTTTAGTAGTGAAACATGAAAGACTGGGTGCATTTTCATACGAGGGGGTAAATCCAACTTGACCGCTACTGGATTTATTATGGCAGTGATAGAGTAGGGTCCCAGGTATCTTGGGTTAAAGGTGCGTGGTCCCTTTAGGGGTAAATGTTTGGTGGATAACCAGACTTGATCTCCTATTTGGTATTGAGGGGCTTCCTTCCGATGTTGATCTGCTCCTTTCTTGTATTGTTCCCTGGCCCTTTGAAGGTGGGTAGTAGCTTCCTCGAAGGCTTGGGTGATGGTTGAATGTAGGTGGTCAACTGCTGGTGTTCCAAGATCCTGAGGTGGATCTAGGTTAGAGGTTCGAGGATGGTTACCATACAAAAGAAAAAACAGGGTCTTTCCGGTTCCAGAGTGGACTGAGTTATTGTAAGCGTACTCGGCTATCCAAAGGATGTCCTTCCAAGTTCCTTCTGTCTGTTGCAGCATGCAGCGTAGGTACTGTTCCAAAGTCTGATTGGTCCTTTCGGTCTGACCGTCGGTTTGTGGGTGGTGACTGGTTGAAAGTCTCACATCAATTTGAGCCAACCGACAGCAACTCCGCCAGAAGTGGGAGATGAATTGACTTCCTCTGTCCGAGATTAAAATTGAAGGAAAGCCGTGCAACCGAACGATGTTTTCAAGAAATTCTCGAGCCAGGATTGCTGCTGACGGTAAACCCTTTAGTGGGATGAAATGTGCCATTTTTGAGAATAAGTCTACGATTACCAGGATTGTATTGTATCCGGAACAGGGAGGTAAGTCGGTGATAAAGTCCATGGAGACGGTATGCCAGGGACGAGGTGGGATGTCAATTGGTTGTAAGAGGCCTGCTGGCTTCTCCTTAGGACTCTTGTTTTGGGCGCACACTCCACAGGACATGACAAAGTTTCTGATGTCCTTTCTCCAACATGGCCACCAGAAGTGACGCTTGACCTTTTCCGAGGTCTTGGCCATACCCGGGTGTCCTTCCATTAAGGAGTCGTGATAACGAGAAATGACTTGATTTTGTAAGCTAGTACACGGTAGATAAAGTCGTTCCTTGAAGTACAATAAGTCGTTCTTTACTGTGAAGTCTTCCCCATGAAGATGCCATTTTTGTATGTCTGCTGGAGTTACAAGTTGTTTAACCTGGGCTTCAATTTCTTCAGTGGATTGCATGCCGATCAGACCCCGGATTCTTTGTTCAGGAATAATAGGTACAGGCTCAGGGTTAACCATGTGTTCATCTACTCCAATTCGAGAGAGGGCATCCGCTTAACCATTCTTATTGCCTGGTCGGTAGGTGATTATAAAATCAAATTCGGCAAAAAATAATGCCCAGCGAAGTTGTCTGGAGGATTGGGCTTTGGCTGATTTAAGATACTGTAGGTTACGATGGTCAGTAATGACGGTGACAGTGTGTCGGGCTCCTAGGAGATAATGCCGCCAGGCCTTAAAGGCGGACTTAATAGCCAAAAGTTCCTTATCAGTAATGGTGTAGTTGATTTCTGGGGCCGAGAATTTGCGAGACCAAAACGCCACGGGGTGTAACTGGTTGGTTTCTGGATCTCTTTGTGAAAGCACTGCTCCCATAGCGAGGCTGGAGGCATCGGTCTCGACGATGTAAGGTAGTTCCGGGCGGGGATGTTTTATAATCGGGGCTGAGGTAAATTTAGTCTTTAGCTCCTGAAAGGCTTGTTCTGCCTCGGTAGACCATTCAAAACGTTTGTTTTTTCTGAGGAGAGCTGTAATGGGTTGGACTACCCGAGAGAAGTCTGGAATAAACCTACGATAGAAGTTTGCGAAGCCCAACATACTTTGAACCCCTTTTACAGATGTTGGTGAGGGCCACTTGATGATTGCGTCTACTTTCCTCGGGTCCATGTGAACTCCGTCAGGCGACAAAATAAATCCCAAAAATTCGACCTCAGTGACATGAAAGACGCACTTCTCTAATTTTGCAAAAATTTTGTGTTTTCGGAGCCTCTCCAGTACCGCAGTGACGTGTTTTCGGTGTTCTGCCTCAGAGGACGAATAAACCAGAATATCGTCAATGTAAACAACTACACACACATCAATGAGTTCACGGAGCACGTCATTCATAAAGAACTGGAACGCGGCCGGTGCGTTACACAACCCGAAGGGCATCACTTGATACTCGAACAGTCCATACTTGGTACGAAAGGCCGTCTTCCATTCATCGCCCTCCTTTATTCACACCAAATGGTAGGCTCCTCTGAGGTCCAACTTAGTGTATATACAGGCGTTTTTGACTTGGTCAAGTAGTTCTGGGATCAATGGCAATGGATACCTGTTCTTAATTGTAATCTGGTTCAGGGCACGGTAGTCTATACACGTTCTTAAGTCTCCCTCCTTTTTTGGCACGAAGAACAGAGCTGAGGAGGCTGGGGACTTCGAAGGACGGATGAATCCATTAGCCAAGTACTGGTCCAAATATTGCCTTAGGTGGAGATTTTCAGGTTCAGTGAGGGCATAAATCCGACTGCACGGAGGAGTGGATCCGGGAATCAGGTCTATCTGATAGTCGTATGATCTGTGGGGAGGCAAAGAATTAGCTTGGTCTTTCCGAAAGACATCTTGGAATTCCTGGTATTCAGGAGGCAGTTGTGGACTCTCAGAAACAGTTGCAGCTAGTTTGGTGGAGGGCTGAGGGTAACAGGTAGAAGCGCATTCTGGAAAACGGATTGTCTTTGCTCGCCAATCAATTTGAGGATTGTGTTTCTCCAACCAAGGAACTCCCAAGATGACTTGAAACTGCGGGGCCTTGATCACATCAAACACGATCTTCTCTTGATGCCCATCTTGGCTTACTAACGTTACTTCCATGGTGGTGTGAGTTACGGGTCCGGAAGCTACTTCCGTCCCATCCACGGTGGTGATGACGTCTTTCACCGTCTTTGGACAAAGAGATAGATTCATCCTGGCTGCCAGTTCACTGTCCAAGTAATTCCCGATTGCGCCACTATCAATGTATGCTTTAATGGCATGCATACAATTAGGTTGCTCTGGACTCACGAGGACCAAGGGCATGATGAAATGCGAGGTCAAAGAACTGGTTTTAACGCTCGGCAAGCGGACCTCTACACTTGCCGGACGAGGTTGTTTCCCGGCTCAGAATTCTCGGTACCTTTATCAGACGCCCCTACTATCTTCTTCTTGGGCTTCACTGGACAATCTCGAAGAAAGTGCCCTGAGTTTCCGCAATAGAGGCATAATTGCAGTTGTCTCCTCCTTTCCCTCTCCTTTTGGGTTAAAGGTCCTTTAACAACCCCTATTTGCATGGGTTCCACAGAATCAGTTCCTTTCGTGGAACTTTGTGGCCTTGGAAAAAGTCGGGTTTCAAATCTGGATCGATCAGCTTTCCATCCTGTAGTCGATGATCCAATTGCACTACCAGATCGATATATTCGGAACAGTCTTGTGGAGGATTTACCACTTGAGCCAGAACGTCTTTTAATTCCCCACGCAGACCTCTGTAAAACAGTGTGATCCTCTTATCCTCCGGCCATCCGGTCTCCACCACTAGTCTGTTAAATGATGCAATATAAGTCAGAAGATCTTGATTGCCCTGTCGTAGTGAAAGAAGTTCATTGTCCAAGGCCTGTCCCTGATAGTGCCTTGCGAACAGTTTCTCCATACTGGCTTGGAAGTCCTGGAAGTTATGGAGAATGGGGTCATCTTGAGACACTAAAGGAACAGACCAATCTGCGGCACTGCCACTGAGATAAGAGAGCACGAAGGCCACTTTAGCCTGGTCCGTTGGAAAAGCGGCGGGTCTGCACAAAAAGTGCAAGCGACATTGATTGATGAACACAGCAAACCTTTTCGGATCACCTGAAAAGCGTTTGGGCGGAGCCAAAGGTATATTTCCTGGTAGATTGATTTGCACCGGATTTGAGAAAGCAGTAGGAGCGTGGCCCCCACTAGGGGTGGGTAGAGGAGTTTGTCCAGCTTGGGCTTGCAGCAATTGCCTAGCCAAATCGTCTGTTCGCTCCTTGGAGACCACTAACTCCCTCCTTAGGGCATTTGTTTCCTGACGTGCGGCGTGTACTTCCGCCCTCAACTTCCCGAGTAAATGGGCCAATTGGTCTGTGTCTGAGGTTTCCATTGCGCCTGGGCGGGAATTATGTGGTAAGGCTTCGCGTTCTGTAACGCTCACCTGGTTCCCTCGGAGGCGCAGGCCTTGATCTGGTGGGGATACCGCCTTCAGTGTTAGGTGCAGGGTTTGTTTTGCTCCCGGACAGGGCCCCCTTCTCACCGAAAGTTTAAGCTGAAGAGTGAGGTGTCTTAGATAGGTAAATGCCGGGCTCTCCATCCTGCGTCTTGTGCAGGGGCGCTGGGTCCAGTTGCTTCACTGGACGCGAGCTCTGCCTCTTGATAGCAGAGGGTTAGCTGAGAGCGAAGACGCCGTTATTGCACAAGTGTGCCTTGTAAGTATGTAAGTTCCTTTTAGATTGTTCTCTTCTCTTTCAAAAGTCTTAAGTCTTTAAAGTCTATGTCTTTTCCTTTTCAGATGCTGTGGCGGTGAAGATTATTCTTCTAATGGCACGTAAGTAGAAAGACTGCACTAGCGCTGTAGAATGCACCGTAATGTCTCTTTTGTCTTTGCAGGTGCCGAGGTGCAGCGCGAACAGATTGGAAGCGAACGTAACACAGGTAAGCAGTCTTGTAACTAAGCGTTACTAACCGATGTATCTCGTCTTGCAGGTGCCGGAATGCAGCGCGGGCTGAGTTGGAACGGGCGTAACACAGGTAAGCAGACTTTGTAGTTAAATATTACTGACCGATGTTCTTTCTCTTTGCAGATGTCGGATGCCGGAAGAGAAAGGCTGAAAAAGGCGCCTTGGATGCTGCCGTTGGATTAGGTAAGGAGATGCGCTGCCTTTGCTTTAGCCTAACCTGTGCCTTTGTTTTGCAGGAGCGGCTGAAGACTGAAGGTTGGATCCTAGCAGGTGATTTCGTGTTCACAGGATCTGGAGCTGGAGGTTTCCTGGAGCTGACACGGTGAGCGTCATGCTGCAGATGCAGAATAACGCAAAGCACGTGAAACCAATCGGGTGTGGTTTAAATAGCTTTCTGTAGTGCTTAGGCGTCTTCTTCCACGGCCTCACCCAGGTAAGAAAAAGAGTTCCGGAATTCTAGAAGAGTTCCTGTGTTCTGCTTCCAGGGAGTGGCTCCTGCTCCACCCAGACAGAAAAAGTAGTCCCAGGCAGAGAAGGATCAGGAGACCAGCTAGCTGGTAAGTAAGCAGCATGGTCTGCTACAGGTAGGTCCACCAAGCACTCTTATCTAATATGAGCCCGGCGCTTCCTGTGCCGGGACCAGTCACCTTCATGAGCCTGGCGCCACTGGCGCCAGGACAAGGTCCAAAAGGTCCCAATAGGGACTGGCTGGTTCCTGGGATCAGAGTTATGGGCCTGCTTCCAAGGTCGTGGGGCAAGTCCTGACCCCTTGGAAGCAGGGATCATGACAGGACCTTTACTGTTAAACAGTACTTCAAACGCCAGCAGGACATCGACATATATACCCACAAATCTCAAAATGTTCCTATGTATTGTACAGTCCACCAACATTACAGAGTGAACAAACATTTCAAATGACCTTAAACGCACGCTAGCAAGCCTCATAGCCTAACCACACCCACAAAGGTAATATTGCGCTGGAATGCCCGATCCATTGCTCAATTTTACTCTTGGAGTGTTGGGGATTTTGGACAATGCCACAAAGAGCAATGATGTAAACAGTATGTACCACTTCCTTTTTTGTTAAAGGTGCCTGCATTGTCAAGCTACGCGGAATGTTGTTGCTTCCCACACATGAATGTTCAGGGTCGCCCTTACTCCGCTATGAGAATGCACAGCCAAAGATTCCATGAAACATCTTCAACTGTCTTCACTCTACTGAGGTGTTTATGCCCAGGCAGAGTTTACAAACTTCACTTGTGATTTTGCCGTATTTGAATGCCGTTCCAGCCCAAGGAATTGGAGATACATCAGCTGCAGCAGGTAACTTGCCTATAACCATTTTGCCCCCTGCTAACACCAAAGCTGTAACCATGAGAAGAGGATTGAGTTATTTTTATTCAGCATCTGTATAAGATTTGCCTTTACCATTAAAGTAATAGAACCGAAGGAGGGTGGGCATTACCTATCTGATAATGCCCCCAGTCTGTGGGTTCTGTAGCTTTTAGTACCCCGGCATGTTTACCGGTGTAGTAACAGCGTGTAAACCGTTTCTCAACTCGAGAAAAACTACAAAAATATGGCTGCCATTGATTGGGGAGTAGGGAACTACATGGTGTCTTCTCCCTTTCCATGGTGGCCTTTGCCGGATCAGTGCTGTTCCTAACGCAGAGAAGGACAAAGCAGTGAACTGGACGCGGGGAGAGGTTGCACTTACCGTCAATCCAGAGAGGGAAGATGACGGCCTCCCGCACTGATGAGGCTTGGAGCGGGATCTTTACCGGTGTGGTACAGATGCCATTCTGAGCCTCCTCATTGGCTAGGAGGCTGCCACCCCCCCTTTGCTGGGTACTAATTGCATATATTTTATAAGTAAACTTTACCATTTGACAAGATCGGATGTAGAAATCTAGGTGCTTCTCAGGTGGCAGTAAGCTGTTTGTGAGAAAAAACAGATATTAACATTGAAAACAAAATTCCTCGTTCCACCCTTCTCTCACTTGTTTCCATTTGGCAGACAGTTTATGCTCTGATCACTTCCCCTAAAACATTGTTTTCTGACCTATCCAAAAGTAGACAATTGGCCGTAACAAGTACCTCTAGTGAACTCAACTGTAGAACACGCACTGCCTTCTCCAAATCTTGGGAACCAGAGAGCTGAAAACAATCTTTTAACTAACATAACATTGAAGATAACAGGCTTGAATTAATAGAGGAAAACTCACTTTCTAATCCCGGCAACCATAAAAACGTCTTCGTTATGTAGCCAAAATGGGGGACATAATGGGGGTGAAGGGGCATAGTTTGGACAATGCGGACAGAGTTTGTTGAAGGGGCGGAATCTGGTATAGGTGCAGAGTATGGCAGGGGTGGAGTAAAGCAGCACTTATTTGGGCCTAGGGCAGCAGAAGGCATAAAAACGCCACGGTCAGCAAGTCCAAAATATCACATAACAGCCAAACGTGTTTGTCTATGGCTAGAGTCCTTTCTGTGGTGCCTTTCATATGCATTTGAAATGCATGAACTCTGATCATTTGCTGTTGCTCTTCACAAAGGCGAGAAGACCTCAGACTCGGAACAGTATAAAGTCCATAGATTTCTAAGCCCAGCTTAGATGAGAACCTATTTGCAATGCTTAATTTAGCTCACATGTGTTGTAAAGGCACACGTGCGTGTTACGGTGAAACACAGTCTGACTGGTACAGTTGTGATATGTAGCTAGGGGTCATCTCTTATGCCTTGGCAATCGAGAGGCTTAACAGAGAGCTCTGTCAGAGATCAATACTCAGCTGGTACTATCACAGAGGAGAGGGTCGAGAACGCTTCTAGCAAGTCTGACATTTTTTCCACTGCAAGGAAAGCATCTGCTTCGCTCGATTTCGCAATGAAAGGGAACACAAGCATCACTTCACAAGACCATTGAGGGAACTCTCGCGTTTATAACATATTTGCCATTTTGTTTTCTTGCACATGTTCTGTATTTTTCTGAATGTTGTCTTTGCCAAAGGTTATCTTGACAAAAGCAGGAAACAACAACAGCATATTTGAGTTCCTATGGAAGTATGACTTAAGGAATAACAAATGGCTTGTTTGTGGAATAAGGATGTTTGTTGGAGGAGATGCTTTCGTTTTCCACAAGGCATGATGAGATTATAAAAGGCAGCCTTTTCAAATGATGACATGTCGGTCATGTGCATTGGAAAAGGAAAATGATATACAGCCTGAAGTTATTATCACAGGGTAGACCAAAGTATTCTATATAGAGCAAGCCTTGGAAGAGTCAATTCGAATGGCTTTCTAAATGCGGAGTGTGGCATTTTATTTTTAAAGACCCCAGAGGTCAAGAACGGCTTACCCTCTGTATTTGCAAAGCCAGACCTTTTGCGTTTGCCAATGCTTCTTTATTGTATAGCTGTCCTTGAAGATCATTTTCAATGCTTCCTCTTCATAATGTCTTGCGTATTGCTGGGCTGCTTTCCTGTTCTGCAGTCCTATTTGGGATTTAATTCCTCTGGCCAGCTCCCATCAAGCTTGCACCGGAAATCAGCCAGGTCCGATATGCATTAGCGTGACTCCCTATTTCTGGATTAGCGAGGAGTGGAGAGAATGGAGTTGATGGACAGCATTGTGAGAATAATGGCCCCCCTAATGTTCACGTTTCCAGGATGGGATCTCGAGCGCGAGCGGCGCGCCTTTGTTAGATGCACGGATGTGCGGTTGGTGCTGGGCGGTTCCTTCTGCCTGTGTTGTCTTGCTGCTGTGCATCTTTGAGGAATGTAGATCCCATGTACCTGTATATCTAATATTGTATCATGTGCTACAGTGTAATTCACTGATTTTAGTGGTGTTTACCTCGAGTTTTAATCTCCCAGCCTGTATCACAACACGGCCGCCAAATGTAGCGTCTATTCACGTATACGAGTTGATTAACTTAATGTGCTTCCCTGTGATTTTTGTGTTTTTAAGGATTTTTTATTTTATTTCATGTATTGTTGTTATTGCTTATTGATACTGCTGATGACTATAGTTAAATAACGCTTTTATGAACTGATCTGAACATCATAGGCTCAGATGGCTTTGGGAAGTCCTAAAAAGCGTACAACGTCCTTTCATCGTGGTATGTTTTTCCGCTGGGTTTTTTACCGCGATTTTTTAGCTGAACAAAAAAATCATAGAATTTTTTTGGGGGGTTGGAAAAATATATATATTGAGTGTGGGTGTTCGATGAGTTTAAAAAAAAAAATCTGCGGTAAAAAAGCCAGCGGAAAAACATCCTGCGATGAAATGACATGGAACCCTAGAACAGTGGTCTTCAAACTTTTTTGGCCTGGGCCCCCCTGAGCAAAATTTGGGCAGGCCAGGCCTCCCCAAATGTAGAAATGGCTATTGAAGCACCCTACTCCCAGTACAGACGCTGGGCTCGCCCCCACCCTGCTCCCACCACTATCCCAGTGCTCCCACCCATTCTGCTCCCACCACAGTTATATAACACAAGCATACACACATCCATACACATTTAAATAAAAAATAAATCACCATAAACGTACCTTCTGCAGGGGCCTGCGCCTGGTTGCTAAAATGACCGCTCCAGGTTGCTCTGCCCGTATGTGCGAGGAGGCGCAGGAGCACCCCCTCGTACATACATACATGCAATGCCCCAGCCAGCATTTCCAATGAGCTATGCAAGGCTGGCAAAGCAAAACACCCCCAGCGTTGCATGGCTCAGTGATCATGTGCAGCTGTGGAATGGAACTATCAAAGGCAAAAGGTGTTTCCCTTTGACACTTCAGCCAGCCCAGGAGCACTCCCTCAGCTGGGAAAAGCAGCTGAGGGAGTACTCAGTGTTACACTGGGCTGGCTCATCAGCTTCTCCATAATGGGTGAGGGGGCCAGTGGGTGGACTCGCCCATTATGGATGAGCCGCCAGCCTTGGACTGGCCAATAGGGCAATATGGCGTTGACCGTACCAAAAATGCAAGTATAGGCCAATCAAAATTGGCCACTTTTTTGGCCAATGTGGGCCAGTTTGAGGAGTTACTTCACTATGCAGCTAGTAGTTTTGACCATTGTTGCTGAATTAAAATTCTTTAAATATCATTTTTTTTTAAATTTCAACAGAAAACACCCCATTGTGTACTATACAAACAGTCTGTGACTAAAGGACTGAATATCCATTTGCAACTGCTGGCCACTTTTTCATTGGTGCCTTAGGCCGTTTTATGGTCAAGTCTGACCATGTTAGTTGCCCCTGCCCATTTCCTCCAATCTAAAAAAAACAAAACAACAAAAAAAAGTTTTTTTTTTTTATTAACATTTCATGCTGGGCTCTCGCGCCCTCCCTGGGAAGCGGCCCTGTTAGGCATAATCCTGTGCAGTGCCTTTTGGGACCATTACACACAATTAAGACTACAGGTGGCAATACAAGTTTTACCTTTGGTACAAGCCTGTACTACTAAGTTATAGTGATAGCAGTGGCGGAGCAGCCAGGCTTATCTCAAGAGTATATGAGCAGTAGCAGAGATTACACAAAGGGACCACAATTACTGTGACTCAAGCAAACACTGACTCAAGGTTTCAGGTAAAAAATATAAGTACATTTATTTTTAAACCATTCGTTCTAAACACAACACTTCTATTAAACTCAAATAAAAACCACATGTTAAATATACCACAGCTAACCTATTCACTTTGTACAGTAAGTCTCAATGTTAGTACCCTGTGTTCGAATACGTTTGCGATCACTTTTTGACAGTTTGGTCTACTAAACAAACGCGGATCCGTGATATGAAATGCTACCGGGGAAAAAACACACATAGCACCTGAGATACCCAGAGGGAGTTGGAGGCAAAAATCACAGGCAATATTTTGGTTAGGCAGGCAGAATCAAGAAACACTCAGAGACAGGAGTGCAAAGTCAAAGGGCCGGAGCCAGGGTCGAAAGACACCGGGGCCTGTTGCCGAAGATCACCCAGTCAGGCAGTTCACGATTCAACGTAGCCGAAAGTACTTCAATATGGTAAATGATCGGAAGCAAAAGTTATAAGAAGGAGGGAAGACAAGGGCAAGCCTTGGAAAATGAAGAAAAGGGATTCACCCAGTTTCCTCAAGTAGAACACAATACCTTTTTCCAATGGTGCAGATGGTGCCCTGGCAGTTGTTCCTGTTGGTTTCCTGCAGACCCACGATTCCTGGAGCTTTGTTTTGAAGGAGGACGTCTGAAGTGGGTCTGCACCACACAGGGATGAAGCCAGCAGCAGCGGCGAGGAATAAAAGGTGTGCTCCTAAAATACAGGAGAGGCTCTTCAGGTGGCTATCCAGACCACTACAGCAGTGTGCAGCGATTTCGACCAAGGAAGAGGATCCTCTGGCTGTAGAAGGTGAGCTGGTTATCCCCACCAAGCTCAAGGGAAGAAGACTCTGGGCTGAATCTTCTCTAAGTCGTTGAAGGGAAGATAGCTCAGGACTGCAGCAGGGCTTCACCGGAATGGGGTAGTTGCAGCAGCTGTCGTTCTCTCCGCTTCTCTTCAGTTCCTTGTAGTTCCATTGGCGACTCTCTGACTTCTAGCCCAAGAGACCTTGCTTTTATGCGAAAAACACCCATTGATACACCCTGGCTGTCAGTCACCCAGCAGGGGGGTTGTCCAGCCCGGACAACTACCCTGGCCAATCATGACAAAGTGCGACTTGGGTTTCCTAGGATACCCTGTGCAGGGGGTGACTACACCCCTCCCTCACATTCAGCCCACCTAGACACCCAGGCGCCTAGTGGAGGGCTTCTGGGCAGAAGTCCGCCAAAAGACAGTGAACAAAGAAGGCGAACCTAGTTTGCCGCGCAAAGTAAAACACAAGAAGGACTTTAACAAAAAGAACTGACGAATACACCTAACCGGAGCCAAAAGAAAGACAATTTGGTCAAGCGGGTTTATGTTCGAGGCTGATATAATAGCCAAGTCTAAATGTTAAAAGAGCGAAACAATGCTCTAGGAGGTACAGATAAAAAGGGATATAAATTAACCCTTTCCAGTCCTCCATGGAAGATGGGGTGTACTGGATCTGTGGTAGATTGACTAAGTAAAGTTAATGGTAACTTTACCCTTTTCTGGGGGACGGTAGTCGCCTCAGAAATGGAGTCGAGGGAAGTCTCAAAGACAACCATGTGTCACGGCACTGAAGGTGCTGTGTGACACACAAAAAGAAGAGGGCTACTGAAGTGGTGTACTTCAGAGTCCACAATCACACAAACAGGTAGCAACACATAGCAAAACCCAGGTAAGAGTGGGGGAAAAGCTCTCACTCTTACCAAGTGGAAGAAAATAAACTCCAGAAGTCCAGCAAAGCTGCTGGGGGACTCACTAGGTGAGGGAAATTAGCCATAGATGAGAATTCTCCCTAACAGGCCCCGCCCCCCTGGGGGGGGCACGCCCCATAGTTTGAAGACCTCTGCCGTAGAAAGACAAATGGTAGTGAAAAAGACTGGGAACAAAGACAACCTGGAGGGTTGCACTACTCTCAGTCAAACTGAGAGCACATCCAAAGGCCAAGGCCTAAAGGGGGGGAATCACACTAAGAACATTTGACAAGCACTCTTAGTTTAGTTTATTAGGTAGGGAGCTACCCTCCTAGAAATAGGGTTAGATAGGCATTTTCTTATTATTTAAATAAACATTTGAACATGCCTAGTCCTAGTCCGACTCCTTCTTCTGATTTACCATATAACAATCTACCGATTTTGGAGATTCCAGACGTCAGCAGCAAAATAGCAGGCTACCTCACAAAGGCACACCATACTATTTTATCGTGGCCCAAGCAGTTCATAGAACCGCTGAAGACAAGCCAGAGATTGAGGGACAAATACAAGGGCTCTATTCACTACATACTGCATTACAGATAGGCACACACTATGCATACCAGAACCCCCCACTGAGCACCAACAAAGCAGGAACATTCCCATGTATGCAATGGGAACCCAGAAAGAAGACATGGAAGGTATGGAATTGAATTAACAATTAAAACTTTGATATATGATTCTGGTTAATACAATTTAAGACTTTAGCCAATTCCACCATCATCTCCCTTATGTTGAAACACTTATTGGCTAATATAATTGTGTCCACCATACTTCAAGGAATCATAATGGGTTGTGTAATTGTATGTTTACAGCATGGTGTAAATATAAACCATCTTTATCCTGCTCCTGCTCTATATCTGTTCTGTTGTTACCTCTGAAAAGCGCTCCATTATGGATTTGTAATGTTGTACACCTCTGCATAGCGCTCCGTTATGTCTCTGTATTGGTATATACCTCTGTAAAGCGCTTTGTTGCTTGTAGAAGCTAGGTACG
Source organism: Ambystoma mexicanum (assembly GCF_040938575.1). NCBI lineage: Eukaryota > Metazoa > Chordata > Amphibia > Caudata > Ambystomatidae > Ambystoma > Ambystoma mexicanum. The sequence goes on from NC_090935.1 coordinate 827,489,087, forward strand.
CGCTCAATAATTACCATAATGATGATAATAATATTGGATGCTCTATGTGTCAGATAACCCGCAATGAATACATCATTTCATTAATTGCTAAATGTCTGCAGTTTTGTCCAAACAGAATCATCCAAGAAAAGCTTGGATAACATAACTAACTATTTAAATTTACACATTTGTTCAACCCCACGCACATTTTTTGCAGCATGGGCCATGACATAAAGAACATGCTGGAGAGATGACACGAGTACCTAAACAGTGACAATCACTTGAAGGTGAGACAGGCACCCGTCTCTCCCACAGAGATTCTGCAGGAAGTATAAAAGAAGTGGGGTTTGACCTTATAGGCCCCCTGCAAGCCAGTAATACTGAGCATTGTTGTGGAGTAGTGATAGATTATTTATCAAAGTGGGTGGAGACCAAGCTTGTACCAGATATCACTATGAAGACAGTGATTGATATCCTCAAGTCGCTGCTCCAAAGAGAAGAGTTTCCGACAGAGATAGTAATGGACAACAGAGTCCAGAGGACATCAGCAGGGATGACCAAACTCGTGTAGGACAACAATATATGGCAAATCAAGTCAGCCTTATATCATCCACAGGGCAATGGCCAATGGCCTCATTGAAAGAATGAATAGGTTCTAGCCATTCAGCTAGCCATGACGTCGGCTTTAGACCCACATAAGAGATGGAAGGAGGTTGTTGTGGCCCACAGACCGACACCAAATGCCGGCACTAAGTATCACCCTTCCATATTTTGAGAGGCAGGAGACGTGCATCCACACTAGTAATCCCTTGGCTCGCCAGTGTCAGGGAGGATGATGCAATAATCATGAAACAGGTGGTATGGCGGATGAAGAAAAGCAAGGATCACTTGAAGAGGGTGGTATGACAGCCCTAAAATGTCTCAAAGAACTGAGAGGAAGATATTGTAAAGATCAGACTACCTCATAAGCACATTCTTTTTAAATTATAGACTCATAATCACTGGTCCACAAGTACATAATCACCAATATAAGTCATTTTTTGCACATCATTCTCCTCAAAAGTATTGTTGTGAAGCTCAACACAATACTGTTGGGACTCTGAAAGAAGATAATCAAGGTATGCATTAGTTCTGTCTCCCAGCCTTGTTCTAAGGGTCAGAGTGACATTTAAAATATGCATTAGGCCTGTCAATGCTCAAGTACACAATAGGGGGGAAGGTATGTCAACACTCTCCCCCGAACCACAGAAGCCGAATGTAGTCGACCCTCCACCCGTGGTTGGCACAGATGCCTGATTATTATTACAGGATACCACGTGGCAGCCAGTGGGGGGAAGAGGGTTAGGGAGAGGTTGTGGACGGGGAGGGGAAGTATAGGGAAACCGGAAAGAGGGTTAGGGAATACCTAAGGTGGATAGGACCGGGGAAGAACCAGGGAACAAACCCTACACTACCTCCTATAACTTTTGCTAACATGGACCCACACAGAAAACACCACACACCAATAAGCCCACTTAATACTGGGTACCGATGTTCTTCCTAGAAACTCTTGCACTCCCTAATACCTCTTAATACAGGCACAGGTTGTCATTCATATACATGGACCACATATAAGCAAGCAATGATGAAACAGACTGTTGGGCTTTCATTCCCACATGATAAAATGTAACACCTGGACCTCTGGGCAAGCAAATGCAACATATATAACATAACACATGTACATGGCTCCAACAACGTAGATGTTGAACAAACACACTCCGAGAACTCGAGTTGACTGCACTGATACTCGAGTGCAGTCTCTTGTTAAACCCTAATGCGGGCAATCAGGCGTTTTTATAGTCCTATGCGCAGCACATTAATTGGACTTCCTTGACTCTTGAAACAACGTAAATCAGTAGGCTTCCGTGACTTTTGAAAGCACCATTAATTAGTAACATCAATGGAGTAACCAAACCCCTTCCCGCACTTAATGCTGCCTAGCTTCCCGGACGTAATCTCATGTAGCCCTGATAGCCGTGCGGCTCCTGTATGCGGACGCTGCTGCATCTGTCACCAACATGAAATACATAAACAGCAAACCCTTCCCGTACTTATCTTTTCGTCCGGGAAGCTAAACAGCCTTCCCGGACGTAATATGGTGTCGCCTTAAGCACAGCACGAGTCTTCCTTCTCACGGCACACATTCATGAAGGGAAAAAGGTCCTTGCAGTCTCACGCAGCGTTCCTCAATCTACGGGCATGGCTTCCGCACGAAAACAAAATAAGCCACACCTGCCGTGCGCCGTTGGCCCTTGATAAGCTGTACCTAATTAGTGTCAGCTGGCCAACGCGCACACAGCAAGAACTTCTCAATGCCCAAAGGCTGCTGGGAAATGTAGTTTACAGCCTCCCACATGTCTTTTTCAAGCTTTTCTAAAACCCTGACACCGCTTTCGTCTCCCCCAGCCCATATTCCTAACAATGCCTGAAAGACATAGGGCCTGATTTCATATTTGCCGATGTCCCGCCGGTAATACTGTTTCCGCCATTTGGTCTGCTGGAATTACCGGCAGATTCTAAGTGGCAGAAATGCTGGTAAATCTCCATTCAATGGAGTCCCAGAAGACTCCATAGAGGAATTTGCCTGTAATACCGGCAACAGTATTACCGGGCCGGTAATACCAGCAGTTTTTTGCCAGTAGGGTGGCAGCTCAGAGCTGGAGGTAAATCCACTACCCTACCGGCAAACCTAGTGTGTCAGTGTTTTAACGTGCCGGTATGCGGTAATACCGGTACATTATTATTTTTGTTATTATTGGGTTTTGATCAAACTATGATCTTTCACAAAATAGAAAACTGACATAATGCATAAAATACAATTTTCCAATCACATATACATAAAAAATAAAGAAAGAAATACACATAATACAAAATGCAATTCTTTAAATCCTTATACCAATTCATAAAAATGCTTTAATATAAAATATATGATAACATAATTCAATACTAAAATCCAATGTACATTTTCCAAATGTATGCAAAACTACTTTTAACAACAAATAAGATCTCTTTAAATAATACAATTCCCACAGATTAAACAAATAAACAATTATTTCAATTTTGGTAATACCCAGTACACGTAACATCCTAATTATATCAGTGGTTAAAAAGAGTTCCTGCCCTGCATTAATTCTATCCCAAATGTCTTCTTTATTAACATTAAAATGTATCATAAAGAACCAACCCAAATGTTCCATTCTGATCTCACTCAGTATTGCGCATTCTACCAAAATGTGGTTCAGTGTTTGGATAACACCAACAGCCTTACAGAACGAACAAATGTTATTGCACCCTTTCCTATCTTTGGAGTAGATATGTAATATTGCCTCAGTTGCAAGTAAATGTAAACAGAAATGCAAAAATCGATCACTACTTGGAGGCGCAGGGAAATTGAATAAGATATTTTGGGAGTAAACCCAATGGTTCATCTATTCTGGTAAATGAGGAATGGATTTAAGAGGACCTCATTAACGCAATCGTATCAATCTAATCCATTTCCTTCATTTTCTTTGTATTCCATCCCTGCCCACAATGATAAAGCATGTACGATATAATTGCCTTCATGGTTATTAACACATTTGATGTTTCTTTATATAATTCCACATTTAGAACTTCATAGAGTGTATTTTTCTTTGTAGAGTAGATTTCCCACAGAAGTGAGGCCAATCTGATTATGTACCTGGTCTGTAGCGATGTTAGTCCTAGCTTTTACCTCAGCGATGCCATTGGCAGAGAGTTTGGAAGACCCAACATGCGCTTCCATATCCGACCTTCCATCTGCTCCCAAGGCAGATAAGTAGCAGCTGCCTCGATATCCAGGCCATTTAACAACTTAGGGATACCTTTTCCCACATAACATTTCAACAGAGGCTTGAGTGAGAATGTACAGTATTTATAATAAATGTTTTTCATTTGATGGACTAGTTAATCTATTTTATTTCTCAATTCTTTCTAACACGGCCAATCTATTAACATTTGCTGACACATGAAAGCCCAAATAGGTGGTCTCTGTAGTTTCAGCAATTTTGAGTTCATTTAAAAACCATTTAAAGCTGCCTCCCACCTTCTTATGTTTTTGAAATGTTAAAACATTACACTTTTTATGGTTAGTTACCAAGTAATTCATTATGGCATAGGCACTAAATGCTGACAGTAGCATTTGCAGTCCAATAGGAGTTATTTGCAAAAGAGCCACATCATCGGCATATGCTAGTCAATTTATATTAAGACCACCTTTTTAAGGACTAATCAAAGATACCTCATGCAAAGCATCTTCCAGCTCGGCTAGATATAGATTAAAATGGCAGGGAGCAAGAATGCAACCGTACCTTAATACTCTGGTGGTATATTGTCTGTTAAATTACCAGCAGCATCTAGCCTGACCTTAAAAATAATAAAAATTTCATTGGTCTATAGTTACAAAGGTCCTCAGGGTTACCTTTCTTGAAAATCAGAATCACTACGGATTTTCACCATGTTACCGGACGAGTGCAAAACCTAAGGATATTCCTGAACAAGAAGTCAACAGTGTAGACCACATTTCTCTGCTGGATTTCAAAACTGCATTGTAAGCCCATTTGGGCACGCCGCTCTAGAGGCTGATGCCTTAATAATCAAGTGCTCAATATCCTCTCTTTCAAACGCAACATCCCACACTGGATAATTTGACGGATGGCCATTGTGGGGGGTTTCACCATTCATTGCAATCCACAGTGAGCGCCATTGAGTTGCAGTCACTTTGTTTCGATTTCCACTCCATTTTCAGGTGATTCATATTATTAATTACCACCCAAAAGTTACAGGAATTATTCTGGAGGAGCGTACTCAACATTATTTCCCCATCTTTCTGGATCGCCATATGTCTGTGTGAGCGCATCCATTGCTTGTAAGATCTAACTATCTCTCCTTTTTTTCCTGATATTTTATTTCAGATTTGCCGTTCAATCGTAATTGTCGTAAATTATGGTGGTAAGTCTTCTTTCTCGCCCATACCTCCCCATCAAAGTTGTGCACATGAGATATTCTGCTGGATACGATATATTTCGGCTTCTCCTGATCCCATATGAATTCTTTAGAAACAAAGAGGTATGTGGGGGGATGGAATAAGGGTAATCTGGAGTAGGGCAGATCCTGGAAAAGCTACTGTGGGATTTGGTTTTAGGCCATCTCAAAGTTAAAAGAGAGCAAAAGACCACAGTATCCAAACCCATTCAAATGACCCAAACCTCTCCCTCAATTCTCTAGAAGTATTTAGAGAAGCATGACCCTGGGTATTTTCCAAACATTTTCAATGGGTGGCAGACACAGCCAGTAGGACCACATTAGTAATGGGAGTGATACAGTTGACATACCAGATATTTAACCCCGATTGGCAGATCCCATGTAGTGACCTAAAGGGAGAGATGTTAGAGAAACTTGGGCAGGATCCTGAGTATCATAGACACAAATGATGTGTACTTAAGTAAAACACTTAGTGCTAGCTAATCAACCCTCTTACTGACTCAACACAGGTGTGATTGACCTGAAAATGAAATGGTAAACACTGTTCTAATCTTAGAACAATTTACCAATTTCCTGCACCCCACATACAAAAAGCAGTGAAACAAATATATCAGCCCTCACTGGAAGATGCCATCTCAACTGATCAATGATCTCTGCCTTAATGCCAGTAAGACAGAGATTCTCCTCATCAGCAAACACCCACTCCCTCCTTTTCTGTCATTCTCTAGCTGGCCTCTCTTGGCCTTCTTCCCGCTCCCACCTGTGAGGCTAAAATCCTCAGGGTCATCTTCGACTCCACACTCTCCTTCTCGCCTGACATCTCTGACGTCTCACTACCAGCTGCACCTCCTCAGAGGTATTCTTACTTTCCTCTCCTTCCCCCAGAAGCTCACTGTCTCCAGAGCTCTCATTCTCTATAGGCTGGACTATTGCAACTGCCTCTTTCTAAATCTGCCTGCCTCTACTCTCTGCTCTCTGCAACTCATCCAGAACAGGACTGAGAGACGTGTCCTTGGCCTCAAGCCCAGGGATTGTATCTCTCCAGGACTGAAATCTCTGCACTGGCTCCCATTGGCTGTGAGGATTAAGTTCAAAATCTCTGGAACAGCCTCCCTCCCTTCCTGAAACTTGAGGAGAATCATCTCCAGTTCTGGAAGCACCTCAAAACCTTTCTCTTTTCTTCTGCTCTTTCACATCCTCTCCCCTGCTGACTTCCTGGCTGAAACTGAAAATGCACTGGTTACCTGGCCACCCTCTGATCTCGGGCCCAGGTCTCCTCCTCCCCCGCCATTTGCACACCTGCACTGCCTTCCTGGCAACCCATGCACTTGTGGACTGTTCTCTGTATCCCTACAGTCCCACTACCAACATTTGACACCTGTTGTCTGCACTTACCCCTTGCACTTGCCACCAGCTGGCCGTACTTTTCCCTTGTTATTTATTCTATTATCCCATGTACTGCACTGTTCCCCCCTCCTTCCCCCTACCCATGCTCTTGCGCAATCTGAATGACGCTTGGCCTAGTAGGATCGTTGTCTGTCTTCCCTCTGCCCCCCCTTGCCTCGTCGCTCCTTGAAACACTTGTGTAGGTGCGTTATAAATGCCATATCATATCATATCATGTCATAACTGCTAACTGGCACCACCAGAGCTTTACAGCTAGACCTGGAATATGGAGAATCCCATTGGGAAGTGGGACAAGGGGTAATTTTTCCTGACAAGATGGACTTTAAATTGAACCATGTGTATTCGATTTAGACCCATTCCCCAGACCAAATGCAAAGGTCACCAGTGAGCCCTTGAAGAGACCACAGAAATCAGTGTGAGAAATGAGAGTTGGACCAATAATCCCAGGGAATATTTCAAGGACTAGCCTCACTGCTACATTTTAGGTCAGATGGAATATAAAGCTTGTGTCTGTATAAAATCTTATAAAGAATAATCCATGGACACAAGGTATATGTGCTGTGGCGGGGTTGGAAGAAGGAGTCAGACACCTTAAGAGCATTTTAGTATTTTTTAATGAATCTATATTGATAAGGTCTAACTTTCCCTATCATTAAAGGGAAAATTACTGATCGTACAAGAGCACACCTTGTTATCCTAATACTTTAAATCGACTTGTAAAACTGAGTCTTTAGGGAGAACGAGGGTCAGGGGGCGGTACTGAACCCTGACACAGAGTTGGATAATCAATGCAACAAAATACGTTGTCCGAACAGTATATGACACTTCCTTCCCCTGCACACCTTATTGCTGAATATGTCAGCAAAATTGTTATCAGTATATGTGACAATTTATATTACATTCAGTTCCTAAATGTTTTCAGTGATCATTTTCCCAAATCATTTTTGTTCAAACGTAATAAAGGTAAGAGATCAATTTCATATTCCAATCTTCTTTTATATTCAAAATTAGGTTGGCACAACGCGTTTTGGGAAAATGTTCCTTTTATCAGGTGCAATTCAACAATCTACAATATAATATAAATGCCGTCCGTACAGTAAATTCATCAATGTAGGTCATGTACATGAATCATTCTGTTATAATCATTGGTATCAGATGTACAGGGTCTTTATAATACAGGCTAACAAGTTCAGGGGGAAGACAAAGGTGAGGAGTCGTCATCCGACAATAAATTACATAGGTTATTCCTGTAAGGGGCCTAGATGTCCTTTGGGCGACAGGTGGCAGACACTGTCAACACATATTGTTCTTCACTTTCGTTTACCAACACCGTTTAGTAATCGCACAACCAATATTGAAAAGATGCATGATGGTTTTGCCCGTTTTCCCAATGTCTCCGAATAGGTATTTCAGAGGAGACAAGGTGAGGGGGCAAGGGGGGGTACTGCAGTGATCTTCTCGAGGGTACCTGCAGCCTTGCCCCAGAATGTTGCCACGTGGGGGGATGACTAGTACATGTGATGGGCGTCTGCATTAGGTGCGTCACATTTCAGGCATTTGCCTGTGCATCCCTCCACAAATTTAGCTAATCTCGCAGGGGTGTAGTGAAGTTGATTAAGCATCTTGAATTGTATCAGCCGCAGGCCTGAATTTAGGGACACTGTTTTGGTGAGTTGGCAATATTTCAACTATTTCCCCTTGCTAAGGGTGGCTCCTAGATCCTGTTCCCAGGTTTCCCGTATGAAATTGCAGGAGGTTGAGTGTGTCTGGACCAAAGTGTATATCTGTGAGATGCTCTTCCTACACCCATCTGTCACTGTCATTACCCTTATACATTCATGGGTGGGAGGTTCATTGGGAAATGTGGGCCATTTAGCTGCAAAAACAGCTTTCACCCGATGATATTGAAAACGTTTAAGCAGGCCTCCTCCAACCGTGTCCGTGAAGTCCCTTAATTCAACCAACGTGCCCCCCCGGGAACATATCTCGCAATTTCATTTGTTTATTCGGGTCCCATGTCTGCTGCAGGACCTTATCAAAAGTAGGTGCAATGTTCGGGCAATTCCTCAATGGGACATCTGGGTCGTACGGTGCATATATTCCAATTCTTTTATACATTTTGGACCACACATATACGGTGGCACTAACCGTGTCAAATTCGCAGGGGTCTTTGTGGTGTGGGTTAAAAATCATAGACTGTATACCATTGGGGAAAGCAGCATATTTTTCAATAGGGACGTGTGCAGATCTATCATTGGGGTCAAACCAGTGCTTAACGAATTGTGTTTGGAAGGCCAAAAAATACAACTCAAAGTCCGGGACAGCAATGCCGCCAGTAGAGTATGGTTTCACCATCTTAGACCACTTCATTCTGGCCCTTTTGCCACCCCATACAAATGATGTAACTAACGAATGGAGTTTCGTAAAGAAGGGTTTACCGACTTTGCTGCCCCGGACTAAAACTGCGACTGCTGCATTGGCGCCTGGATTAATTTGAGCCATTACCCCAAAAAAGCTGTCTAAGGTTAAGGGCAGTGGAGCGGGTGGGAATGAAACCTTTCTGGTCAGGATGTACCAAGGTGGGCATGTATGGTAGAAGTCTGGTCGCAAGGATCCTAGCAAAGACCTCAGCGTCCGTATTAATTAGGGAGCGGGGCCTATAAGAGGACATATCATGTGCAGGGCGCCTGGGCTTGAGAAGCACCGTGATCACTGCTTCACGCATAGAGTCAGGAAGTGTGCCACGTTCCATTGCTTCCTCCCAAACCTTCAGCAAAATGGGGGCCCGAGTAACCAGAAATTCTTTATAAAGTTCGGCGCCCAGACCATCAGGGCCTGGCATTTTGTCCGAAGTTAGTGCTTTGATGGCTGCACCAACCTCATCGACCGTGATAGATGAGTCTAGTGCTTCCCTGCAGGGACGTCATTTCACCAAAATGCCAGGGGTAGCAGAAGTGACATTACAGTGCCACGCCCCCAAGAGTGACATCACGGGTAGTGATGTCATTTAACCCCACCCTGAAGTAAACATCACAGGAAGTGATGCAACATCACAGGAAGTGATGGAACATGACTTTTCAGGCCTTGAAAAAACAGGAAAGAGCATCACATAGCATTGTTCCTAAGTACACTACTAAATATATGGTTACGATATCACTGTAATGTGATACACATTTCATACAAGAATGGATTACCATGTGTAGCATTAATATCAGTGTGTATAGGCCCATATTACCAAATTAGTATGAATGCAAGCAGATGTCCAACGCCAAATGATAATGATGTGTTATCTTATAGCATGTACGCTTAAGCGCTTTATATAGAGCAAATATACATACTACATCATCAAATCTGTGATGGTACTCATTCATCAACCTCAGAAGGATGTAAGGCTGAGCTGGCCTTGCTGGGATTTGAAACCTGCAGATCACACCCACATTTCAGCAGCAAGTGCTCAACCCACTGAGCTATCTTACGAACTATAGTAACATGAGAAATGTCTGAATGTTCTGAAAGTCAGAAAGCAAATTACACTATGTAGTGGACACCATTACACTGGTAACTGATATTTAACAGAAGGCCAGTTCGTCTGCCGTTCTGGAGCAAAGTTGGCCACATGTCAAGCTTGCTCAAGCTTGCGTGGATCTACTTTTCAGGCTTCAGATGTTGCAAAATACATACCATTGGGAGGGTTCATAACTGTGTATTAAAGAATTTAGAGTAGCCTGGGGAAAGCAGCGCACTCATACAGCATCCCGTACTCTGGGCGCCCATTACCTCCTACATGCAAACAAACATCCTGAACAGCATGCCAGCTCTGACTGTTCCCCTGGGTGATGCCACGATCACCCTGTGTTCGCATTGCTCACACACACAGAGCCACCCCGCATGCCAGGCCAATAAAGAGTCGGGACAGGCTCCTGAGCGAATCCACGATCGGCCTGTGCCGAGCTGGCACAGACCTGTCCTCTCAACATACCAATCCAATGCCGATGTCTGCATTCCTGGGTGATACCACGATTGGCCTTTGTTTGCCAATGTTCAGATCTGTACTCCTGGGTGATGCCGATACCATGGCTGGGCAGATCTGCACAGACCCATGAACAGGTTATGCAGCACGTGTGCATTGCCTAAAGATATTCTCGCAAATGGTCAGCATTTACAATGAAAAATGCACGTTGGCACTCTTCGAGATTGTTAGGGAGAATTCTGACACAAGTGCTAAATTCCCTCTACCTTAGAGCCCTCCAGCTCTTTTGCTATATTTTGGGGCTTTGAACGTTTTCATTTTCAATGTGTTTTACTTTTGTGTTCTTTGGTTATTGAGTTTTAAAACAACTCCATAGGCATCATCTTTTTCTGTGTGCCACGCCGTACCTTCAGGGCAGTGACACAGGGGTGTCTTTTGGACTTGCCAACGTTTGAATACCTTCTCATGGACTGACTACCATCTCCCAGTGCATGTAAAGTTAAATGGGCTTTACTAGTCTTTTTAAATTTACTGACCCATCACACCCTATCCTCCTATAGAGTGCTGGAGGGGTTGCCTAGCTTCCCCCTAGTCAAAACACTCATGTAACAGTCAAAGGTTACCCTTTCCTACTTTAAATGGCTGGTGGCAGTGGTTTAGATCAACTACCGTGATTTTTCCTGACCGCTAACAACGGCAGCTACAAATCGGGTCAACCATGTTTTTCACTATGGCTGTCTGTAAAAACAGACTCCGGTCATCTTTTTTCGCCATTCCTTTTAGGAAAAGTCGTTCTTGTGTTTGTCTCTGCGCGCCAAACCAGGTTTGGCCCCTTTGTTCGTTGGCCTTTGGCGGGCTTCAGTGCTGAAGCCCCCCTCTGGTGCCGGAGTGTCTGGGATGGACAGGATGTGAGGGAGGTACCCAAAACTCCCTGTGCTTAGTCTCCTAGGAGACCTGAATGCACTCTGGTGTGATTGGCCGGCTGACTGTCCGGCAAGGACAGCCACCCTGCTGTGTGAGTGACAGCCAGGCTGGAATGAATGGGGGGAAAACTGTTTAAAAGCAGGTTTCTGGGACTTGGAAAGCAGGGTCGACCAATGGAATGAAAGAACCGAAGACGAGCTGAAGGAAGAGGACTGCTCTAACTCCTGGACGACTGATGAAGCCCTGCTGCAGGTCCAAATTGCCTGAAACTCCAGTTGACAGAGAAGCCCTTCAAGGTTAACTTCTTCCCTTGAGTTTGGTGGGAACAACCAACTCGTAAGCAACCTGGACACCACTGTCCCCATCTGATCGAATTTTCATCAGCGTGCTGTTGAAAACCGGATAGCCAGAGGGAAGGAAACCAGCTTGTGGACATTAAGGCACTCACACCTTAAACCGATGTCTTGCTAAGCTTTTGGCTTCATCCCTAGGCAGTGCAGGAACCTCCCGACGTCCTTCTTCTTGTCCCCACGACTGAAGCTCAGGAACAGCGAGATCTGCTCGAACTGCCAGGAACAACTGCCTCAGCTACAGCTCTTATTCACTAAAAAGGTACTGTGCAAACGCGGTCCGGAAATCTTTTCGGCCATCGAGTAAGTGAGTCAAACTTTCCTCAACTTCAAAGGCTTGTCCTTCCCTAAACATTCGTTAAACTTTTCGTCTAGCCAAATTCTTCTAAACTCTGTGACTAAGACTTTACTGTTACTACCAGAACTGTGCTATCCAATACAAAGACTCTGAACCATTGACTTCGGCCCAGGCCTATGAGATGAATTGCTGGTTGTAGTTTACTGAAACCCTTTGCCCTGCCTATCAATGCATGTGTGCAGTTGATTCTTATAACCTTGTCTTTTTACCCCTTTTAAAAGTATATGAAGTGCCATTTTGCTCCAACTTCAGGAGAGATAAATTTATTCATTTACTTACCGGTTGTGTATTTGTGGTTTGTTAGTGTGTGATATTGAGCTGCTCTTGCTAGTGTAAATTTTTCAAACTGACTGAGTAAATAAATATATATTCTTTTACCAAGAAACCTTGAGTAAGTGTTTGTTTGAATCACTGTAATAGTTGGTAACTTGTTCTACTGCTCACTTAAACTCTTGCGATAAGTCTGGCTGCTCAGCCATCGCTACTCCTTTACTGTGTAGAACAGGCTTGTACCAAAGGTGAAATTGTGCTTACACTTGTAGTCCTAATTGCGTGTAGTGTTCCCAAAAGGTACTGCATGCCATTCGGCCTAACAGATTTTAGCAAAGGGTGTTAAATTGAAATGTTTAAAACCATGAGTAAGCACAATAAGACGTAATACAAAGTCTGGGTATTTCCGGGAATGTACCCCCCATAATTCTGTAAAAGAACACGTGGTGACATTGCTGTAATAAACAGCATGGCTATTCTTTAACAGCTGCGTGCAAAGTTCTGCAAATAAAAAGGGGATGGAACGCTTCGAAACTTGCACAAACATTTCTGTGAACATGTTGCCTTTCTATAATAAGTGCACAAGCGAATTACACTACACACAGGAACTTGTAAACCGTTCGCCTAACTCTGGAACAAGTAGGTATGGATTTGAAAACAAGGATAACTGTTTCTAAAATGTGCCCATAATCTTTTGCGAAAAGCATAGAATTCGGTAAGCAGGCAGTAGACATCAGCCAAAGCACCACATAATGGCAGAAAACGAGAGCATGCAGCTGTATTAACAGTGCTTGCGGGCAATTGTAAACAGGGCACACCCAGGTTTCAGTAATTCCACAGACTTGGGTCAAAAGTGCACCAGCAATTTCTGTAATTTGGGTTCCAGGGATGGCACCATTTTGCACATTATAGAGGAGCTTGCTAAGGGCAGGCAGTTTTTCTCCGAGAAGAAATAACTAGCTATTTGCCAAACAGTTCTGTGCATGGACCCGCTCTCAAGCATATGAAAGTACAGGTTGACAACAGAGCCCTTCACTAAAAATAAACACAGAATCAACATTGTGAAGGACCTGCCCCTCCTAGGTGCATGCCACTCTACACGTTAGCCTACACCACCATTTCAGATTCTCGTACTCTGAAACAAAGGCCAACCAAGCAAATAACACCAACTGAAATGGTTCTGTGCCATGCGGATCGATGAACACCACTAAGGACATAGCTGCCAAGCAACTAGTTCTTCTCTCCTGCAAGATGCTCTCCACAGAGCCAGCCTCTTGAGCAGAATGCCGAGCAGCACTCAAATGGAGATGACATTGTTAGGTAAACGATTCATTGGTCAAGGAGGGTCAACAACACAACCTAAGCGCCATAGGTTGCTGAATCTTTTTGCAAAACGAAAACCCTACCTTGCTGTGATTTAACAGTCTCCGTCCCCTGCATGCACCCGAGCTGCTGCTGCTGTCTGCTCTCAGAGCTCTGCCCCTCAGCCCCGCCCGATCTCCGGATGAGCTCAGCACAAGATTAAGAAGGATACATTTACGATCACAGACACTGTGACGCTGTCGTCGCTACCGCTCCTGCTGCAGCCCAGGCATGGCAGCAGGCAAGTTGGAGCTTGCACGCTTTTTAAAATAGTTTGTTGGAACAACAAACTATTTTTAAAAGTGCAACCTCCAGTCCAGGACCACTGGAAATACAGAGGTTGCAAAACTATTTCTGGGGTCGCTCGGGAGATAGCAGCGGTCGCTCTCGCAACCTCTGGCGACCCCCAAATGACGTCCGATTCCCGGACTGCAAGGTTCAAAGATGGGAGATCGAGGACCTGCAGATAGTCAATTATTTCTTCACTAGACTTGACATCTCGGTTAGAGTATAAAGTTTTGTAAAATTCTGTGAATGTTGCATTGATATCTTCCTCTCGATTTACAACTTCCCCCTGTGCAGTTCGAATGCTAGCTATTGGAGTGCGGTAGCTCTCTGTTTTAAGCAGGTTAGCCATGAATTTGCCCACTTTATTGCTTTCGCCATACTTACGGGCACAGGCAGGGGTAGCCATATATAATATTTCTCTATCCGCCAATTTGTTAAACTCTCTCAAAGTGTGATGCACGTCTACGAGGATGGGTTTACTATATGTGGCACTGTAACTTAACTCAAGGGTTGCCAATTTAGCCTCTGCAATCCCCAACTTTTTTCTTACAGTTTTCAACAATCCAGTGGTCTTGGCCAACAGGACCCCTCTCACCCAGACCTTAAACGTTTCCCATAATACAGAGTATGTGTTGACCGATCCTGTATTTATTAAAAAGAATTCAAGAATTTCAGTTTGGAGTGTTTCGCATACGTGGGGGGGTCTCTGAGAAGGGCAGTGGGCATTCTCCACCGTTTAGTTCATGATGGGCAATCTCGTAGTGTTAGAGTAAGTGTTATCGGAGAGTGGTCAGATAGAGTCTGGGGGAGTATCTCACTACCAGAGACCGCCTATGAGAGGGATGCACTGACTAGCCAGTAGTCTATGTGGGATTCCATGTCATGTACAGTTGAATAATATGTATAGCGCCTATCAAGCGGGTGTAGAGTGCGCCATGCGTCAATGAGGGGCATCTGGAACATTATTTGCTTGAGGTTGACCGATGCTTTTGTTACACCCCGCAAAGTGGTAGAGGATCTATCGAGGGTCAGGTCAAGTATCGTATTGAAGTCTCCTCCCCAGATTATCAGTGATCCATTAGGCGTATCAAGCATCCCCAGAACTGTACGGTAGAATTTTGGGTCAATCGATATTGGGGCTGTAGGTATTAGCTATCACAATTGGATGGCCCGCGATTTCACCCCAGACCAAGACAAACCTGCCATGAGCATCTACCTTGCTATCAAGATATTTAAAACCTAATGATGGGTGAATAAGGGTAAGAACGCCCCTGGACTGGGCAGAGTAATCTGTATAGTAGCATAGAGTGTCCCAGCATGGGAGGAACTTGGAAATCACACTCTTCAATTCATGGGTCTCCTGAAGTAATAGTATTTGTGGATTGTGTCTTGATATGTACACTGCTACTTTCCTGACCTTAATTGGGTTGTTGAGCCCACTAACATTCCAGGAGAACAGTTTAATTGTCAACCCCTTACTCAGGTGAGTATGTCGTGCCATGTGTCAATGTATATGTCATCATGTGTGGGTGTGAACCAACCAGTACTTACGTACCCGAACCAGCGCAACTCTCTGTTTTGAAACTTTCAACATCATTTAAAGCACTAACATACCCAACTGGTTTTAACATAATGTACTCGGGACCAGAGCCTATGGTAGATCTGTCCACATCAACATTTCTCCGCCTAGCGCAGAGAGTAAAACTTTTCATTATTTCTCCTTACCACCCCCCCACACCATCAACCCCAACCTGATGATGGAACCCAATGAACAACTCATGGAACTCTCCGGGGCTGCAAATATTGCGGCTCACGGCTGCCACCTCAGAGTGTCACTCATCCGGTCTGCAAAAACAGTTATCTATTGGTGCCACACGGGCACCCATTTTCCACATTACTTATGCAATCGGGAGGGCGGGTAACAGAGTCAACGTGATCACCCATCTAGGTCTCTTCTCTCCCCTTCAGGATTCTGTAGTTCATGTTGGTTGTTTATAGGTCTCTGCAGCAGTAACGGGATAGTAGCCTCCACATAGTCCATAGCCGCTGTGGGGTGCTCGTAGAAGTCAGCGCGGCCTCTGTGTTGTTTACGAAGTTTAGTAGGGAACAACAGCGCATACAGGACCTGCCGCAAACAGAGTTACTTTTTTACCAAGTCATAAGACTTCCTTTGGGCTTGCACCCCAGCAGCAAAATTTGGGTATATATGGATGTTATCGCCTTCATGCCGCAAGGGGCCCATTTTCCTCGCCAGACGGAGTGCTGCGTCCCTATCTCTGTAGTTCAACAGTCTGGCAATTATGGTTCGAGGAGGAACTCCAGGTTTGGGCACCGGCGCCAACGTACGATGGGCTCTTCCTACTAGGAAATTTTCAGAGAAGGCGTAATTTTCAAACAGGGTTTTCAGTAGCGATTCCACATATGTTTCCATGGGTACTTTGCAAGAGGATTCCGCTACCCCCACTATAATGATGTTGTTTCAGTGGGAGCGGTATTCTACGTCGTCGCATTTCCCACGTAGTTTGCCCATCTCGCTTTTCAATAGGGTAATTTCACGAGTGTTTTGGACGATGGGGTCCTTGTTGTTGCTAATTCGTGACTCAGCCTCTGTCACACGTATACTTTCTTTCTCGACTCAAGCTTTCAGTGAGCCAATAGTGGCAACGATGTTGTCCAACTTTACGTTAACAGACATGAACCCGCTCTGCATCGTAGCGAGGAGTTACTTCTACCTGGCATTCTCTGGTGAGTTTGACGGGGGTTCAGCCGGTGGAGTGGGCATGGCAGCATACGGTTGAGAGCTGGTAAAGGAGTCTATGGGCTCAGTCTTCTTTTTCTTTGACCCAGCTCCTTTGGTCATTGCCAGTGTTCAAGGTGTGGGTATCCGTGTGCTTCTTCCGTGGCAGGCACACAAACAGGCTTCCACACCAAGGATGGATCTATGAGGGTTAGTACAGTGACTCTGCAGCCGAGCACAGCTTATCTGACAATTATTGCACCAGTGAAGTGTGAAACCGTAGTATTGTGCAATGTCCAGGTAGGACCAGGTTCTTGTGGCAGTGACAGTTCCCAATGGAGAGGACCATCTAATAACTGCTTAGTAGGATGCAGGTGGAACAGTAATGATCTGGACAAGCACTAGGTCAATTGCCCTAACCAGTACCCAGTTCAGGAAGCAATGATAGTGCAGGGTATCCTAGGTATATAGCACTTTTCCTTCAATGTGCGCGCAGCCCCCTGGCCACGAAATGCCCAGATGACTGAATGGGTTGTAGTCTCTCATGCGGTCAGGGCGATGAGTTTATGAGCTATATTGTTCCACCTCAGAGAATAACTAGGCATGTGTCGCTGCAGCTTTATCTCGTGCGTGTCCTGTGACCAGAGTATTGGCAGATGCTATCTGCTTGTCTGTCCAGATGTAACGGAGAAGGCAGGCGTTTTGATGCAGTTTTGGAGCGTGCCAACCAACAGCTATTTCGGCTTCCACAAGCCACGTGCAGCGGCCTGTCCGCCTGGCAAATGGTGCGGTATACAGAGCTTAACTAAGAACGAGTTCTCCCATGTAGCCTAGAGCACAGAGGATCAATAGTAATCTGACTGCCACAGTACAGGCAAGGTTTAGACGGCCCACCCATTTACTATCGGATAGTTTGGATGTATTGTGCTCTCTCACGTACCTTCAACGGAGTGTTTTTCTGCCTCCGTACGTTGCTTCGTGCAGCTTGTCAGATCTTCTGTCTCAAGCACGTACGATAGTGCTACCAATGTTTCAAGTGTCGTGTTCCGAGTAAAACATCACTTAGACATATGGATCCGTGTTGGAAGTTAGCCAGCAATTGTTACGGCCTTTCTTCGCTGCCAAACCATTAGATTGCAGCAGTCAAGTGTGCCATTCAGGAGTGTGCCCTGGTCATGTGTTTCGTCTCCAGTAGTGGGAATGCCCCAAAATGATACTTCTCAGGGATGGCCCTCTCCGCAGGTCCCCAGTCGAGTATGGCAGCATGGGGAGTGCATCCCCTCAGTATGTCAGGGCACAGGGCAACACACCACTGGGACCTGTGTCCAGCTCCACGCAAGATGGAGGGAGATTTCCATTGTATGGCCAAAGGGGCTTGCTGTTCTGTTCTCCGGCCCCAGTGCTGCTGCAGAAGGATTATCCAGCCAGACCCCAGGCCGTGGAGCCCACGGGGAAAGAGTCAGACACCTCCTGGAACAGTGGGCACCCGTGTCGAAGGAGCGATGCATATCTTGCCACCAGATGGGTTTCGCTGCCACAACGGCAGTGTTCGGAATAACCATTGTGAGGTTAGTCAGGTGGCTAATAATAGATGGAGGAGGACTCCTCGGTCAGTCACCCAGTCTCAATGCAGTAGATGGGTATAAAGCTAGTGAGCCTGTGCAGTCCATCCAGGTGGTTGTACAGACTCCACCTACTCATTGGCCCTGGTGCGTTTTTCAGACGGCGGGGTAAAGTGTCCTCATCTTGGTCCTCCTACCCGGCATCTCACCTACACAGCACTCGCTGAGGATGTCGGATTGGATTGTTGGCAACATATTCTCTGTTTTCACTCAGGATTTCAACCGAAGGTACCTCAGCATGATGTGGCAAGAGACATGTTGTGTGGGTACCACGGGTGGCTCCTAAACAGGATTCATTGCCAAACAGGATCTTCACTGGAGAGGAGCTCTCACTTCAGGTGGCCATCAACTTCACGTGGCCATCTTGTGTCCGTGCAACAGTGCCCCCCGAAACTGTGTTGTATTTAAGGTCACCATGGTGACAAGTTCATGAGGGTCACCAGTTCGGTCCGTGTTGTAATCAAGAATGCATACAAACAATGTGTAAGTTAAGGATGACTAAGAAAATATAGAAACAAATGTGTAAAAGGAGAACAAAGAGCAGGGTTTCAAGGAAGGGAATGAGAAAGAACCCGGTACGATAGTAGAAGTATAACGTGGAAAAGATCAAATAAAGATTGCTGCTAAGGTAACATATTGGAAACGCAAGAAAGACTCAATCATGTAAGGAGGATCAGTACTCAAACATGTATTTCTAATCATTCAAGGACACTAGGTGTGAGAAATAGTATACTAGATGCCCCGTGAAGACATACAAAGTGCAAAAGAGAGGAGATAAGAAGTCGAGTGACAAAATATACCACACAATATAAATAATGCTGGTGCTCTGGTTGAAGTCCCATATGTGATCAATATACTCAATTAGTGATATATAGGATTTGCAGCTACTTTTAATCAACATCTTAGTGTACAATTAACATTGAATGTATATCATTAATCATATTAAGTTAGTTAAACAATTAATTACTGAAGAGTGTATTTGAATGAATCTCATACAGTCAAAGTAAACACATCCATGGGGAAAAAACTATTGTATCCTACTTATCTGAAAGAACTAAAATAAAAATGTCCTCAGTCCAAACCTAGCTCTACTTGGCCCTACCATTAAGATAAACAACTTTGAGTCATTCGAGAAAAGATCCTTATTCTCTTGGGTTGGTGATTTATTCAATAATCTCTAGAGGAAATGTCTCCGTTTTACCTGTTTCCTCTTTTTACAATCTTCTTGAATAAACACTGGATCTCTGCAGCATGACCTCTTTTAATTCTTGGACAACACTCCTAGGTTTTGTGCTTTCTTTAAGGATATGTTGTGGCCAATGAGTCTTTACATACTTTTTGACAGTCTTGTCTCTTGTTTTATAGTTTCTCAATTCACCCTTGATTAGATTAGATGGGACTTGATCCCGTTGTATAATGGCTCTCTCTTGGGATGTTTCTTTAGTGCATTCTCTTCTATTCTCGTAACTGTCTTAGTACTACAATACCATATTTCTTAAGACAAGGCTGTGGGCCATGTTTTCTCTAGTCTTCCTCTCTTGACTTATGAAACCATATTCCTTCCTCCCAGCGTATTTGTCTCTAGTCTCTCTCTATTACCATTTTGGGTTTATTTTGTATTCGCTCTACAAGCTCTTCACATTGCCAGTTCAACAACTTTAATCCTTGTGTCTCTTATTTGGTATTAGGATAAGTTACGCTGTTCATGCTCATTATTCCCCTCTCAGAATTACTGATTATTGACTCTAGACACCTTTTGAATTGGTAATTCAACAATTGTGTTCCTCTTGATTTGTCTTTTTGACGGGGACAAGTTGTACTCTTTATGTGTTCCTTCCTTGGCTTCCCAGCGCTTTTCCCATGTTCCCCAGTACCTTCAGATAAGTATGGGAACTTTGCAGGGCTTGGCACTTGCTCGGGTATTCTTCTCAGTAGTTGGTTTGCTCCTGTTCTGCTTTCGTCAGTATCCCGATCTCCCCCTCGGGCTGCTGCCTTCTGTTCGGACACGGACGAGAGAGCTCTGCTCGCTTCCAGCAGTGATGGTTTCACCATGATTCATTTGTGGTCACACCGCAACCAGGTCCTGGACACCTCTTCTTTCTTGTACAGCTTTGTCCCTGGTGCCTTGCTCGCAGACCTCCCGGTGTCTCGCTTTGGCAATCTTCGACCGTTCAAAAGTCGTGGGCTCTGAAGCCAATCTCGACTCTGCCCCTTCTTAGTGCAATCTCATCAGGGGTGTTCTCCTGCATTCCAATACTCTCTCTCCTGCTCTCCTCTACTCATCTCAGTTAAGTGCAATACTGTTAAAGGAACATCTTCTTTTAGGCTCTCTGATGGCTTTGCCTAAAGCCACATATAAGGAGTTTGCATTCTTCTTCCCAGTAGGCAGTCCCATATATGCTGATAGTGTGGCTAATCCAGGACCCACTTGCCCAGAAACCCAGGCAGGGTCTTGCAGAACAGGCTTACCTCCTTAGCCTCAAATGGGGTCGCTCCCCCGTTGGGGAGAAGGCACAAATACTGTTGATTTGTCAGAGTGCCCATACCATGACCCAGAAGTAGTGCTGTACTGGTGGCCTGAATCTGAATGAGAGAAAGATGACGACCCCCAACCCAGCAACAACATTTTTGCAAGTGCACACACGTAACAGCTTTCATTGATTATATTCCTTCCTGCAATGTGCATATCAGAGTACGAGCTATTCAATGCTTCTAAATGCTGGATATCAGAAATAGTGTCAAAGCCCAACCCCTTATATAAATCATACTTCATTTATACTTCCCGTTTCATTTGTTTAAAAACACTTGTAGGGGTGGCCAGCAAAAGTGAGCCATTTGTATTTCCTTTTTTATAGACATATTAGCATTTATTTGTTCAACTGTCCAACCCCCTTTATATGGACACCCCATATAACAGACATACCTTCATCCACCCCCAACAACCACGACCAGTGTCATACAAAACAATATCATACTTTATATAATACATGGTTCCTAGTACAAATTACTTTTGTCTTAATCTTATCCCTACATAACAGAGAGGCCGATCAGCCATCTTTGCTTATTCCTGGAGAGGAGAAAGAAAGAGAGGAAAAGTGAGGGAGAGAGAAAGAGAGAAGGAAAGAGAGAGAGAGAAAGAAAGATGGAGAAAGAGAAAAAGAATGAATGAGAAAGAGAGAGAAAAAGAGAGAGGGAGAGAGAGAGAGAGAGAGAGAGAGAGAGAGAGAGGAGAGAGAGAGAGAGAGAGAGAGAGAGAGAGGGAAGAGAGAGAGAGAGAGAGAGAGAGAGAGAGAGAGAGGGAGGAGAGGTGGGAGACCCTTTTTCCACTAGGGCCGACCGGGTTCTGTATCTTCAAAAAACTGAGAAATCAAACAAATTGAAAAAAGAAAACAAATTAAAAACAATAAAACATAAAAAATGAAAAAAGAAAAGAAAGAAAAAAACACAAATCAGGCGTGTGCCACTACACACCAACCTGACATGGATCCTTTATTTTTTTTTTTAATGAAATTTTTCTTCAGTTATGTCCTGACTTTGTGGATTGAGCTTATGCCTGGAGAGGAGAAAAAGGTGATCAAGAGAGAGAGAGAGAGAGAGAGAGAAGGAAAGGGAGAGAAGGAAAGGGAGAGAGAGAGAAAGAGAAAGAGAGAAAAGGTTAGAGAGAGAGAGGGGGGAGAAAGAAAGAGAGAGAGAGAGGGAGGAGGGAAGGGAAAGAAGGGAGAAAAGGGAGCAAAGGAAGAGGGAAGAGGAGAGGGGGAGGGAGGGATAGAGAGACCCTTTTTCCACCAGGGCCGACTGGGTTCTGGACCTTCAAAAAAATGATAGAAAAGAAAAAACATTAAAAAATTAAAAAATGAAAAAAGAAAAGTAAGAAAAATGAACAAATCAGGCGTGTGCCACTGCACACCACCCTGGCATGGGTCCTTTTTTTTTTTTAAAGGAAATTCTTCTTTAGTTATGTCCTCACTTTATGGATTGAGCTTTGCCATGTCTCAGGTGCTCTTCAGACATCTGGGCGATGCACCCACCCTATATCTAACTCCTTCATACAGATGGTGAGAGGAGCACAGAACACCACCCTCATATGGACCTTTAAACCTGGGACTGATCAGTTCCCTATGTAATAATGGCCCAGTTGTAATATGGGCAATGCTGTGTATGGAACTGTAGTCTCACTTTCTACAGGGATGGTCACGATTTCACCCCCCTTTACCACACACCACTACCACTCCTGTGTGCTTCCGTCCCGTCCCCTGGCCAATTATTTATGACCCATCAACATATAATATGTCTCCTTCTTCAATGCATGAGCAGTTCATCAGAGTGGAAAAATAAATACAACTCCTATATATGATCCGGAGTTGCTAAAACAGATGCCGTGCAAATAGCTTCTTTTAAGTCCTCAAATTGTCTAGTCAATTCTTCAGTCCATTCCAAGTCCTCTGTCCTTCGCGGTGTCAAGGGTTTTGACCCATGTTGAATTATTAGACTGGGTAGATGTGGGGATGAGCTGTCGCCGCCCATCATTCTATCCCAGAACCAGGAGAACTGCGCAGTTTTGCGCACAGCAAAATGGTCCCATGACCTGCCACCCACCAGTGTGAGCGTGAGGGGCCAGGAGTGCCATGAGTGAAATGTGTGCCAAAGGAAAAACAGCAGTGCCGGTGGCTAAAATAAAAAAGCACGTTGAAATCACCTTTGTTTCTCTGAAATGCAAGCTAAAAATGCCTATTTTAAATATTGCAAGATATTCAAAAATCTCAATGAACACCAGCAGACATTTGGCAGAATGTAGTCTTGTGTGCATACAAAATCTGGAAATAGAAAGAGCCCAAAACAATGTTTATAACAAAACTGGCTGAGCTGTGGATGTCAGTAGCTGAAGTGAAATTGGACTGAAAGACACTAAAATCTAAATGTTTAAAATAAATGAGTGACCTACTGTTGAGTGTCACATAGTTTGCAACTGTTGAAATGTCATAGTTTTGAACTTAGAATCAGCGTTCTAGCTGCATGTTTAAAAATTGTCAGTTTGGTTTGAATGTAGACAACTGGGAACTAAAGTGACATTTAGCTGAAGCCTGGCTTGAAGAGAGTGAATTCTGCCCAGCAACTACCCCCGACAGGAGTGAAACTTGCTCGGCCACTCTTCCCAGGCCTGGCTGCATTCTGCTGCCCCCACCAAAAGGAGATGACACCCCCCTGATTGAATCAGAGGAGGAGCACCTGGGGACTACAGGAAACTAAATAAAACACTGTCCCAGGCCCAGGCAAATGTTAAATTAGGGGGGTCGTAAATGGCTTCCTCTTGGAAGGAATCGGGAGGGGCACTGCATCTGTGAGCCAGCTGAGCTTGGGGGAAGTGGATAAACCAGAAATTCCACCATGTGCTTTGGAAAACCACACGCCTTTGGGACCAGAGCATAATTTTAAAAAGATGGATAATTACATCATCAATCTTGTGATTTTTCTGTTAGGACCCTGCGGTATGTTCTTGGGGTAGTAGTGGAAAAAAGGTTGTTACTCCAAATGTATGCATGTTAAAAATCTGACACTTTATCATCTGAAACCCATATCCCTGGTGCACATTTGTTTAAAATCTGGAAGGTTTAGAGGTCGTTATCTGGATGAAAAGGGGAGAATTCTGTCATAAGTGGACACGACATCTTACAAAGACAGGGTTCGGATGGTTTGGTGCTACAGAAAATATGTTAACTGGACGTATAATATTAGAAAAATGGTACATAGATGAATATGTATTTGGATCAGAAATAGATTTGTGTGCAATTTGACAAGGGGAGGATCCTCTGACCATAAACCTACCTCATCACTCTGACTCACAACCCAGTTCCCCCAATGAAGGGAGAGAGGAGGAACTGGCCAATGATAAGTTGAGAGGGTTGGGCATAGAAGATGAGCCGACCCTCCTTCTTTCTAAACACATAAAAGGAGACTGTGCAGGACAGGTAGGCACATTCACCTCCCACTTCAAGCTGATTTCTTGCGGAGCGTTTTGCCAGAAGACACCAGATCCAGCACTTAGACTTCAAATCCAGACAGAGACCAGAACTTTGAATTCAGACTTCAGAATTTGTCAGCAGGCCTCAAAATCTTTTGCAAATTGATTCACCCAGACTTCCAAGGGGCACATCAGAGTAAAACAGCCGGGCTGAGCTGTTTGATTCTGGCCTAAAACCCTGTGCCAGAAACACCCAGAAAGCAGAGCTGTACCGGGAACCAGAGACCAGACTGCTGTGCAGTGCCAAGAACTTTTGCCAGAACCAGAGATCCAGACCGCTGTGCAGTGCCGCTAGCAGAGCTGACCCAGATCGCTGTGAGCAGAACCAGGCAGAGACCGTCCGTGGCGAGGGAACCGCAGTCCAATCCTGACCCAATCCGTGGCGAAGTCGCATTCCTGTCCAAAATATAGTATGAGTACCGCCAGAACTGTGGAAAACCCAATCTCTTAGTTTAAGGTAATCTAATTCAAACTATTTTAACCTATTGAGAACTGCATCCTAGAAATCTTGTGTTCCTTCTGTGATCTCAAACCTGAAAACTGTCATCTGTCATTCTGAGCTTGACTTTTCTTTTGAGAATCTACCTTCACGAAATCGTCCGTATCTCGGGAACCGTTTGTCCTAGGAATGAAATGTACATCTTAAAGCCAAGATTCTGGCCTTTCCAATGAACCCAGAACCGACTTTCTACTCCTTATACTTCCTCCGTAATTGCGCTCGACGCACGTGACTAAATTGCCACGATTTGACATTTTGCTTCATTTCAGCCACGTGTAAAAATATTTGTCCTTGCTTTCCTTTGCTGAAATTCGTTTGCAACCTGACAATCATTCATAAGGCATTGCTAAAGTGATCCTGAACTAATTTAAAGTAGCTATCACTCACCCTGAACCTCTAGAGGGAATTAAAATAATTTTTAGCATATTTTTCCCTTCTTTGCATACCACCATAGTATGATATATATATATATATATTGTTTAATTATCAAATAAACCTTTTAAATTTGCAAAACAAACTTACTTCTTGGCTCAGTGGGGTCAGGGGGATTCTAAGAGAGGGGTGTTATATAAGGGTTGTCATCCAGAGTACACGAATTGGACATAAAAATATATAAATAAGGGCTTCCCTTGAGCAATCCCAGACAAGGCACTGACTTAGTGGGACTGCTTAATTGGAGTCATTTAACAAAGTGGGGGCGCGTCCGGGATTCTGGATTAGATCTATCACTTGTGCAGATTAATACAGTGTGCCAGCTGACAGGATACATATCCGGTTAGATCACCACGCTGTGTTACGCTGTAAAGCACTCCTCAAAGGAACGCTCTAAGGAAACGGTCTGTTTTGCAAAATAAAATACAAACTTCTGTAAGTCAGGAAGGAAATCAATCTCCAGAATGACGACCTTGGCAGATATGAAGATAGCTAGGGAGCACCTCTTACATAAACTGTTTGTGAGAGGTGAATGGCCTGAACAAGACCAAAATGTATGGTTGCAGGCGATCACACAACTGGATCAGATATGTGGAGAGATCAGGGTCCCTTACATGTGGCCCTGAGTGAACTATATATGGCTTCTAAGGCCAAAGATGAACACAATAGGATTGCCAGGATAGCGGCATATTTGTATCTATATATGGGAGCCATGCAGGACAAATGTGCTGACGGCCAAGATCTGGCAAATAGGCAACCGATGGCGTTAGAAAAGGCCCAATCTGACCTGGTCTCTTCTAAGCAGAGGCTGCACAGAAGCCAGGAGTCAGAAAACGAGAGTAGACAATACATCATTAAAATGAAGGAGGATATGGATATCCTGCAACAGGAAAAGGCTGACCAGGATACCAGATTTCTACCCTTGCAGAAGGAGTACCAAGAAGGGTTGGACTCCCTACTGCAGAGCCAGAAAAAGCTGGAGCAACAACTAGACTTTAACAGGGCATGCACAGAGTAGGTAGCCATACTCCAAATTCGACTAGACAGAGAGAAAGAGGAAAGCAATAAATTGATTTTGAAAGACCTGGATGCCCAGGCAGAGTTTGATGAAGAGCGCTAGAAAGCTGGTGCCCTTCAATGGCAGAGGGACGACCTGGCAGCACAGATGCAGGCTCTTACTCAGGAAGTCTGCCACTTAAAAAGGAAAATGGAAGAAAATCACCTGGCCCTCCAGGGGCTGGGTGACCTCCAAAAAGAGCATCAGAACTTGTTAGGGCACACCAGGAGGGTGGAAGATGCTCTGGCAAGAAAGGAGCAGGCCAGTAGGGATGGGACTCAGGAGGCAACCCTCCTGCAGCAAAGACTGGCCCAGTACTCCAGGACCAATCAGGAGGCACAGAGAGAGAATGAGGCTCTCTGTCAGCACAATGATAGGCTCCAGCAACAGGTAGCCATGCAGGAGAGACTGATAGTCTAGTAAGGCCTTGGTTGAGGAACTGAAAGCCCAGGCTCTTGCATTGCAGCCAGGAGCAGGGGCTGATAGAGATGAAGTTCGCTGGGAAAGGGAAACACCTGAGCATAACCTCAGGAGCCCTAGTACCAGAGGCCTTCATCTCTTCCAGTCCCTGGACTCTGCCACCCTCATGTCGCCTGGCGCACATGAGCACAGGGCCACAGGGATGGCAGATTACTATCCAGCCAAAAGGATGGGACTCATAGGCCAGTACCACCCAGGAATGGATGGGCGGGCATCCGGGCATGGGCACCTAAGCACAGTGCAATTTAGTGGGGAACCCCAGGAGAGTAGGCCCACTAAGGGCATCCTGAAAACCTCTGCCCAGTTAGGTCAATGGGGGGGGGTACCCAGCAAATCCTGGTAGCAAGGAGGGATCTGAAGACTCCTTTGAGCATCACAGGACACAGGAGACCAGGTCCCCACATTCTGCCAGCCATTCCCAGGCTCGCAGAATCCGGGAAAACCTGGATTATCAGACGGGCACCTCTGGGAGCAGTGCTTCTGAGTCGGAGGATGAATGGACCAGGGTTACCCGAACCAAAAAGGCCAATAAGGCAAAAAAGGGCCTTGCTTAAGGACCCCTTAAAACAGATTAAGGCAATCAGGAGTGTCATCACGCCTTATCACAAGAACTCCAAGTATTCTGTGTGGGAACACTTGGAACTCTTTGAGCAAATGATGGAGACCTTCCATTTGAAGGACGGCAGTAGCTGCAATCCAGCACGTCAAATGGACATTCTCCCCAGAATACTCCAGTTTCTTCGCGGGGCTGGAGGACCAAAATCAGTCAATATGGTCCACCTATAGGGCGGCCATCTTGAAACACTTTTCTGTGCATAGAAATCCCCAAAGGGCTCGCAAGGCAGCCTACAATTTGCAATGTGGGGAGGATCAGGCCCCACAAGAATTTGTGCAAGAATTGAAGCGTGCCTTTGCGCAGACCACCAGAAGGGTGCGCACGGACAGCAGAGAATTCATCGACACATTTTTCCATGCACTCCCCAAATACATAATGACCCAGCTTGTGAGAGATTTTCCCGAGAAAAGATCTTTAGACTGGGTCATTGAGCAAGCCACCCGCATCTACGAGGTGCAGAAACCGGTGGAAAATAAGAATCAGCCCAAAAACCCCAAAACCAACAGCACCCCTGCTGCTGCCAAGGTGGCAGAGGTAAAGGTTGCCCCCGTTTTAGATTTGGAGATGGCAGCACCTAAAAACCTGCCTGCACCAAATAATTCACAGCCCAGAAGGCCCTCGGACCAGTCACAGACAGGGAGTCAAGGAGGTAATCCCGCAAATGGGGTCCCCTGCTCCCCTGACTATGTAAGTCCCCGCTATAAGGGAAACAGACCAATCCTGGGTTATGTGTGGACTCCTACAGGGGGGATCCAGCCAAGCACCTGACCCAGGGAACTTCCCTCCTAAATTCCTAAAGGAGGGCAGAAATTCCCAAACACTGGGCAGAACTTTTTTCCCAGGTATCCACCCAATTTCAAACCCCAAAACCATCCATCCTTCTTTCCCCAATTCCCTGAGCCCAGACAACCTAATCCGGGAGAGGGGAGGCCAAGGGTGGAGGGGTACCGAAATCTTCCCAACCCAGGGTATTACCAGAGAAGGGATAGCTACCCTTCCCGGGATCAGCCCAGGGGAGAAAACCAGACCCCGTATCAGCCTGAGCGGGTTTCCCAGTTAGAGCGCCAGGTTCAGAACATGGCACAGGATTTGGGCCGCATGTTGAGGGCCCAACAGAACCCTCAGATGGGCATGCCGGCACAGAATGCCCCAAACTCTGGACCTAGTGCTCCAGAACAATGACGGGGCAGCACCCCGATAACCCACCGGTTCCCAGGGAGGAGGCACGAGAGGAAGGGGGGTGTCAAGCCTTGAAGGAAGCTGCCTTCCCCACTTGTAAACAGCCCCTGGAAGCCCAGGAACAAGAAACAAAATCTCCTACCCCTGAAAGTCTGCCACCCAAGGAGTGAAGAGGAGGTAGGAGAAACAAAGGACCCAAACAAACCCACTTTGTGGAGGAGGTACAGGTCTTCCAATTTGAGGGAGAGGGATCGTCAGAGGATGCTGGGAAAAGGATCTTCTCCTTCAGAGATGGGGGAACTCCTCCCAAGGAAAAATGGGTCCCAAGAGATTCCAATCCAGACTGGGTAGATGTGGGGATTGATCTGTCGCCGCCCATCGTCCTATCCCAGAACCAACAAAACCAAACTTCCCTGGTTCAAACCCATCCGGGTGACTGCCTCCAAAGAGCGGGGGGCGGCCCAGAACCCGAAACCATTTCCAGTTGCCAACTTTTTCTTTCAGATTCCCCAGGCTCTCCACAGAATTCTGCCTAAACCAGAAAGTTAGCCCACCAGTTGTCCAACAATGTGCATTATCTGTGCCCCCTTGAGGAGAAGGAGGGAAGATACTATGCCCCGTTACAAGTACAGGGGCAGGGTACAATTTTGGCACTGGGGACACTGGATCCCAAGCTACACTTCTGTCCAAAAGGGCCTTTGATTAACTAAATGCAGGAAGGGGGGAGAATTACCGTATTCCTCTCACCTCTCTTCCTGGACAACTGCAGAACTTTGATGGGAAGGAAATTCCTGTCGAGGGGACTGCAGATTTGGACATCAAAATTGGGCGACACAAGGTGAAACACCCGGTCATAGTAGTGACTCCAGAGGGCACCCCTTGTTTACTAGGGAATGACCTCCTGAGAAGGTTGTCACCCCTAATAGATTGCGTAAACAAGGTCCTCTGGACCCAGACTAGCCGACCAATAAAATTAAAACAGAGTGTCAACCATGTTAGTTTAAACGGCACCTGCCACATGGTTGAACAAAAATCTGACCAAGTAGAATTTCACTTCCAGAACAACAAAAGTCCAGACGTGACAGTAATAGCAGTAGGACAACAGACTGGTGATGGGGGGTCCTCTCTATTTCTGAAAATCAACCTTCCTTCCAGTTTAAGGTGGTATTCCACACTGGAAGGAAACACTCTGAATTTCTTTACCAATCCACAATTAGACACTCCCACTCCTATAGTCCAGAAAGATGTGAAATCAGCTCAGAGCCTGGCTGATGTTCAGCAAATTGGAGAGCAGTTGTTCATCCCTGTTCAGTTAAATGATGGGAAGGACTCTGTTCTCGCCCGAGTGTGTGTGAACAACGGTAAGAGCTTCATCAGCGAAGCCATGTTCTGCCAACTCCCAAAAGATCCAGCCATTCCCACATTCAAACTGATAGACAAATGGGAAATGGATCTGGAAACACCCAATTCGAAACATCTCCTGCCAAGCAGGCGTATGCTCAAAATCTCCATTGGCAACAAGAGCATAGTCCATAATTGTTGGGTCGTGCGAGACGTCACTGCCGCCTTTTACTTAGGCAGTGACATTCTCAATCGCTTTGCCATTAGTTTGGACCTAATAAACTTCAAAGCTTGGTCCCGATTAGCGGATAATTCCATGGGCTTTGATGATCCAGAAAAAGCATTTAGGTCAGCTCAATTGCTACCTTATGCAGTTGAAATTCAGCTTAAAGAGGAAGTCACCATCCCAGAAAGGACCCGACAATTCTCCCTGGAAGTGAAAGTTAAAAGAGGACAAAAATTGAAAAACCCTGATGCTTATATTCATCTAAATGCTTTCCTCCAACAGCAAGGGTTAGGGGTAAACCCAACACCAGTAGTCAACATAAAACATGACACCATTCCAATAGAGGTGGATAACAGCGACTTACAGAGTATTACTCTAGCCGCAGGAACCATTATTGGAATGGCGGTTGATGACCGACATTTCTCTATTGATTTAGGAAATGAACTGTTAGGACCAATCCCCAAAGACTGTTTTGACAGTGAAAGTGATGACAATACAACACCAGACAGGATCTTTACCCGGCAGGGGGGGAACTTCCTGGTGTAAACCTCTTGCCCTTATGGTAAGGAATACGTGACTTGTGACTTCAGAAGGGATGAGGTGATTTTCCAGGTCCATGAGGGCTGCCTTTCCCACCTGAAGCATCCAGTCCAAATCAGCACTCTGACCAGGGACTTCTCTACCCAGCTGGAGGAGGCCGCTGAGATAGCAAAACCAGAAGTCTTTCCAGGCTTCAGGCAGATGGTGGAAGAGAGAGTCAACCTAGCTGATGCCTGCGTGACTCTGGAACAGAAGCAAAAGTTGAAACAAGTTTTCTTGGATTTCCAAGATCTCTTTGCGGTAGACTCATATGACTGTGGTCGCACCGCCATCCACACAACAACAATTCCCACGGACCCTGGCATGACTCCAGTGTTTGTGAAGCAATATCGCTTGCCTCTCACATCCATGGAGTCCCTTACTGAAATAATTAAGAACCTTGAGTCCCGGGGAATAATCTGTCCAGTACACAGCACCTTCAATAATCCGGTGCTGGGAATATTGAAGCCAAACGGCCAGTGGAGACTCTGCGCCGACCTTAGGGAGCTCAACAAACGGGTCCATACTTCCCGATGGCCTCTGCCCTACATTGACCAAGGGCTGGCACAGATTCAGGGGTCACAGGTATTCACTGCAATAGACCCGACCAATGGATACTGGACCGTGCCTGTCAGTAGTGAGGACCAATACAAACTGGCTTTTACCTTTGGGGGCCAGCAGTACACATGGACCCGGACTCCCTTCGGATACCTCAACTCCGGCAATGAATTCTACAATTTCCTCCATAAGGCCATGCCCGACTTGGGTGCGAGGGGTAACCTGGCTTATGTAGATGATGTCCTCATCAAAAGTTCATCTGTGGAGGAACACATAGCGGAGATCCGTTATGTTCTGACAAAGTTGAGGGCCGCCGGAGCGAAACTTTCCTTTCAGAAAGCACAGTGGTGTAGAACACGTGTTAATTTCTTGGGGCATGAGATTAGTCCTCAGGGTCTCTGTCCCCAGGAAAAGAAAGTGGAAGCACTTCAGAAACTGAACGACCCCACCACTCTGCGGGAACTAAGGAGCCTCCTTGGACTGACTAATTACAGCAGAAAGTTTATTGAGGGCTACGCAGAGATCACCAGACCCCTGATTCATCTTTTGAAGGGGGGGTCAAGTGGGAATGGGCTCCAGAACAATCCGAGGCAGTAAGACAACTCAAAAGAAGCCTCTCACAAGTGCCTTGCCTATCTTACCCTGTCAGAAACAAGGAGTTCTTCCTGGAGACAGGGTTCTCTAATACGTGCTTGACGGCAGTATTATACCAAAAGCATGACAAGGTCAATAAAGTAATCTCCTATGCGAGCAAAACTTTATCCTCTGTGGAGGAAAAATTCAACGATTGTGAGAAGGCACTCCTGGCAACGGTGTGGGCATTGAAGAATTACCGCCCATTCATCCAGGGGGAACACACCATAGTGGAGACTCCACACCAGCCTCTGCAATATCTCCAAAGTGACAGAATCTGGGCCGGAAATTTGAGTAATTCCCGAATTACTTCCTGGATTCTGTCAATGCAAGGCTTTCCTGTGGAGGTCAGATATGGCCAAAGCAAGAAGAGTCCCCTCGTGCAAGGTCTGGCTGACTTGCATGATTGTGCCAGAGAAAACTGTCTCGAAGACGAAAGTCTAAAAATCAAGGACAACATGGAGGCATACCTTAATTCCCCACACAAAGTCTTTGAAGAAGACAAGTGTGAGGGAATGCCCACTATCTATGTGGATGTATGCTCTTATCATGTTGACAACAACGGGGAAAAAGAACTGGTGGCCGGCGTAGGGAATGCATGGGTGAATGAGTCCCCAGAAACCTCCGCTGGGTACAAAATTGGTCCCCGAAGTAGTAAGGTAGCAGGTGTGCATCAAGCCATCCTCACTGCTGTCCAACATCAACTCCACAAACTGGTCATAATCACAGATTTGGATTATGTACGGAACGGGTTCGTGCAGCACCTTGTTAATTGGAAAACCAGAGGCATGTTATGTGCTAATAACAAACCCTTGAAACATGGGAAGTTAATCCAAAGATTGATGACCTGGTCACCTTGAATGGGATGACCATCTACTGGAAAAAGATCAAGGGTCATTCCAAAGTAGAGGGACCAGACAAAACTGGAAATGACTTAGCGGATCAGCTGGCCAAAACCGGGGCCATCCAAGGGGATCTAATAGAAATAGAGTCCCTGTTGGGGGAAATCCAGGTCACTGCTATCACTAGGTCCCAGACAAATGCTCACAATGACCTTTCAACACAATGGAGTAAGGAGACCCCTGATGCTGATTTAATTATGGCTCAAAAGGGGGATCCAATAATTGGTAAGTTTTACCAACACATTGAGGACCCTGAGAACTTTCCCCTGACGGATACCGATTACATTGGGAAGGAGGACCTTAGAGTGTTGATGAAATGTCCAAAGATGTTCTGAATCTAAGACGGTTTGTTGGTAAGGAAATCCCAAGCTGGCCATGATCAGTGGGTGGTCCCTACCTCATTCCGAAGCCTGATGTTAAGTCACGCCCATGATGCGGCCACAGCCGGTCATAGGGGGTTTCACACCACACTGGAAATCTTAAGAGAGGTTGCATACTGGCCACATATGGGGCAGGACCTCGACCAATACTTGAAGGGGTGTCTTGTGTGTGCACAATTTCAGCCAACATCCCTCACACACCGGGCGCCTCTCCAAAAGAGGGGGATGACACTGCCATGGTCAGATTTGCAAATCGACTTTGTAGGCCCTGTGATTCGCTCATCTAGAGGAAACAAGTACATGTTGACGGTTACATGCTTGTTTACCAAGTGGGTGGAATATCTCCTGGCCCCAAACTGCAAGGCAGAAACAGCAGCTGCCCTGATGATTAACCACATCTTTTCCGTTTTGGTCTACCTCAAAGGATTGAGTCAGACAGGGGTAGCCACTCCACCAGTGAAGTAATGACAAAGATGTGGGGGATACAGGGGGTCAAAAGGAAGCTTACCGGCCAGCTTCTTCTGGGGCAATAGAACGCTACAACTGGACCATTGTGAGCATATTAAAAAAGTTTGTGGCAGATTCTGGGCCAAGTTGGGATATCCGATTACCTCTGGTCCTAATGGCCATCAGATCTACTCCGTCATCTGCAACTAAAATGTCACCATTTGAGCTGATTACTGGACACAAGATGGTGCTTCCCCAGCATTTGCTCTACAGGACCCTAGAGCAGACATCGATAAATGCCTCCACAACTCATGAGTATGTGGAGAATTTAAGGAAACACCTTCAACATGCTTTTGCCTATGCTCAGCGGAATCTAGAAAGATCAGCTGATAGCATGAAGACCCATTACGATTTGAAAACTTCCAGGAAAGTATATAATGTGGGAGACCGGGTTTAACTATACAATTTCCAAAGAAACCAGGCCAAACAGCGAAAATTTGTGCCTACATGGAAGGGACCGTTTGAAATTATAGACAAGGTCTCCCAAGTAGCATATAAGATCCGCATCCCCAAAGGTAGTCTGGCGGAAGGGGACGACAAGTGGTTACATATAAATCAGCTAAAGTGTTGCCATCCCAGGCACACTCTGCAGCAACTGGAGGAGTCCTCTGCAATACCAGAGGGGACTGCTCCAGATTAATTCAGTTCCACCCTAAAATATTCCACATATAGCCTATAAAATTCTATGATTCGTGAACATGTTCTTGCCTCCTGATTTTAAAAAAAATGTATACGTTCATGTTTTTGACTATAAAATGTATATGCTGCCCTACTATATCAATAGTGGGGGAGAAATGTCTACGAATAGGTATTGCCGCTTTTGCTTTATCATTCTAGGAGAGATGAAACCATGGAGAGTGACCAAGTAGAACGACCCAGGGACCGGGAGCAAAGATCCAAGGGGCCCAGGGTACCGCCCAATATTCCCATCAGGACAGGTGAGGAGAACCGATCGATCCAACTGGAGGGAGGAAAAGATGCTGAACTGTGCCATCTACGGAATTGGAAGAAGATGATGCGGACATACCAGCGCGTGGATCAAAACATCCTTTGCACCCGACTCCCCCTCGACTCGAAATCAAGGCGCAGTCGGGCGGGGGGGGCTTGCAAGGGTTTTGACCCATGTTCAATTATTAGACTGGGTAGATGTGGGGATGAGCTGTCGCCGCCCATCATTCTATCCCAGAACCAGGAGAACCCCGCGGTTTTGTGCACAGCAAAATGGTCCCCTGACCTGCCACTAACTGGTGCGAGCGTGAGGGGCCAGGAGTGCCAGGAGTGAAATGTGTGCCAAAGGAAAAACAGCAGTGCCGGTGGCTAAAATAAAAAAGCACGTTGAAATCACCTTTGTTTCTCTGAAATGCAAGCTAAAAATGCCTATTTTAAACATTGCAAGATATTCAAAAATCTTAATGAACACCAGCAGACATTTGGCAGAATGTAATCTTGTGTGCATACAAAATCTGGAAAGAGAAAGAGCCCAAGACAAAGTTTATAACAAAACTGGCTGAGCTGTGGATGTCAGCAGCTGAAGTGAAATTGGACTGAAAGACACTAAAATCTAAATGTTTAAAATAAATGAGTGACCTACTGTTGATTGTCACATAGTTTGCAACTGTTGAAATGTCATAGTTTTGAACTTAGAATCAGCGTTCTAGCTGCATGTGTAAAAATTGTCAGTTTGGTTTGAATGTAGAAAACTGGGAACTAAAGTGACATTTAGCTGAAGCCTGGCTTGAAGAGAGTGAATTCTGCCCGGCAACTACCCCCGACAGGAGTGAAACTTGCTCAGCCACTCTTCCCAGGCCTGGCTGCATTCTGCTGCCCCCACCAAAAGGAGATGACACCCCCCTGATTGAATTAGGGTGCTCGTAAATGGCTTCCTCTTGGAAGGAATCGGAGAGGGGCACTGCATCTGTGAGCCAGCTGAGCTTGGGGGAAGTGGATAAACCAGAAATTCCACCATGTGCTTTGGAAAACCACACCCCTTTGGGGCCAGAGCATAATTTCAAAAAGATGGATAATTCATAGTGCGGACTTGTAAACATTATATAAATAACATCATCATTCTTGTGATTTTTCTGTGCACATTTTAAGAGGTGTTAGGACCCTGTGGTATGTTCTTGGGGATAGTAGCGGAAAAAGGTCGTTACTCCAAATGTAAGCATGTTAAAAATCTGACACTTTATCATCTGAAACCCATATCCCTGGTGCACATTTGTATAAAATCTGGAAAGGTTTAGAGGTCGTTATCTGGATGAAAAGGGGAGAATTCTTTCATAAGTGGTCACAACATCTTACAAAGACAGGGATCGGATGGTTTGGTGCTACAGAAAATATGTTAACTGGATGTATAATATTAGAAAAATGATACATAGATAAATATGTATTTGGATCAGAAATAGATTTGTGTGCAATTTGACAAGGGGAGGATCCTCTGACCATAAACCTACCTCATCACTCTGACTCACAACCCAGTTCCCCCAATCAAGGGAGAGAGGAGGAACTGGCCAATGGTAAGTTGAGAGGGTTGGGCATAGAAGATGAGCCGACCCTCCCACTTTCTAAACACATAAAAGGAGACTGTGCAGGACAGGTAGGCACATTCACTTCCCACTTCAAGCTGATTTCTTGCGGAGCGTTTTGCCAGAAGACACCAGATCCAGCACTTAGACTTCAAATCCAGACAGAGACCAGAACTTTGAATTCAGACTTCAGAATTTGTCAGCAGGCCTCAAAATCTTTTGCAAACTGATTCACCCCAGACGTCCAAGGGGCACATCAGAGTAAAACAGCCGGGCTGATCTGTTTGATTCTGGCCTAAAACCCTGTGCCAGAAACACCCAGAAAGCAGAGCTGTACCCGGAACCAGAAACCAGACCGCCGTGCAGTGCCAAGAACTTTTGCCAGAACCAGAGATCCAGACCGCTGTGCAGTGCCGCTAGCAGAGCTGACCCAGATCGCTGTGAGCAGAACCAGGCAGAGACCGTCCGTGGCGAGGGAACTGCAGTCCAATCCTGACCCGATCCGTGGCGAAGTCGCATTCCTGTCCAAAATATAGTGTGAGTACTGCCAGAACTGTGCAAAACCCAATCTCTTGGTTTAAAATAATCTAATTCAAACTATTTTAACCTATTGAGAACTGCATCCTAGAAATCTTGTGTTCCTTCTGTGATCTCAAACCTGAAAACTGTCATTCTGAGCTTGACTTTTCTTTTGAGAATCTACCTTCACAAAATCGTCCATATCTCGGGAACCGTTTGTCCTAGGAACTAAATGTTTCATCTTAAATCTAAGATTCTGGGCTTTCCAACGAACCCAGAACCGACTTTCTACTCCTTATACTTCCTCCGTAATTGCGCTCGACGCACGCGACTAAATTGCTGTGATTTGACATTTTGCTTCATTTCAGCCACGTGTAAAAATATTTGTCCTTGCTTTCCTTTGACAATCATTCATAGGGCATTGCTAAAGTGATCCTGAACTAATTTAAAGTAGCTATCACTCACCCTGAACCTCTAGAGGGAATTAAAAAAAATTCTAGCATATTTTTCCCTTCTTTGCATACCACCTTTAAAGTACTTTGCCTGTGTTTAAAATCATCCCTGTTGATCTAAGCTTGCTAGGGGGGAACTGAATTGGGATTGTACTGTGATTGTATTCCTGAAGACTGTGTGTGTCACTTCCACCTCCTTACATTGCATAAAGGGGGGGTGAATTGCCAAAAGGGGAAAAGTGATTATATTATGTTTTGCTGAAATCATATCAAGTTTATTCCTGTGTTGCTTCTTTTCCACCTTGCATTTCCTTGTACCATATAAAGCATTCTCAGCTACCTTATCCTCTATGCTGTTCCTAAGTAATTACCCAGTGTGCTAGTATCACATCATCCATTGTTGATCACTCACTGTCATATGTCTAAGTGTGATATCGATTATTAATTTATTATAAAAGTACGATATATATATATATATTGTTTCATTCTCAAATTCTGTTTCAGCATGTGTACACACTCCCTTCCAACATGGCCGCCCCTGTTCCCTTTTGTGTTGGTAGCAGTTGTTGCCATCGACATAGTTGAGGGACTGTTGTTGGTGGTGTATTTATCACTGTCCTACACTCTCCCCCTCACGTGATCAAGCTCAGTATAGCACGAAACGCGTTGTTTGCCGGCTGCTTAACTTAGGCGTCCTGCTGTTCTGTCTTCTATGTGCTGCTATGCTTTGTGCTGTGCATTTGGTTTTTGCACAATGCATTTGGTTTTGTTATTTTTGTATTAACATTAAAAGACATTAGTAATTGCTACACTATGTCTGCGGTGTTTTTTCCGACTTCTTACTGAACCTGGCATTTGGTTTTTTTTGGTGCCTGCGGGAGTGCGATTCGTTTTTTCCTCCCTTTCTGCTATATATATATATATATAGTTTAATTCTCAAATAAACCTTTTAAATTTGCAAAACAAACTTACTTCTTGGCTCAGTGGGGTCAGGGGGATTCTAAGAGAGGGGTGTTATATAAGGGTTGTCATCCAGAGTACACGAACTGGACACAAAAATATATAAATAGGGGCTTCCCTTGAGCAATCCCAGACAAGGCACTGACTTAGTGGGACTGCTTGATTGGAGTCATTTAACAGCGGAGACTTTGTAACAGTGGCCTTGTGTAAGACTGCGTAGTCTAGGATCCATGCCCTACAATAATTACATAAGCCCCAAAAACTGCTACATTTCCTTCACAGTACTGGGCCTAGGGGTGGTGCGTATTGCCGGCGCCCTTTCTGGTAATATTTTTTTCCCACTGCAAAAATGAGTTGTCCCAAGTATAGTTCCTCCTGTTGGCTGTATTATAGCTTCTTCTTATCTGCGTTGTACCTTACGTGAGCTATTACAATAATACAGTAGAATCCCTCCTGCACTGATGTTCATTTTCACAACATACCAACTGATCATGCACATACTGGATGATTGTGCTAGGCACCTGACTTCAATGTAATCTGTACTGGGGTCCCATCTCTCAGTAACCCAACATCATGTGGATTAACAGTCCCTAATTGTGTTGACACATGTCACATGTCCTCCTCAACAAAAAAAAAATGACTGGGTCACCACTGCCATCAGGGGGCACTGTACCACCCTATACTGCACCATGATATCACAGGGGATGCAGAATTCCAAAATAATCTCCCCATTTTGTTCACTGTCCTCAAATAACTCCTCCTCAGTCATTTTCTTTAATTGTACTGTTGGGTCTACACATAGGACTGTGCACCACTTGCACCCGTCCTGGTGTGCTGCAATCAGGACTACTCATTTGTCTGATACTACTAGTCCTTAT
Source organism: Ambystoma mexicanum (assembly GCF_040938575.1). Classification (NCBI taxonomy): domain Eukaryota; kingdom Metazoa; phylum Chordata; class Amphibia; order Caudata; family Ambystomatidae; genus Ambystoma; species Ambystoma mexicanum. Next base: position 827,528,136 of record NC_090935.1, read on the forward strand.
ACATCTAATGACAATATTCTCCCTGCCATCATCTCAGGTGGCACCATGGGTTGGAAAATAAAATCTGTGGGCACTCGCCAACAGTTTGCCGCAATTGGCGGCACTGCTTTTACTAATACCTTTAATACCATAGAAATATATATCTGGGACCACAGAAACCCAATGTACTGCTGACTCTCTTGCTATTGCATTGATGATTACCATTGCTCAAGCTACACACATCCCTGGTGTGGAACACACTACCCCTTCATCTGTAAATGATATAGTTATATTTAGTTTACTGAGCAGATCCCTACCCAACAAGAATTTTCTGAATATAACAAGGGGGCTCATACTACCTCCCCTCCCACATTTGTATCCAGCTTTTCAATGTATGGAACTGTAGAACTAGCCCCAGAGAGTCCCTGTGTGTAAAAAGTTTTACCTGATAATGGAAAGTTCCCCTGCATGATGCATGATTTAGATGAACCTGAACCTACCATAAATATAAATTGCCTTGAGGTCCTTGGAATCCCTGCCCTGCAGGTGATGGCCCATAATTAAATCCCAACCCAGGCCTGTTCCTACACTCCTTTATGAAATGCCCCCATTTCCTGCAATACCAGCACTGTGATGTTCACAATCCTCCCACCAGGGCCCTATCCTCCCAAAGCCTCCTGTTCTTTCTGCTCAAAATTCTCCTCTTCCTCATGCTGCTCCTTCATACTGCCACTGTGTGTTGGGGTACGGCCCCCCACCCCATTGTCCCTGTCCTCCTTCACCCAATAGTGCCGCAATTGTGGCATTCCTGATTTGTTGAGTGTCTCCTGTGCTTTCCCCCTGAGCCGGTGCCGTCACTGGTGCTTGGAAGACAACCTTGTTTAGTTTCTTTTCCACTAGTTTTGCCTCATCCGTTTGCTGCTTCTGGGCTGTCTCCCTGTCCAGCTCCTTGATTCTCTTACAATTGTGGACTTTTATACTCTGTATCTCTGCCCACCCTTTGGCTTCAATTCCCACAATTTTATCTAGTGCCTTCTGGACCTCTTTTGGTAATTCCCCTCTTTACGATAACATAGAAAAATGGTACTGTCTCAACTCTCCACATTTCCTGTAACTTAAGAATAAACCTAACTGGATCCTCAACATCATCCATTGTGCACTGCATTAAAGAATGTAAGTCAGGGGTATCTGGGTACATCCTTCGTAGGACATCCCATACCCTTGCCCTTACCTCTTTAAAGGCTGCTACATCATGTTCATTATCTGAAAGACTTTCCCCAGAGTACCCCGCCCTTGCCGTTATGTCCCCAGCCTGGTCCACAGCTATGGTGACCAGTAAACTTCTAAAATCTCCTAGTGCTAAGGCTACCCCTGCTGTTTGTTTTTCAGATTCATAGATCCAGTTACTAGCTCTGGCTATAAGTTGGGTGAGAGCTTTAATCAAATTGTTTTTGTTCATTTGAGGACATGGCACATACTGCGTTATCCCTACTCCTTTATGTGTAAGAGGCATCTGCATATCTATTTTGTTTTCTACCCCTTTAGTATTATTCTTATCTTGTACTACCATGATTAACTCTGGTCTATTTCTTGGTCTGTCCCTCCTCACTGCCTCTTGTGGCAGGGACAGGTTTCTCACTACCTCCTCGTCTTGATCTCCTTCTTGCCCTGCCTCTTCATTATTTCTACCACCTTGATCTTCCCCTCCATTATCCCTTGCGTGTTCTACTTCTTGTCCCAGGATTGTCCATGCCCTCTGCCCATCATCCTTTTCAACACAAACATTTCTTATTGCCCCAGGGTTAAACCTAAACAAAACATTTCCTGACTTCCAATCCCCTATTTTCTGCACCGGTACCCTTAATTCTGGTGATGCTTCTTCAGGTTCTTGTAACCTGACTAACCTTTCCCACAATGCTCTTAACTCATTGTCTATGTCTACTTGTGGGCCCTCTGGGTACACCGATGCTGCAAGCATATCAGAGTTTGTGGATGGGTTATATGGAGGTGCAAAAGCTCTTGAGTCCCCCCTAGTTGCTAATCCTGATAATCATGTTGACACTCTCTGTACCACTGGAGGCTTATAGACTAGGTTTGTATACCTTACTGCAGGTTTAGACATTACGGGGTATATCCCCTTACATTGGATCTCTTTTTCACCTTCCTGCTCTTCTATATCCTTGAATAATTCCCAGAGATCTAAAATCTCTTTTATTGTTTGGGACTTGTCTCCTTAGTATTCTGCCGCTAAAAAGATGGATTTTTTTTAGCATGTTTCTATTATGGGAGCCCTGCTCTGACCAGGAGCAGACATTCCCCTTCCTTTGTTTCTACTATCCATTGTTTATTTATTCTGTCACAATACAGTGGCAGACCACTATGCATGTGTTTTATTGGAATTTCTTCCTCCATAATGTTGTGCGCGTCCCTTATACTTCACTTAGACCCTACTGCTATGCTGCACACACAGCTATTTTTTTTGACAAAAATACAGATCAATCCACTTTTTCCCCCACCCCTTATATGTTCTCCACTTTGATTTCACACATTTTCCACTTTGATTTCATACATACACACACACACCGCAGCTCATCCACCTTCCTTCCTTTTTAACTACAAAAGACAGCAAGAGAAAATATACAAAAAATAATTCACTAAAATCCAGGTGCATTCCTTATACAGAGCCACTACTGTATTTCCTTATATCCTTTGTAATACCACTTTGCCAGCTTTTTTAATATGCTGACGATCCCATTGCTTTTATCATCATAAAAGAATAATGCGTTGTACAACCTTCTCAACCTATTATGGCCGAGGATTCCTTACTTCCCAGTCCTTATAAGCGGAGGTGCTCTTTCTAAAATTATAAAAAGTAGAAAAACAAAAAAATGCGACAGTTTCAATACATAAGCCACCTCCTATTCAATCTACTGCTTAACACATCACCGAACGTCCTATTCCATAATACATCAACAAAAGTCCTATTCCATCTATTCCATTGACCTCATACATCATTCACATGACCATAGTATCATTCACATCACCAAATATTTCGTTCACATCACCATATCATACATACTGTTCCCATGTTGTTATCGGTTGCAAGAGTATAATCATGTGGGCGTTGTTCACTCGAGTTTCCTATGTTACGCATCTGGCCTGTCTTCCTGGAGCCACACCCTGCTTCAGTGAGTGGAGAGGATTTCTTATAAAATGGCTCCTACTAAAGTCGCTCAATATACATGGGGTTTTTGATTCAGGTGACCAATCTCTGTAGATGGGTGTGTCTTCTTCCTGGTGACTAGGCCTGGGCTTTGCAAAGTACGGGGGAAGACTGAGGTCACGTGGGGTTCACCACTGAAAGGTAGCTCATACTTACAGGGGTACCCCTTAAATATATTGGGGTACCCCTAATCACGCTCACACCAGATTAATAGTTCACCCCTCTAGGGAATTAAGGACAAGAGTCATGTCTTGCAAGGATAACAATTTAATCTGTACAAAAACGAGGATGGGGCAAAGGACTCTGCCCCCCCACCAGCATTCTGTCCTGCTTCCTTTGCTGGCTCCTCCTGACTGATGCCAAGCAGGCACCATATATACTGTTCAACTTGGTTACTGGATAGTGGCATAGCTCATCCCAAACTGTTCTTCTTCCTTACAAGGGATTCTGCAGTCTTCCTTCTTGCATGGCCAGGTTTCCATTTAGAACACACTACGTAACATACTGCTGCCTATGCAGGAATACATTGCAGCTCCTTTTTATCATAATTTGCTATATTATAGATATTTATATATAAACACACCTTACTGCCATACTCTAAACTTTACTCAATATACTTATATTTTATCTGGTCCAGTAATTCTGCTTAAAACCCTGTTTTGCATAGTACTCTGTATGTCGTGCATTGAGTTTTTCGCCTGCATGGGTTTTTGATGGACAGGAACAGCTGCTCAGCCACTTTGTGTGCTCTGCCATAGCTAGCCGACACCAGTCAATGCCTGTAGTCTATTTTTAGCACAGGCTGCATTCACAGTGCTTTGAGATTTTAATACTACATAGAATAACAGAGTAACATTTACAAGTGTATTCAACTAATGGTTATTTGCACATTATAGTTAAATACTATCTTTATTTAGTGCCTGGCCACGCCTCTGTGTGATTATTTTAGCATGAAAAAAGCTTTCTCAGTGCTATAGTGCTTTGAGAAGTCTTGCCTAATTGTAAACCGCTTGGGGGGTGTCCTCCCCAAAAAGTGTATTGACTGAGGAAAGATCGAGTCTTAGCAATTCTCTTTTAATGTAAACCAGCCAAGAGCTTCTTGAGCAAGTGTCACAAGATATCATGTCTTCAACAAGCTGTTGTGTTAATTTTAGGTTTTTATTTTCCCATAGTTTAGCCTAATATAAAAGTGGGCTAAGGGCAGTCAGGCCTGTAATGTAACTAAGGGTAAGTTCCTGGTGAAGTGGAAAGGCCAGAAAACTCTGTGGCAGTCTAATTATTGTGCAAGGAAACTAGTTTTAATTTATTTCTATGAAAGCAGAGTTGCAATGGCCCAATGGGGTGCACCATGGGTGACTATCACAACTGATTTTACCTTGTAGATCCCGACTGCACAATTCACAGGCATTCTACCATTTGTTTTCCCATAGTTAATAAGGGCACGGTTCAGCCTAGCCATTTAAGTCACTTGATGTGCAATGTGAGCAGATCAGTATAGGTCTTTCGTGATTGTTACACCTAAGTAACTAAAAGAGTTAACCCACTTGAGTTGGCCCTTATCAACCCGTATGGGGCACAGAGACTGCTTCTGCTTGCACACACACATGATTTGTGATTTGGCTATGTTCAGTTTAAGATCCCTTTCCTTCATGTAGGTTTGGTACCCATTTTCCAATGTTTGCAGCTCATTGTGTGCGCAGGCAATTAAAACTGCATCATCTGTATAAGCCAAGGTGGAAATCTTTACACCCCCTATTTGTGGAATGTCTGATGTTAAACAGCGTAATTTTTCAAATAAGAATTGATATAAAGGTTAAATAACAATGAAGCCAGGACACAGCCATGTCGTACCCCGGTGTTTAAATAGAATGTAGATGGTTGCCAAAGCAAACTCTAGCTGATAACTATAAAAGAGGGCTAAGGGCAGTCGTGCCTGTAAACTAACTAAGGGTTAGTTCTTGGGGAAGTGGGAAGGATGGAAAACCCTGGGACAGACCCATTATTGTGCATAGAAACTGTCTTTCATTTATTTGTATCAAAGTAGAGTATCAATGGCCCAAAGTTGTGCGCAACTGATTTTGACTTGTAGGTCCTAATTGCACAATTCACAGGCATTCCACCACTTTTTCTCCCATAGTTGTTAAGGGAACCATTCAGCCTAGTCATTTTAGTCGCTTGATGTGCAGTGTGAGGAGATCAATTTAGGTCCATTGGGATGGTTTTGCCAACGTAATTAAAAGAATGTACCCACTCGAGTTGGCCCTCATCAACTCGAATGGGGCGCAGAGAGTACTTCTGCTTGCACACACACGACACATAAACAGCTTAATTTTGCCAATAAAGAATTGATGTGTATATTTATGTACACACGTGCCTTGAAACACTGGTGTATAGGCGCATTATAAATGCCATATCATATCATGTATAGGTTAAAAGGTCACAGCCCTGTTGTACCCCTAAATAGAATTCAGATGACAGTTCACCATTGTTGCCAAAGCGAACTGTAGACCATAAATCTCTAGGCAGTTCAGGAAGAAAGGGTAGGTGGCAGTCCAACTTCAAGTAGAAGAAGCCAGAGTTTATCTCAATTGACACAATCAAACGCAGGGGAGAGGTCCATGAAACCAAGGTAAATCTGTGATCGATACCTATATACATATTGGCCGGGAATCAGTCTTTGATTAAGTACTTGATCCATGATTCCCCTCCCTTCCCTAAAGCCGTATTGAAAGGCTGAAAGGACTATGTTCTCCACTGCCCTTTTTTGTATCCTACGAAGCAACACCTGGCCAAACTGTTTGGCTGAACTATCCATGAAGGAAATCGGACTATAAAAGTGTGGATCATTGTTATGTCCCTTTTAAAAAAACAGGACTAATGTTGCTTCTTCCCATTTAGATGGAAAAACTCTAGCTGCGAGTATGGCATTGGCTGATGCAGTGATAATCCCAATGCAGACTTCCCGCTCGAGTTTAAAAATTACAAATGGAACTGCATCTGGACCTAACACCTTCCCATTAGTCATGGAGGACAATGCGACATTTACCTCAGATAATGATATGAACATGTGCTCCCTTTCTACAGCTAGCAAGCTATTTTGGGATTTTCCCTGCAGTTTATAGTCCCGTATAATTGCGTTTGATCTTTTATTTTGTAGATTAGTACAAATATCTACCTATCTCGCTGGTCCTGCAAATCCTGTGGCAGTTGAAATGACTTGTGTAGGATTCATTCCTTTTGCCACCACCTTCCAAAACTCCCTAAGGTCGGAAGTGAGGGTGGCCTGTTCCAATATTGAACACTGTTTCCTCAGTAGTTCTAACTTCCTTTCTTTTACTGCATTCTTAAAGTCCTGTCTTGCATTATTTAGTGTGACAAGGAGTTTGTTTCATTAGCCTGCATTATTTGCCAAACGAAGACAGGTTTCTGTCGCGAGAACCCAGTAAGCTTCTACGTGTAGTGTGCACTTTGGCAAGACACTGATAGGCTCCATTCAATAGTCTCTCAAATGCAAGTACTATTTCTTCTGCAGTCGACGATGTGTCCAAGACATTTCTAATAGACAGTCTAATGACTTTTAAATAACATGTGATTAAATTGAATTCTGATCTGCTGTACGCCAAGGGGTGTAGTGTACTTTAGTGCACAGACATTTACTCTGGGAAGTATTTAGAAGTCCTGTACTTTTCAACAAGCACCTACTTCTAATGAAAAATAATCGATGGTGGATGAAAATCTTGTATTACTATAAGTGGTATTCCCCGGCACTTCCCAAGGTATTCTTCCACTTACTGTTAAAAAACCAGCCTCTGTCATGCTAGTGCAAAAGCGGCTGCCCACTAAATTTACTTTTTTACTCTGCATCACCGGTAGCGGGATACCGTATGCTAGATTTTACTCTTTTGCCTGATTTTGTTCTATGGGGCATTCTCCACGTTTCAGATTAAAGTCACCCCCCCCATCTTCCCCCCACAATCTGTACCTTTGTGTTCTGGTCATACTGATTGCATTCCCCCATTCTTCATGCTTCAATCAGACTAGATAAGGGATCTCCCGAATCCGAGCCAAAATGTGTGTCATAAAAATGTACTATACGCCATCGCTCTTGGCCATTTATAGTGTCATCTACTTGTAACAAAGTTGGTGTGCCGCGGAGTGGCTCCATCTTCTTGCTTTCTATGTTTGACTTTACCTAGACAGCTAAACCACTGCTATTACGCCCATTTTGCCAGTTGTCTCACTAATGAAGAAACGTACAAGTGGTTGGCTGCAAGAGGAGCAGAACAGAAATGATTTAACTCCAAAAAGAATGCAATGCTGCATTCAAAGCAGCCTGGGGGTGCTTCCAGATGGGTGGGCCTCGTAGTACAACATGAATAGCATTACATTCTCATGGGATTCACCTCATTTAACACTGCTCGCGGCACTTGGTCAGTGTTTTGCGAATTACAGGTACTCATGGGCAGAGTGAATTTTCCCCTACATGATTACTTGTATGCCTACAAAACTACATACACATCTGTAATGCATTTACCTGGTGTTGTTCTACTTGCAAATACATTCATTCTCTTTTGTGCAGTCTTTATATTTTGCCTTCAAACCTTCCTTTTGCTAATCCTCAAGGTTGAATATGTCATCCTCCTCATTCTACATGAAGGAGATGAGGACCTCCACTTCAGATTTGGTAACATTTTCTTTTTGCTCAAGGAAGGGATCCTACACATTGCTTGCACAGGAGGTCTTATTTAATCACAATGCCCTTTTGCCTAGCATCTTTTGTGTCTACTGTAGTGCTTCTCAAGGTATTGGCAAATTTAGCTAGAGAACAGACAAGGTAACTCACACGTTGGATAGAAGAAAAGTGGGGAGAAGGAGGTAGAGAGATAGCAGTTAACATAGAGTAACAATGGAAGGGTTACATTGGGATGTGAATTTGAGGAGTGTGAGAAGATGTGTACTGAGTGACTTGGAACGGGGGAACTCCTGTGTTCCTATGTACACGTTTGGCGGCCTTTGCCAAGTGGGAAGTAAAAACATGTTTTCTACATTTGTTAATACACCTAATTGCTGGTAACACGTAGGTGACTTACAGTGATGTACACTTATGCGTAGGATCTAAACATGTGGCGTGGACTGGACCTAGTAGTGCACATTCGTATAAAAGGTACCGTCTAAGAGTAACCTGTGTACGCTTTACACATGTAGCCTAATCTGCCTGCAATTGATTGTGTGATGGAAGAGAAGTACATGTTTGTTTTGTTGCTCTGGGACTTCTCCCCTGTCCCTCTCATCCTTATATGCTTTCGCAGTCATCACAGCACAGAAACCGGTCAATTCTAGCCAATTTCTATACACCTGGTACACTTCCTAGTTTTGGGGGATTAGGAATCACATGCACATTTTTGATAAGCATTAGCACAGGAACCTATTTGCCATCACACGAGATAAACTAATGCATATGTGGCAAATTCGTGCATGTTTCTTTTGCCAGGCTATATTTTCCACGCATCTTCACTTGATTCATGGAAAAACATACATATTGGGAAGATACATAGGTTTATCATGTATCTTGGGAAATCCCGTAAAAAACATATTTAACTCCCTCATATGAGTTCCCTTATCACATATTTTGGTGAGAATTCAGGGGCCAGATTATCAAATATTTGCACCTGTGCAAAAAAAGTGGCACAAAAGTATTGCACCAGTTTTGCTGTTTAGATAATAAAGAATGGAGCAAACAGCTTTAGCTCCAATCGCTATTGTCAAAACAAGGTTTCACGTGGGCAAAATTGAAACAGGTTGTTTTATTAACTACATTTGCTGCAGAACAGGACGGGAAATGTAGTAAACACCTTTTTTCTATGCAACGCACCTTGAACAAAAAATAGTCTAATTCATGTTTGCCCTCATGCAAACGTGTGTTAGATGATATGGACAGTGACAAAACCGGCTTGCCCCATTTTGTAATACCAAATCATTTGCTCACTTTTTTGCTCTGGTGCAAATGTTATATAATCTGGCCCTATGGATCATGATGTGTTTTTGAGCAACATGTGCACAATTACCTCATGTGCTCACGTAGTATTTAGCCATTGCGCAACATTGCGAGCCATGCATCTACAGCCCTCATTCTCGCAACGAGGTGATTAATTGTGCAACCACATCTTTGTGTGTTAGGGCGTCGTTCAGAGATGCACAGATATTTGTTAATTGGGACCAAAGGCGCATTGGAAATTAAGCTGTTAATTGTGTTTTCGGGTTTGTTAAAAACGAATTGGCCATTTCTGATACCAAAGCCATTGCTAAGATAGAGAGAGATGGCGCAGAAGTCTCCATGTTAGATATTCAATATAATAATATAAAACTACTTTTAGAACATCCGATTTTTATAAATTCATGCTATTTCTTCAGGAATCTAGTCGTCGTTGAACCTCAGTGGCATGTTGCATAAAATATACACAGACTGCAACAGACTGAATATTATTAAAATGTGTTCTAGCCCAGTTACACCGCGGCGTTATGCAGCGACCTGACAAACGATTGATTCATGACAGAGATGAAGTGTCCCCGCGTTCTCTGGCCCTGACCCCTGGCCTCATTCACGCAGGCGCCCTCGCGCTCTGCGCCATTTAAGGGACAGCCAGCTAATGATACTCACCCATGTCTTGAATCTGTCAAGTCTTTAAATAGGTTTCTCCTCCAGCGCCCCTACGAGAAAAGGCAGGCTGTGAACGATTGTGTCACAGGGACAATTTGGTGGCCAGTTTTTCATCAGCACTTCCAGCTGAAGCAGCCTGACTTGAGAAAGAGATTACGATTCTTTGACAAATCCCTTCTGCAGAAAGTAGAAAACCTGTTATTTTGCTTCTTCATGTCTGGACAAATGTGGCTTTAACATTTACACCATGAGTTAAAGTGAAGTCAGACAGTGCCAGTCCTAAAAATGTAACTGGGGTGCTCTTATTGGATAGCTTTTAGAAATCAAATACTTTAATACCCTAGCTTGTATCTTTTTGGGAGCATTGACTCATTTCGTCTTGTGTAATATAAGTAAAGTACTGCATCCAAAATACATAATGATAACGTTGTGTTATTTACATAGCGCTTTCACCAAAGTGCTTTACAGAGAACATATTTACATACAATATCACCCAACTGAAGTTGGTACTCCTTTATCAAACTCAGAAGGATGAAAGGCAAAGTTGCCCTTGCTAGGACTTGAACCTGAGATCTGCAGACCACACACAGATCACTGCAGCGAGCGCTCAACCCGCTGATCTATCTTGCTGGCTATCTCCATCTCCAAGTAGGTGTGATATATATATATATATTTATATTTACATATATAGAGCGGTGTGAAGTTGCACGTTGGAGAACGTACAGCAGAACTAAGCAGGGTGAGCACTCACGCTGTGGCTGCGAATGCAGTTGATTGCCATAGAGGTATTGGATATGACTTGTACCAGAATATACCACAACCGCACACCATCCCACGACTAGCACAGATTAACTAATATTGTGCCTGATAGTTCCTTAGCCGCATTTTGTGTTTTCATATTAGCATCATTTTATGAACAATTGGAAACACATTTACAGTGCCGGAACATTTATATGATCCTCCAAGAGAGGACTAACAACATGGCTAACTCCCAGAGCAACAGAGAAGCAATAAGAAAGGCACAAGCCGTATCACTGTTCAATGAGACTCTGCAAATTGGCAACACCATCACACCCACTGTAATAGCACCCAAAAGCGATAGTGAAATTGGTCTACTAAAGGAACTAGAAAAATTGAAAGGCAAAGAAGTGAGTGGATGGTGGGAGGAACACTAACTTCAAAATTATACTGAGGTGGGCAGAATCCCACGAGGTTTAAGGATTCTCACTATCCCTTCTTTCGACGAATTAGACCTGATAATGCTTAAAGAATGGAGCGTTGCAACAAAAGGATGTTCAAAAACCTTTTTACAGTTGCTGGTGAAATATGCAGGTGTTGATCGAATCAAGACACTGAAAAAGATAAGCGAAGTGGAAAAACAATTGAAAACAATGCCTGAAACTGGAGATGGAAGGAAACCTACGAGCAGTATAGAGAAAAATCTGGTCGATTATGAAGAGGAAATAAAACAAAGGAAACAGAGGAAATTTTTGAGAGACAAAGAGGATTATGAGAGTGGAAGAGTCTATACCTTTGCCAAAAGGTTTGACCAATTGAGACAAGCATCCAATTCCAAACCAGCCACACCCACTGATGAAACTGAGGGAAGTACGAGTGAAAATTCATCAGTTTAAGAGTCAGACTTAACAAGTAGTGAGACTGATGAACCTAATATACGGCTACATTTTTTAGACAAAATGCGTTTACTATGCCATGATGGCAGAAAAAACAGGCCAAAAAGAGGTAGAAATCAAAGTCGGGGGAGAGGCAGAGGTGGCTGAAAACAACGAGGAGGGGGCAGAGGTGCAGGAAATGCAACGAACAGTACCCCGGCCAGATCACTGCGCTCTGGAAAGTGAGTGAGAAATTTGAAGAAGATGATACAAAATTTAAAATCATCAATCTATCAGAACACGTTCTCACTGCCAACCAAACCAAAGTACTCAGTCTGGGTTTAAACTTCTGCCCAAAAGCCAAGAATGACTACATACAAACAAGAACAGCCTTTGATCATTATATACGCAAGATACGTCGAAATTGTTCACAACCAATATATACAAGAAACGCCCGAAAGAAAAAGAAACGGGCAAAACCGAGGTGCAAATTAAGGAGTTAAATGTATTATCAGATCTACTGGGCTTGGAAAAAGGAATAGAAATGGGTGATGAAGGGGAACCCATAGATTTTGATGAACTGGACATCAGAACAGATTGGACAGCTCAGAGCCAACTCAAATTGAAATCAAGGTTTAATCCTATGACCAACCTTGGGAGCACTATTGAGGCATTTCAGATCCTAGTAGTCGAAGACCTAAAAACACTATGAAGGAAAGAACATAAGAAAATCTTGAAGGACAATATGTCATCCCAAGATAGACGAGCATTACAAGAGCTACATGAATTAAAAAATGTCATCATTAAACTGTCCGATAAAGGGCAAAATATAGTTATACAAAACAGAACCGACTATATAAAAGAAGCATACAAACAGCTTAATGTAACTAAATGCTACATGAGGATCAAAACCAATCCCATTAAAGAACTGGAAAGTAAAATCAATGTGCTCCTCGCAGAATGGGAAGAAAAGGGCCTATTGACAGAAGAGAGCCGTAAGTTCATATCGACTACAAATTCAATTACACTGACAATCTACTTTCTCCCAAAGGTACATAAGAATATGAGAAAACCACCAGGAAGACCTATTGTTTGTTTGATTTGGTTCAGCTCTGGAAAATATGTCAAAATACATTGATGAAGTTCTCTTTCCTTTCGTCTCTGTACTTCCGTTTTACCTGAAAGACACAATTGATTTTCTATCAAGAATTGAGGATATACCATGGGAAACAGAATATCTGTTGGCCAGTATGGATGTGGTATTGCTCTACACGTCTATTGGCCATGAGTATGGTAAACAGGTGTGTCAACATTATTTGAACACCAAATCCCTAAATTATCTGGAACATACAAAAATGATACTCTCAATGATCGATCTGTGCCTCACAAATAACGTTTTCCTCTTAAATAATGAGTCCTTCAAACAAATGCAGGGAACTGCTATGGGCACCACCTTTGCGCCGCTCTACGCAAATCTAACGATGGGAGCCTGGGAAGAACTCGATGTCTGGACGGACGGCAATCGTGAATTTACTGATAGCGGGATTCTATGGCTAAGATACATAGATGGCCTCCTCATAATCTGGAAGGGAAGGGAGCAGGGATGGATGGATATTGTCAACCGTCTGAATACAAATAATAACAACCTCCAATTCACGGAAGCACACAGTCACACAGTAATCACTTTCTTAGATGTCAATGTAAGAATTGTGAATGAGAAGATAACCTGTGAGCTGCATAGAAAGGTTACAGGTTCCAACACACCATTGCATGCGCACAGCGCACACCCTAAACATCTAATTTGGAGTGTCCTGTAGGGAGAATTCATACGGTTAAGAAGAAACAACAGCACAATGGAGTCCTACGCAATAGAGAGCAAAATCACGGCTCATGGCTTCGCAAGACAGATGTACCCCAAGAGAGTGATTGAGAGAGCATATTTGAAAGCCAGATCTAAAGAGCGACTAAGCCCCCTAGTGGATCGAATAGGAAGGACATTACGAAGACAGAAAAAGACAGTACTCGCTTGATTCTAACTTTTGACACCGAGGCACCTTCGATTAGGTGGATTTTGATGAAACACTGGAAAATCCTCATGGTGGATCAAGATCTTTGCAGTAACCTCAAGACCCGCCCTGAAATAACGTTCAGAAGGAATTGATCCATCAAAGATACTCTAGTTCAAAGTTGCATGACCAAAGAGGAAGACAGCAACAAGACAAGTTGGTTATCAAATAAAAAGAAGGGTTTTTTCAAATGTGCACGATGGAGCATCTGTAAGTATGCAAAGACTTCTGGCTCATTTAAACATCCCATCACAGGCCAAATGATTTTGATATCTGACAAAATAACATGTGAAACTGAATATGTTGTTTATGTTCTTACATGCTCCTGTGAAAAATGGTACATAAGCAGCACAAAATGCAAATTAAAGATACGCATTCAACAACACGTACGGGCCATCAATAACAGTGATGCAAATTACCCGATGGCCAAGCACTTTGCAGACTGCCATATTAAAAACATGGAGAGTTTTGGTTTCTTTGGGATTTACAAAATCGAAACAGGTCCCAGAGGAGACAACAAAGAAAGGTATTTTGACAAAAAGAGACTTGTTGCATTCTGGACTCCGAAAGCAAATTCCCAAATGGGCAAAATATCGATGAGGAGCTCTATACATTCTTAGGAAAATGAAATTCATACCTCTTGTTTCCTTTTTAGGTTTTAACACTATATGAAAAAAGATCGACTGTCCAATCTATAGGTCGAATGCAAATGCACTAGGATAAAGTTTTAATTGGAAGTGGACACTTACACCAAAATATGTGGATTCGCAATATGCCTATCTGCGTAGTTATAAGTTGATGTTTTAGATTTGAATATTTTTTCTGATCTTTGATGATTGCTTCTTTGTTGTTTTCTTTTTTTTACACACATGTGTTACAGTTGATAATGCTAATAATGGTGCAGAAAGCCTGTTGGTTGGTGGGGATTAACGGCCTAAAGGGTATGAAGTGGATGAAACTGATCAAGGTGGAATGTTGAAAAAGACTACATGAAAAGGCTACTGGCATGGAAGATACGTTATATGCATTGATCAATTGTACAATGCATTTGGAAAGCAGAAATTTGCACATGTAATCAGTATGAGACTAAGAAGCCAGATGCACTATGCACTTCATAGGCAGAAATGTGTGCAACTTAGTGTCCAACCAACAATTAAAGGTGACAGATACATTGGCATGTACTATGCACTTTACTCAATTGAGGGCATTTTTATATAAAGATGCCATGCTACTAGTCATCAATAGATGTTTGATACTTCTGCATCTTAAGCAATGTTGTGGTTATTACACTAGGCACTTTATCACATTTAGGGTTCTTATAGGAAGATACCATGTTCCCTATGACTAATTACAGGTTGATACTGTTGCACTTTACGATTTTAGTGTATCAGACACAGAGAGATCATGTTGCTAGCCGACAGTTCTGGCTGGGACATAATATGCTGTTGTTAATTATCGCTGCTAGTGTACTATGAACACTATGAAATCTAGGGTATCGCAGACAGAAACATCATGCTGATGAGTGTAAATGATTGATTGATATCTGTGTACTATGGATTGGAAGGCCAATCACATTTTAAGCTGGGTATTGTGGTGATGCAAATGCTAGTAGTTTTGGGAGGCATTCCATAGATGATATGGATTGTAATCAGGGGAAGAGCATTATGCTGCCAATCACCTACTGTTGTTGGATATTTATGCATTTTAACCAAAATTGCTGCTATTGCACTATGCACTTTATCGATACTCAGGGTTTCCTATGGAAAGATATCATGTTTCCAATTACTAATTACAATTTGACACGCATGCACTTTACTAATTAGTTATATTTTGCACAGAGTAATCATGTTGTCAACTGATGGTGATATCTGGAATACAACATGCTGCTGATTAACGTTGCTGCTATTTGCATTACGCACTTTATTGAATGGAATATTTCTGCTATTTGCATCATGCACTTTATTGAATCTAGGGCATCTCAGACAGAAACACCATGTGGGCGATCGCAAATGATTGGTTGATGCCTCAGAACTATGCACTGTAAGCCTAATTACATCTGAAGCACTGGGAAACTAACATCATTACTCTTTTACACCAAAAGATGGCCACTGTGTTTCCACCACCAAATGTGTTTGTTAAATGAGCTAGTCCTTCCTTTATTGTTGCCCAACCACTCACCAGCTGTTTCCTTGTTTTTTGCATTGTTGTTAAATAATCACTGGTTTGCTTGGGGCTTTTTTGTTGTGAACGAGCGGCGAGTTTTGCCGTGAAACGCGTTAACGCCCGCAATGTTTTGCTGAATTATGGGAGTGCCACATCTGATGGCTTTTAAACTTTGAATGCTAAGTTGTTAGCTTAAATAAAGGAATTTCTCCAAATGGACATTTGTTGCATCCAGATGTTTTTTCTACAAACGGTTTAGGAGAGTGCCACTGACCCCGCCTGATTGGAATCAGAGCCACAAAGATATACATATATATTCACTACAAAAAAAAAACTTTGTTAAGGGGACGTTATGGTTAAGTTGACCTACCAAAAACCTGTTCACTTCACTAAAAAAACGTTTCCAGCCTGCCATTACGGTTCATATTACAACCTAAAAACCCTTGAAATTCGCCAGTTATGGTAGGCTAAGCACCCACTCCTGCCATTAGCACTGTCCACTGCTACCACTATCACCAAGAACATGAAGGATGCCATTACAAATGCCATTGATGACACCACTGACGACATGACATGTTTTGCCCCTTTGTTTTTCTTCACTGATAAATATATATATATATATATATATATATATATATATATATATATATATATATATATATATATATATATATATATATATATATATTCAGTGAAAAAACTTTGTTACTGGGCCGTTATAGTTCACAGTAAAACCGAAAAACAATTCACAATCCCTACATATGGGACGCTAAACAACCATAACTCGCACCACCTACGTGCCTTGCTAAGACTAACACCCACAACATCAAAGATGACATCAGAAATGTCATTGATGACATCACTAATGACATCACACGTGCTCTTAATTTTCATGCATAGTCTCCACAAGTGATTGTCATTATAATATTGGCAGCAAATTGTCAGAGATTATTGCAGAACTATTTCATGCTGAAAAGTTAATTACCTAATCCATTGATCAACAATTCCATTCCAACACTGACTTCTTTCCTTGCATGAACGACCTCATAACGTCACGTACACATTGTCTACAGCATGTGCTGTAGAGGTGCAATATTATAATTCTTCCCATTTTAGCTACTAAATTGATATAACCTTTCATTACAAAAGTTTTCCATACTGTGAAACATAAGCATCTAAGCATCCTTACCTTTTTGCACAATTGCACTATTAAACACAAACAACAAAGAGACCACAATGCCTAGCCTACAAATGTAAGCATATACAGGGAACACAAACTAAGCGAAGAAACGTGCACTATTACCACAAACTGTTCATACCCGCCCTCATTTCCTTTATGCACAGTAAACATTCTTATATCTCAGGATTTATTCTTCTGCTAAGTTCACGTTTGCCATCATGTTAATGTCCCCTGGGGAAAGTATTGTAAGAACATATGACAAGGGTTGGGACTACAAATATAGCCATTTTTACTTTTTCACTTACTGACTCACTGTGAAGAAATGCACCTGCCTTAGATATGTCAGTGAACAACAATAGAGGCAGCTAGATATATGATGTCATCAGTGATGTCATCAATGACATTTCTGATGTCATCTTTGATGTTGTGGATGTTAGTCTTAGCAATGCACGTAGGTGGTGCGGGTTATGGTTGTTTAGCGTCCCATATGTAGGGATTGTGAATTGTTTTTCGGTTTTACTGTGAACTATAACGTCCCAGTAACAATGTTTTTTCACTGAATATACATATATATATATATATGGCAGTGAAGAAAAACAAAGGGGCGAAACATGTCATGTCATTAGTGGTGTCATCAATGGCATTTGTAATGGCATCTTTTATATTCTTGGGGATAGTGGTAGCAGTGCACAATGCTAGTGGGTGCTTAGCCTACCATAACTGGCAAATTTTAAGGGTTTTTAGGTTGTAATGTGAACCGTAATGGCAGGCTGGAATTTTTTTTTTAGTGAAGTGCACGGGTTTTTGGTAGGTCAACTTAACCATAACGTCCCCTTAACAACGTTATTTTTGTAGTGAATTTTACATGTTTTTGGTAGGGCAACGTAACCAGAACTTCTCTTTAACAAAGTTTTTTTCACTGAATTCCAAAGGTTTTTAGTACTGTAATTGAATCATAACATTACTTTAACAACATTCTTCTACTACATTTATCAGGGTTCAAAAGTAACACATAAGCATACTACTGTAAAGGAACATTTGAAGTAACAGCCCACCTTCCGAAGAATTCCACATTATCATATGCCGGCGCACAGCATAGGGGCGTGTTCAAAAACTCATACACACTTCACAATAACATATGTGACTGGTTGATAATGCGGAAGTACATTGTATATTCTTGTAGGAACGTCTAGCAAAATTTCCAGCGCTGAACTGCACAGGGCAAGTTTGCAGTACAATAGAAGCAAGAGTGCATACCGAAGTCTCTGGATCAGTAACCCTCATTCCTCCCCAAAAAATGGGGGATGAATGCCATTAGCAATCGTGATTTTACAGCAGTAACCCGTGGTACCAAAAGAGAGAATTTTTTGTCTTCAAAACGGAACGCCTCCGGCGTTCCTGGCTGAAGAAAAGAAATCCTCTTCTAAAATGGCCACCACAGAAAGGGAAGACAGGGGTTGGATAGAAATCCTTCTTTGCTTTGCAGTACAGCCTGCAGAAAACAAAAATGAAACCGTGTGACCGTAATGGCAGCACCACATTTTTGTTCCTTGAGAAATGTGTCGTTATGAGCAAGAGCTTTACCAAAAAGCCAATCCCTGGTGGATATGGTGACTTAAATGCAATGTTTTGTCCCTTCCAGTAATGGCCAGTACCCACACCCCGACATTGTGGCCACAAACCATACATAGAGCTTACACCTCAGAGACGGAAGCGGTACCGTTGATTTGTTATGTACATGACGTTTTTGTTAAATATGAAAACACTGCCACATGCACAAGAGCAAGTTTTTCAGTCGTTGTCAATAACCTTTACATACATGTGTTGTACATGTCGTGTACATGCCATAAAAATGGACGTACAAAACGCAAAGGAGTAGTCTTCTTACGTCTGCACAAAATCCCAACAAACTCTGTGATGGCAAGCGCAATCACGTCAGAAATACTGCAAGCAACACCATTACCACTCACCTTTTGGCACATCATTTCGTAAGTGGCACAGGTGGAAAGGTGTGAAGATATGTGTATTGGGAGGGTGTAACCATGTATTATTTTACAAACATTTATGTACAGCAAACACTTTCAGTGGACCTTACCTCATTTTTCCTCTTTTAGAAAGATACTAATCATTCTGAAGTAATGTTGGTTAATGGGGCATCTGGGTGACAGAAATTGGCCTAACGGTGACAGAAATTGGCCTGACGGCACTAAAGCATATGAGATGGGCCCGACCCTCCCGTAACCAAAGCAATTGGTATGCAATACCTTTCTCCATAACATTCCTTGGCAGCGTAAACAAATGCGTCCATAAGGACTTACGTGCCGTGATGCATCACCTACAAAGAACACATTACGACCTGCAATGTAGCACGCCACATTTTGAAATAGGAGAATGCATTTGTAAAAAAAACACTAACATTTAAGAATTAGTAAAGTAGTTTTATTTCACAATCAAATGAGCGAAATCATTGCCCTATGCAATTAGTAAAGTAGGTTTGTTTTACAATAAACTGTGTGAAATGATCGCCCTATTCACATTTCCATAGAAGTAGTACGTTTGTCTCTTTGGTCGACAATGAAAATGTTAATGGTAATGGCCACGTTGTTGTTTTCACACAGAAAAAGTAAGCGTTGCCGGCACAGTAGTCGTTTTCCTCGCGCATTGATTTGCAAGACGACGTTAATCGTTGTGATCTACACCACCAGAAAGGATGGAATGTTACTCCTTATGGCGACAGCAGCATAAGGACATAGAGGTCCGACACGGTCATCCCACTGAATTATGACGCACAGACAACCGGTGACGAACAGTTGCATTTGACGGTTAAAAAAGCCGTCACTCGGCAGCTGCAATCCGTGACAATCACAATAGGGAAGTAA
The DNA here is from genome assembly GCF_040938575.1 of Ambystoma mexicanum. NCBI lineage: Eukaryota > Metazoa > Chordata > Amphibia > Caudata > Ambystomatidae > Ambystoma > Ambystoma mexicanum. The sequence goes on from NC_090935.1 coordinate 827,547,897, forward strand.
GTAGCTGGAGGGAAAAGGGTAAAAACATGTATCAATACGCAACCTTTGGAGAAACCAAAGTTGTAATACATAGCATTTTTAGTAAACAATAATTCAAAAGGAGGAAATGTTGTGGGACCCTATGGACGGCGACAATGTGCAATTTCCATAATGGGAAAAAAATGTCAACGGCACAGAAAGCTGGAACGTCTTCATTTATAATAACATTTTTGTTTCGAAGTAGCTGAGCAGTGAAAGTGGAAATAAAACGTGTATCAAAAAGCAACCTCTGCAGAAAACAAAGTTGTAGCACATACCATTTTTAGTAAATACTAATTTAATGTGGGGGAATGTAGTGGCACCCTACAAAAGGCGACAATGTGCAATATCCATAATGGTAAAAAAATGTCAACGGCACAGAAAACGTGTAAATCATTAGCAAAAATATTTTTTTTGTTTCGAAATTAATAATGTAATGCCATGTCGGTATACAGGCGTCAAAAATGAACTTACATGATGTGGACCACCTCCATTGCGTTCAATTCAGTCAGACAGTAGTGTATTTGGAAGAATGCCTCTTCGGGAACTGATATTTCATGTTTGTTACAAACGTTTTTGAAGCATAACCTTATCAAACGATATGTTTTTCAAACTGTTACTCCCTGCATTCTTTCTGCTCTTTCCCTGTAGCTCAAGGTTAGCAAACAAGTGACCCTTATGGGTGCCGTACTGAGCTCGTATTGAAAAGAGAACATCAAGTGACCTTCACTCCGAATGGAAATACTTTCTCATTTTGCAACAACATATCAGCAGCTATTCATGAGAACCGCTACTCCCTTACACGTGCAGAAGTACTGTGTGTACGAAATAGTGCAGGTGGCTGGCTTACATTTCAAACTGTAGTACGTCAGTCTGACCGCTGTAATGTTGTTTATGTATTGTAACATGGACGCAGTAAGTTCATTTTGTACAAAGAGTAGAAGTCCCACTGTACCGTATGGCAGTGCTAACAAGAATACACCAATGTTTGACTTTCTACTGGCACATCTCATTAACGCTCACCTTAAGAAACAGTGTTCCATAAGTGTAACAAGTGCATTGGTGTCTTCTTCGTTTATGTATGTGGCACAACCAATCGGTGAAAGCACAACATGGTCGCAGGCAGCAATCCACGAAATAGCCTATTGAAATCTTCTCCACGGAGCGAACAGGGAAGTGTGACCGCGGAGCGGACATAGATATCACTAATTTGAAGAGACATACTTTTTGATCTTTTTAAGGAAACTACTGGACGGATTGTCACAAAATTTACAAAAGCACGCTTTCGCGACCAAGCCCCTGCCCCTGCTGTAAATTTGAGGCAAATCTGCCCAGCGGTTTGGCCTGTAGCCGTGCACAAAGTTTTCCCCCATTCAGTCTATGGCAAAAAAAGACATTTCGGGCCCCCCCTATAACTTTGCCCCCCCTGGACCAAATATCACCAATCTTTGCAAAACAATTCAGAGTGAGCCATATATTTCTTTTTGCAAAGTTTGGTGAGGATTTGTCCAAGGGGAGCTGAGTTATAAGTCGCCCAAAAAGGGCTCTTCCTATGGAAACAGCAACTTAACCATAACTACACGGCCACTAACGTGGCCGTGTAATTACACAGCCACAGAAGTGACTGTGTAGTTATGGTTAAATTGCTAATCCCATAGGAAGAACACTTTTTGGGTGGCTTATAACTTCGCTCTCCCTGGATGAATCCTCACCAAACTTTGCAAAAAGAAATTATAGGCCCACTCCTGCAAAGTTTGGTGAGGTTTGGTCCAGGGGGGGCAAAGGTATAGGGGGGGTCCCAAAATTCCTTTTCCCCCATAGACTGAATGGGGAAAAAACTTTGCTCACGCCTACAGCCCAAACCGCTGGACGGATTTTCACCAAATTTGCGGCAGGAGCTGGCGCTTGGACCCGAAAGCGTGCTTTTGTAAAGTTGGTAAAAATCCATCCAGTAGTTTTTTAAAAAATGACCAAAAAGTAGGTCACAAACAATTAGTGATATCTATGTCTGCTCTGCGGACACACTTCCCTGTTCGCTCCGTGGACAGGACACCGATTGGTTAATCGGCTTGCGTCATGTCCGTGGACATGCAACGTGTTCGGTGATTGGATGGTGAAGAGCGTGATGTGCGTCAGATTTTTGGAAACTCCTGCCATCTTGGATTTGCGGACATCTGCCGGTATCCGCGAACATCGCGGTAAAAACATATTAAAAAACACAACATGAACTTGTCAAATTTATCAAATAATCTCTGGGGAGTTGAGGTGTGATGAGGATGGGATGGGATATGGCTTCAAGAAGCAAAAAACTGTTGTTTTTTGCCACGAAAGTCAGCGAACAGTTTGGATGTTCGGGAACAGTCCTGAAAAGTTTACGGACACCTCAGCATTACAGGGTTGGTGAAATGCAGTTCTTGAATGGCTTATAACTTTGGCGCCGCTTAATAGAACTGCATGAAATTTTTATCCAAATAGCATTGTATTATGAAGTTTTCTCCAATATACTAAGGTACACATGTAGTAACATAGGCATAGTGTGCAGCAGACAAGATGAAGATGCAATATTAATAATCTTGCCATGTTAAATACTAAAATTATAAATGCTTTCTTATTAGAGTCTTGCATACTGTGAAACATTTAATAATACATTTTAACACTTCCATACACTTTTTGCAAATATTTCCACAGTTTTTGTGTTCGCAAATGTCTGACGTCATCGCAGACTTTCCAGACAGTGTCACATGACCACACATGCACGCGCTGCATGATGACGTGTCCTTTTGACCGGGTCCATGCTTCGCGAACACTTCGGAACTGCATTTCTCAGCTCATCTAGGAACTTTGAAGCACAAAATGTACTCTTGCATAGCTCCTACACCTATTCTTACTCATTATCCATTAACAATCTAGCAGCACATACTTGGAAGAATATTAGCAAAACTGCAATTTATCTTAAAAATGGCATAAGCTATTGCCATCCCTCCTCCTCAAGAGCTACCACCACCAGCTAGAGGACCTACACAACAACAAAAAGCGCAGTACTTCAAAAGACAATGAAGGGAACCAAGAAGATGAGGTAGAGGAAGTCCCTACCTCTAGCACCCAGAGAGAATCATGGATGTGGCAGTTCTTTACCACTGATGGGAATGTACCAAAGGCTAACGTTACCAAAGTGAAATGCACTGAGTGCAACGTTGTACTGTGTCGTGGACTACCTGTACAGTACTCCCATGGCACCACCTCCATGCTCCGCCACACCAAATCCAACCACTGCAATGTTGCAATGCTCTCAGAAAGGTTATTCCTTTTTTACCAAGTAGTAGGCTGCCTTTCTTCACCTCATCTTCCACAACCAATACTGTAATGACACAGCTGACATCTGTGGGACACAAAATCCCGCCAGCTATCTACAAGCGATAAAAGAGGCTGCTGACCCATATCGTTCGAAGACAACAGTACTCTCTACATACGGCAACACACCACTCTGCACGGGGGAGACATTTCAAAGTGCTTTTGAAGTTGTAATCAAGGGGCATGATAAACACTGCCCCCACCTTAAATGTAACACAAGCGCAACATCTTCCCCTGTCCACATGCCCCTCCATATTTGTGGTTGGTGCCTCTCCCCTAATTCACCCCCCAATCTTACTTTCTGACCTCTCCTGCACATTTTTTTAATCAAAAAACATCTACTTTGCATTTCTCAGTAAAGTAGGTAGACTAAATAAGATTCTCCAACATTTCCATTAGCATTCTGTGTTATGCTCATGGGAATACTGGACAATTGTATACTGGAGAAAAATAAAAAAGAACAGAAAACATTTTCTGTCCCAAATACTTTTCTCTAGCATACAATAAGGAGCATAATCGATGGACCTTAACACTATTTTTTGTACCTACATTATGAAACTTTTCAAAAAATAAAACACAGACACATTTGCAAAACTTTGCTATCAGGTCCCTGACATGCTCCTTGCATGATTTTGCTGCCAATCTGCCCAAAGTATCAAAATGTATATATATACAATAGCTATATAACTTAGCCCCCACTTGACATAATCCATTCAGACTTTGCACAAACATTCACAGTTGGGTCTGTTTAGACCCCCCTCTAATTTTGCCCCCTCTTGACGAATTTCCACCAAACTTTGCAAAAATATTCAAATCTAGGTCTAAAATCATTTTGCAAACTTTTGTGCAGATTCATCAATAAGTCTTTAAAATATTTTGGACCCCCTCCCTCTAATTTTATTCCATCTTGACAAAACAGCACCACACCGAACCATTCAGAGTCAGGTCTAGAATAAGATTCCAAAATGTCATGCAGTTTCATTGAGTGGCGCAAAAGTTATAAGCTATCCAAAATCTATTTTTCACCAACCCTGTAATGCAGAAATAGGCATAGATGGCCCGAACATCTCAGATGTTCGCGAACATCACAGGACTGCCCCAGACATCTGGATTATTCCCAGACATTGAAGTTGAAAACCACAGATTTTTGGGGCTTTTTAAGGCCCAATCCCATCCTCATCACCCCTCACCTCTCCAGATATTGTTTCATTAGTTTGGCAAGTGCAATGTTATGTTTTTTAATATATTTGTACCGCAATGTTCGCAGACAACGGGCACTGTCCGCAAATCCAACATGGCAGTGTTTCCAAAAATCTGATACACCTCACGCTTTTCACCATACAATCAGCGGGCGCATCTGATGTACGTAGACCTCACTTCACCCTCTGAGCCAATCAGAGGCCTGTCCGCGGACGGAACAGGGAAGTGAGTCTGCAGACTGAACCCAGAAATCACTGATTAGTTTTACCTACTTTTTAACTGTTTTAAAATAAAGTACTGGGCGGATTTATACCAAATTTACAATAGCACTCTTTCTGAACCAAACCGCCGCTCCTGCCGTTTTTAGCTTAAATCTGGGCACAACCAAGCATGATGCACTGCCTCCCTGGCAACCCCTGCACTGCGGGACTGTCTCTGTATCACTACAGCCCCCCACCCCCTCCCCAGCACATGTCTGCACTTACCTTGCACTTGCCACCAGCTGGCCCTATTTATTTATTTATTATTTTATTTCTATTCTACTATTTGTATTGCACTCCCCCCTCCCCCTTCCCCTTGCATTTTTCCCTTCCCCCTACCCCTGCACTTGCCCGGTCTGAATGACACCTGGCCTAGTAGGATCGTTGTCTGTCTTCCCTTTGTTCCCCCCTCCCTGCCTCGTCGCGCCTTGAAACACTTGTGTATAGCCGCGTTACAAATGCCATATCATATCATATCATATCATGATGAATTGATTGTTCTCGTGGGGCGTGTCGTAGATTTTTTTATGATTCTCTCAGAGAGGTAAGTAGGGGATGCATGATTAAGACATGTATGCGTTAGTGATAAGGTTTTAAGAATAATTCTGTCCTTGATAGAGAGCCATTTGATCTGTCTCCTCAGGTGTGAGATGTGTTCTCTCCTTGGTATGCCATGAGCTGCTCTAAGAGAATTATTTTGGAGGATTTGGATTTTGTTGATGATATGTTTATTTGCCCCAAGATACAGCGCGTTACTGTAATCCAACTTGGAGAGGATAAGTGCTCTCTCTAGAATTGTGCAACTTTCTTTAGACAAGAATGGTTTGCAGGCTCTGATCAGTTTACATGTATATGCTGCGGAGGATGCCATAGCGCTGACTTGTTTGTTGAGTGTGAAGGAAGAGTCTAGGTAAAAAACCTAGGATTTTTACTTCTTTTGCCATCAATTTTGAATGTGATGTAATTTGAGCTTAGTTTGTTAAGGTTAGTTGTGGATCCGAGTATTAGAAGCTCGGTCTTCTCATCATTCAGGAATAGGCCGTGTGTAGCCATCCAGGCCTGGATGATAAGATATATTTTATTCACCAGAGCCAGGTCCTTGTCATGCTCACCCGAGAGGGGTATGAGGATCTTGGTGTCATCTCCATAGTTAGTGTACGTGACACCCAGATGATCTAGTCATCGAACAATGGCTTTGTGAATATATTGTACAATGTGGCGGAGACACAGGAACCTTGTGGCACACCACAGGTTTTCGGGATCGGGTCAGCCACAGCAAGTGGCAAGAAGACTCTCATAGTCCTGTTATTCAGGAATGATTCAATCCAAGTAATGGCGCCTTGTGAAAAATGCGCCACCGAAGCCAAGTGCTTACAGAGGACTTGGTGGTCCACCAAGTCGAAGGCGGCTGAAAAATCGAGAAGTAGCAGCAAGGCTATTTTTCTTTTATCCTTCAGTTTGTCTATCTGTGTTTTTAAGTGCATTAGTGCTGTCTCAGTACCGTGAGGAGGTCTAAAGCCCGATTGTCAGGCTCCTAGGAGGTGATTCGACTGTATGTAAGCCACTTTGTCAAGGATCTTGAATAAAAATGTTACAGTGGTGATTGGCCTATAGTTGGTTGGGATTGAGGGATCCAAGGACTGTTTTTTCAGGAGTGGTAAGACCCATGAAGTTACAGGGGACAATCCCAGCAGTGAAGGAGGAGTTGATCAATTTGGTTATGAATGGCACAAGGTCTCTTGCGACATCTTTGATTATCTGTGCTGGGCAACTGTCTCCTTGACAGTTAGAGGGTTTGATTGAGAGGATTATGTTTCCAACCTCAAGAGTCGAGACTTGGGAGAAGCTGAACTGGTTAGGAGGTGTGTTGGTGGAGGTAATGTCTAAACTATGTTTATCTAGGATAGGAAGGTTAGCTTTTTAATTGGCAATCTTACTTTGGAGTAAGGAGATTTTGTTCTGTAAGGCGTTCTGGATACTTATGCACCAGTGTTTATCCTTGAGAGATCCGTCTATCTGAGGGATGGGAGTTTCCATTTCCCTTAGAATGGTGAACAGTTCCTTAGAGCTTGAGCTGGCTTTGATAATTCTCTCATTATAGGATTCTTGTCTGGTCTGTATTATTTCCTTTTGTATAAGGCAGCTAGGTTGATTAAGTTTGTTTTATTTTCCTCAGTGGGACTGAGTTTCCACAATGATTCAAGCTTTCTTATTTCATTCTCAGAGTTTTTAGGTCGGGGTGAACCATGAATTCAGATGTGCTTTAAGTTTGCTTTTCCGCATCTTAAGTGGAGCGATAACATCTAGCGCTTTCGTCATGGTGGCATTGTAGGCATCTACTAGATTATCTGGACTTGTTGAATTTGGCAGTAGGGTAAGAGTAGGCATGAAAAGTGGAATAAGCTTATCTGCAGTAATATTGTTTTTGTTCCTTGTAGGGAGGGGTGTTGCAATTGGAATGATCTTGGATTTAGAGGTATTAGCTGGCAAGGTAAATGATAGCAAATAGTGATCAGTCCAGGATTGAGGTGTTATCGATGTGATAGATATGTCACAGTTGTAGTCTGCTACCCAGTCAAGGGTTCTCCCTTTGCATGAACATGAAAAGGGGATTACCCCAAATGTGGTACAGCTAGTGAGGTGGTCTAAAATCTAAGTTCACAAAAATACACAAGCTATGAAAGGTAAACTCAAAGAAAACTACTAATAGTGGTTACCTAAGTATCCAACAAATGGATATCCTAACTTGAAACTACCCGGACTGTCCAAGAGAAACACACCTTTGGCAGACCTGCACTACCAAGAAATTGCACTTGGTTGTCCCTATGCACTTGTTTCAGGCATATTCAAGCATTTGTTCTATGCATTTGTTGTAAATACTTCTATAATATATTTGTCAAAAACATAGGAGTTTATGTATTTGTTATATGTATTCACATTTGTTTGTGTAATAATAAAATTGTGATATATATTTTTTCAACAAGTTGTGTTTGATGTGATTCTGTATTGCTCTGTGTTTCTCTTGGACAGTCCGGGTAGTTTCAAGTTAGGATATCCATTTGTTGGATACTTAGGTAACCACTATTAGTAGTTTTCTTTCAGTTTACCTTTCACAGCTTGTGTATTTTTGTGAACTAAGGGTTCTCCCTTTATCATGGGTGGCTTGGGTCACTCTTTGGGTAAACCCCAATTCTGTTAGTGTATTAGAAATTTTTAGAGCATGGTGATCATTAGGATCATTGAGTCCTAGGTTAAAGTCTCCTAATAGGAGAATTTGTGAGGACAATTTAGTATTCTCTGAGAGAATTGCCGATAGGTCTTCTTCAAATGACCCAATCGGTTCTGGTGGTCTATATATTAAATATATAGTTAAGGCGTCAGAGTTGGAGATTGGTATTTTAGCTGTGAATAGTTTGCACGAAGGAATGGTGGGAGAGGGGGCGATTCTCATGGCGAGGTCAGATTTTGCAATGAGAGTGATGCCTCCGCCTCTAGAGTCAGTTCTCTGTGCTCTTATGATTACATAATTGTCAGGTATGGCTAGTAAGAGGGCGGGACCAGCAGCAGCGTGGAGCCATGATTCCCTTATAGCAAGGAAATCATAGTTCTCAGCAGTGATCAGATCTGCTATTTCTGTCGGATGCACCACTAGAGATCTGACATTGATAAGGGCGCCTTTGATGTGTGGGAGATCTTTAGTTGCTGCCTGAGGTTTGTTCTGGGATCTTTTGGTATGGCAGAAGAGGGTGTCGTTGATAGTGTCATGCGATTTATTCTTGCATGTTTTGAGAATATGGCTTGGACAGGATGGTGGGTCAGATTTTATGTTTCTGATGTCAGTTTTGGATAGGATGCGGTTGCCATTAGGAGGGGGGATCATTTTGGTGGATTTGGAAGTTATTTTGTGGAGTTTAGTTAGTCTGACCCTGAGTCTAGAATTTCGGACTGAGGGTGAGCATGATAAATTGGTTTGCTTAGTGGGGTATAGTATGAGGTTGGAGGGAGGCATATGATTAGAACTCATGCTGTTGGCGTGTCCTGCTGGGAAGTGCAGGTCAGAGATGGGCATTGGATGTTTAGGGGTAGAAAGTCGCCTATGAGCTGAGGGTATAGTTTGGTGTGTATAGTTGCTGTAAAAAGCTGGGTAACCTTACTAGTCCAAGCAGTCTTAAGGTAGTCACAGTTGTTTGGGGCTGGTGCATACACATCTAGTCTGAGGGCCAGTAAAACATCCAATAATTTTAACAACAAAAGCCTATAGGTGTACATAATTCTAGTGGTGGACGGTGGGGTTATAATTTCAAGGCACAGCACTGTAGAGTGCAAATATTAGGATAAATGGTAAAGAGTAGCTGTGGGAATTAGATATCACAAGGTTTCAATCTCACAATCTGCAGCAGGCACCAAAAAAACGTAATTGAGGGCGCACATTTGTAGGGCAATAGATTCCGTATAGCATTACATAACAGTCGGCTCAAGGAGGCTATCCACATCAGGCATATGAGGATGCCAAAGTATAGCAATATTCTGGAGGGCTAGGGCAGAGATCCGCCGTGCTGTTAGGTTAAGTTGAGTAAGCAAAAAATAATAATCATGCAATATGGCAAGGCAATGTGGAGAAATGTCAAGTACATCAATCATACACGCTATTGGATCGATAGGTACATTTTGTAAGACTGTTTGCTCATTTGTTCGGTTGGAGTGTGCGGGAGTTATGAATAGATAGATATATGAGGAATCACCTTAGAGAGCGTACGGTGAAGAAGCGAAAAGTGCCTACGGGCACACTACGTGAGAAGGCTTTTTACGGGGTTAACATTAGAGAATATGCGACTAAGATTCGCATAAATGAAGCTGAAGTCACCTGATTTTTATAAGGCACTGCAGCGTGGCGATCATTGTAGGAGTTCTTACTGAATGTTACAGAGTCATAGGAGAGATCAGGCAGGGCCTCTGGCCCCTCGGCTCTGTTCGTTGATGACAGTCTAAGACAGGCAGCTAGCCTTATAGTCCAGGCTTTCCAGTATCAGGCCGGCTAATGCCTTCCGGTGGTGGCAGGAGGAACAAAAGGATTCACGGCCCAATTGGGCAAGCCGCTTTTCGCCTCGGTTGCTAGGCAACCAGGCAGCCAAAACAAGCAGTGGCCATTTTACAGCTACGCAGTAATGCGTGGCGGAGATTCGGAATGGTGTGTAATGAGTGATGGATTCCCTCGCTTAGGTGCATAGAGGTAGGGAATGGCAATACACAAGGTGCGGGTCAATCAGAAATGCAGATGCTTCACAGTAGCTGAAGATCTCGTGGGGCAGGTGGACTTACCGTTGGGCTACGGAGTGCAGGCCAGTCAGGCGGGCGCAAAGGCACAGGTTCACGAAGAGGAGCTCACTTCTCCTGAAGCAGCTGGGAGGTGATGTCAGGACGGGCTCCTGCCCTCCCTGGATCCAGATGGCTTCTGGCAGGCTAAGACAGGCAGCTAGGCTTATAGTCCAGGCCTTCGAGTGTCAGGCCGGCTATCGCCTTCCGGTGGTGGCAGGCGGAGCAAAAGGATTCACGGCCCAATCGGGCAAGCCGCTCTTCGCCTCGGTTGCTAGGCAACCAGGCAGCCAAAACAAGCAGTGGCCATTTTACAGCTACGCAGTAATGCGTGGCGGCGATTCGGAATGGTGTGTAATGAGCAATGGATTCCCTCACTTAGGTGCATAGAGGTAGGGAATGGCAATACACAAGGTGCGGGTCAATCAGAAATGCAGATGCTTCACAGTAGCTGAAGATCTCGTGGGGCAGGTGGACTTACCGTTGGGCTACGGAGTGCAGGCCAGTCAGGTAGGCGCAAAGGCACAGGTTCACGAAGAGGAGCTCACTTCTCCTGAATCAGCTGGAAGGTGATGTCAGGACAGGCTCCTGCCCTCCCTGGATCCAGATGGCTTCTGGCAGGCTAAGACAGGCAGCTAGGCTTATAGTCCAGGCCTTCGAGTGTCAGGCTGGCTATCGCCTTCCGGTGGTGGCAGGCGGAGCAAAAGGATTCATGGCCCAATCGGGCATGCCTCTGTTCGCCTGGGTTGCTAGGCAACCAGGCAGCAACAACAAGCGGCGGCCATGTTACGGCTACGCAGTAATGCAAGGCGGGGATTCAGAATGGTGTGGCATGGTCGATGAATTCCATAGCTTAGGTGCTAGAGGTAGGGAATGGCAATACACAAGTGGTGGGTCAATCAGAAATGCAGTTGCTTTGCAGTTTCACAGGAGCTGAAGATCTCGTTGGGCAGGTGGCTTACCCTGGGGCTGCGGAGTGCAGGCCAGTCAGGCGGGCGCAAAGTCACAGGTTCAAGAAGAGGAGCTGGGAGGTGATGTCGGAACGGGCTCCTGCCCTCCCTGGATCCAGATGGCTTAATATAATATAATATAATATAATATAATATAATATCATGTAAACGTGTTATATATACACAGTGAAAAAACTTTAGTTGATGCACCGTTAAGGTGAAGTAATCTGATGCAACGAAATCCTTGAAATTCAGTGACAAAACTTTAGTTGAATTGACATTAAGGTGCAGATTTAATGCTACAATCTGAAATTGAGCATGTGCTGAAAGCAAGGCCACCTTAACTATGAGGCTCCCATTGCGCATCCAGTAAGCACCCTGATAACATCACAAATTACATCACTGATGAGAGCACATATCACATCACTTATGGCATCATGAGCGATATCACTGGTTCCAGTGCAGATCAATCGTGCAAGAAAGAGAAATGCAACATTTAAAAAGCGTGTTTCTGCATACAAGGGTGGATTCAGGTGCAAAATTAGATTTTTAGATTTGTGCATTGTGATGCCATATGCAGAGGACCAAGGAAACTGTGCCTTTTGGACATACATGCCCTTAAAAAGTTGAAAATGTGCAGAGGTTCTCCCTTAAAACTGTGATTCTTAAATGTGGTAAAACTGCACAAGAATGAACTGTACTGAATTACTCTGGGAATAAGGGACAAAACCAACAACTCTTCCCCTGGCTCCATTAATGAGTCCTAACTCAACATTCAAATTACGTCTCCAGATAACTTGGGATTTGACACACAATTTGAAATTTGACTGTTATGCTGCTCTTTGCGAAATGGACTTTTCCAAGTCAGTCAGACGTGCCTTCGCTTTCCGATTTAATTTGAATAGATTGCTTGCCCTTCCAAAACATCAACAGATTTTATTTCTACAATGTCTTCATGCTCACTTGCCATCATTGCAAAATTAAATCGATCACATTCTGCAATTGTATTTTCCCATTTCATCAGAAGCAGTGTGTCATTTGTGGTATATGTTAGAAATTAGTTGTCTTTGTAAGGCCTTGCATGCGCCATCGCTCAACATTCCCACAAGGACATCTTTTAAGATATCTGCACACTTAAAATCTGCAGATTGGCTCCTGTTGGCGTACATTCATAATAATGGAAATGTGCCAAAAGGTTCACATTTCCTATGCTGCCAATACACTTTTGCAAATCTTTACTGTGCAGGATCTTTAAAACAGGCGGACCCTTGACATGAGTTAACTGCAGGAGATCACAAACACAATCACGTTTTTCACCATACAGTTCCTCGTAACCTGTTTTCAGCACCTCCTGCATTCTGAAATGTACGAAAGCAAGCATGAGATTGGTCACAATGCTAACTTCCTCGCAGTGAAACCATAACTTTTTCTGAGAATCCTACCAACTTCACGAGCAGCTTCTCCAGAGAGGTTCTGGAATTCCATCTTGTTGTCCTATTCAACAGGTAGCATCAACAAATGGTGCAGAATAACACATCTTATGTTAAATGCAGAATAACACATCTTATGTTAAATGCTGTCAAACCAGTGGGAGCGGCCACAGCACACGACATAGAACAGCTGGTCTTTCCTGGACAAATGCTTGCAGGGCATGAATTAAAAGAAGTGTCCCTGTTCCAGCTTGTCCACTTACATACAAGAACAAAGGGCACACATCTGAGTATGAGCACACCATTCTATCATAGTCAAGGCCATGATGAAGATGTTCAGTAACTTCTTTGAAAATCACTTCCTGCTCATTGTTTAGTTTTGCTGTTAAACAGGGAACTTGAAACTCAGAATCCTAAGCTTGTTGCATAACATTTTCGATTTCTTCCATAGCAATTTCAGCCTCATTGCATAAAAGTTGATTTCCAAGAGCATTTTGACTGATAACAAAATACTCTTGATTTCGATCAGGAGTTTCCTGTGAAATTTCATCTGCCACCATTTCCTCCTGGAGAATTTTCCCCTCTAGCACCCTTAAATAACTTTCAAATTTGGGATCAAAGATATCCCCTTCTTTGTTCTCAAATGCTGCTTGATAAGACTTTAAAGTACCAAGCAACTTTTCCTCACTACACCACAGTAAAGGCAACTGCAAGGTACAAAATTAAAACAATGTTTTTTTCTGCAGTTTCACAAGACAACTTCATGTGGTTGATGAGAGATGCGTTCTCATGCGTCACTAGACAATCCCGTAACTTGAAATGCAATTTTTACATGTGCCATTCACATTGTGATATGAGTAGTGCTCTGCTGCTTCATACAAGCACAGGCCCTCCATAACACTGGGCCTCTTTGGATAATATTTGTTAATCAGATTGTTTCTAAGTGTAACTGTACTGTACGGTTCTTTTTTTGCCAAATCCTCAGTTACAAACAGTGGTTGTAGCACACTGTTCATAGAAATGGCAGGCCCAAGGCTCAACCACAACATATCGACCCTTATTTACTTTAGAGTTTTCCAATGGGATTGCACCATTATAAAAAACTCCTGTGAATCAGGCCCTTGGTCCTTAAAGAGTAGAGCTGCTAAGTTTGACAAAAGCTTCATATGCACCACTCTCATGGTGAGAGAGCATTTTGATTCCAGAACTGAACAATTTCTGATGATCCTATCTGCTTTCAAATCCACCCAAACCTCATTTGCTTCACTCTTTTCTGCTTTGGTCAACTAAGCTGTAACATATCGTGCAACAGCAGTACTGTTGTCTGCTGCATAGTGAACATCAATGTTCACATTCCAAAGCAGAGTTATGACAGGACTGTAGTCAATGCTGAACTCGGACTGTTCATTGCATATTTTTTGGTGATTTTCCAGTTACATATGTCGAACAGAGGACTTGATAATATTTCTCGCTGCACTTATATCTTCCTCGGCAATATTTACTTAATTTGTTCATTTGGAAATGTAAGAGCTTCAAACACAAATCTTCCTTTTTGTCAGCCTCTGTTGGATGTTCACATGTCACATATTTCTCTATGAACTCCAAAACAGTGCTGTTCTTTTCTACAACAAACTTTGGAGCATCTCTCACCCATAAAAGAATATGCATGTGGGGTGCTCCACGAGCCTGATACTCCTTCCTCCAAAAAATGTTTAACATATTGTGAGAGGTCAGAAATGAGAAGCGGACAACAATGTTTTCAAAATCAGACATCTTTATTAACTAAAAGGGTTGGATGAAAGCCTTTCCATCCCTGTCATAAAGATAGTTTCCCTACCTAGGAAACTAAAATGAAAAATCAGTCTTTGTCTCATCACCAAACATGTAAACTATCCTTGTGTCCAAAAACATACAACTCTGACCCTCACACTAACATGAATGTTAAAAGTGCAAGGACATGTATCTGGCTTATATTTGGCAAAAAGTGTTCAGAACGAAGTTAAATAGACACATTCAACAGAAACAGTATTTTTCAGGGAGGAGTCCTTAGATCCAGAGGGTGATTTCCCTTCCCCTGGATTATTTAAGTATGATAGGAAAAGTGTCTCTCTTTCACACAATAGTTCCTTTAAGATGGCAAAAGTATCTCTAGTGTACTTCTTTACAATATACTTTGCAAAACAAATATGTTTCTTTATACAACGTTAATGAACCTACTGGTATACTCCCCTGACAGGACTTTTCACTCATTATGCAATTTTACTGCACCTTCTGGTATACTCCTCAGCCAGGAATTGCTTTCTGGGTCTTACAGATCCCCTGGTATCCTCTCCTGCCAGGTATCTTGCCTCCCAATGTTCATTGTCTGTTGTATTCCTTTCGCAAAGACTTCTTCTTTAGTTCAGTATCTTTACTTCAGCTCAGTTGTACTACATTGCTGTGTTTCTACTTCATTGGTTTGAGGTCCTACTTGTTCCAACATTCCCCCACTGACATCTCATGCATGGGGATTTATTCAAGTGTTTCCTTTTTATATATCTTCATTACTATTCATTTGCTCTGGGTAATAATTGCTCCAACTTTCCCCAACTTGATATTTCATGTATGGGGAATTGTTTAAATTTTGTCTTTTTACTCACTTGGTCGGCATTCAGAACAGCTTCTTAATTGTTCTGATGCCTGTCGGTATGCCCTGGGCTCACCAATTGCTCTGTGTAGGCTTTCTGGTGTAATGAAGCTCTCCCGACCCGTGGCACTCTGCTTTGGTGAAGCTCTGACTCTGGGATTGTCTTGCCTACACAGCAGGCCTCCTTGCAGCTATTCAGGCAGCTTGGCACTCATTCGCCTGCATGACCGCTGTCACTCTGCACAACCGTGTTCCTGGTATCTTCGCTGTTGCTGCCGGTCTCCCAATGTTTCTTTCCTGGTGCTTGCAGCATCCCTGTCAGCCTAACGCTACACCGGTATGTAATGCCTGTGAGCTGTGATGTAGAAATGCCTAGTTCCTCCAGCACGGTTCTTCTCCGCACTGTGGGCCTCATTACAACGTAGGCGGTAGGGGGTTAACAGCGCCGGTAGAGCAGCCGGCATCGTTAACCCCCTACCGCCTCATTACGAGGTCTGCTTGCGGGACCCACTAAGGACGGCGGGTAAAACCTGGCATCCTTAGCGGGTCCCGCGAGCAGACCAGGATGGTAACAACCGGCCCGTCATTAACGGGCCCGTTGTTAGTATCCTCCCATTCCCATTGAGCCCCATGTGGGCTCAAATGGGAATGGGGATGTACCGGGTCCAGGTTTCCTGAATGGGGAAATACCGGGCCCTCCAAGGTCGGAATGGCCCAGTATTTCTCCATTCAGGGAACCCGGACTCGGTACCTGGTATGGGGGTAGCCATGCCGCAAAAGCTGCATGGCTACCTCCATACTTGTAATGAGGCCCAATGTCTTGTTTCAGCTTTGCTTCTCTCATCTACGTGTCTGCTTCCTTCTTCCCCGGCTCTCCATTTTTAAATGTCCTGCTCAGCTGGACCTCCTCAAAATAACTAGTCTGCATGCTGGTGTTTCTCCTGATCTGCATTAACTCCTTCTTTCTCTTCCTCTTTTTAGTACTTGAGGCTTTCTGGGAGTAGGAGTTTGTACATTTATGTGACTTTCAATGTGATACTGTTCACGATTTCTGTTCAAAGGACCATGAAAGATAGGAGATGTTAAAGGCGTGTCATAGGGTTTTCTTCTAAGGGGCTTGGGGTATTACATTACTCCCACTGGAGTAACTACCCCCACCCGGCAGGTGTCTCCTCCCACACGATCCTCCCTCATAGTACCACCCCTAGGGTCAGGATCAGGTTGCAGGTGCTGTTCCCTGGCCATGTGGGAGAAGATAATCCCGGGGGAATCAGTGGCTCTGCAGGATTCATCACAATATCCAAAGGGAGCATTCTATTTGCTGCATATGCAATACAACAGCTAGAAAACAATGTTGGAAAAAGCAAGAACACACAAGAACAGGGTCAATTGCATACAGTTCAGCTCATGTCATGTGCTGTACCCCATTTTTTTAGATGTTTGTGTTTACAAATAAAGTCTACCAGATCATCCCATCCACACACTGCACAGCTCAGAGTTGCGTTCCAGGTGGGTGGACATATGTTGTGCAGCATGCACCTGCCCTCTGTATGACGTCTGTACCAATACTCTTTGGGCCTCATTACGAGGCTGCCGCCGGTATCAATTCTTTTCCGGCACCCGCGAATGGGCAATTACCGGGTCATGCCGAGTTTGGCGGACCCGGTAATAGCCCATTTGCGGGTGCCGATAATGAGGGACTCCCCATAGGGCTGAATGGGAATGGAACGTCGGATGCACCATTACCATTCAGAGTGGTGCCGGTGCATCCGACGTGTTGTGCTCGCGGGTGCTGCTCTGCCCGCCAGGTCAGACCTGGTGGGCTGACAGGCGCCCGCGAGCACAGCTCGTAGTATGGCAGTCCGGGAACTACGGTACCGGCATGCTTACCGGTACCGTAATTCCCTGACCGCCATGCTTGTAATGAGGCCCTTTTAGTTCCATGCATGTTAGCAAGAATGTTGGTTATCTAGCTTTCTAATACCTCATTCTTCTCTTTCACCTTCTGCACCATTTCACTTACAGTGACATTTTGAAAATGTGTGCCAGTCTTCAGTGTGTGTGCCACTGAATTACAAAGAGTGGAAAACTCAATCTCGTACAGCAAGTTCAATGGGTCCTCATAATACATGTGTACACAAAGGTATTCTGATGCAGAAATGCATGAAGGATGTTCGCCCAACCGACCCCCACTTCCAGATGAAAAAAGCATTGTGAAACATCAAGCCTCTAAACTCTTTACCCACAAACTAATCAGAAAACCCCTTACTTGCTGCAGTTGATATTATTCAATTTCATCACCCATGCTCCCATTACTTCATGGGAATTCAAAGGATGAATAGTGTGGTGCCTATATAAACCAGACGCCTCAGCATTACTAACACACTGAAATTGTCCACCTGCCATAGAAGGCTTATCAATAAGTGGAGTGTTTTCTTCAATATGAAGATCAGTGTAAAATGCATTATTCCTTGCCAGATATGCAAGTGCTCCTTTCACCTTTTTCAGATCAACACCTGCCCATGCCCATGTTTAGTAATAGCTTGTTAGCTACGAATTAAGATTTGATGTTGTGGATTAGCAGTCCTGGAAGTTGAATGCCCTTTCTGCTCAATCAAAGTAGGTGAAATTAAATTAAGTTGAACTGTTTATTCCACAATCCTAAATCCATGTGCAGGTTACAAAATGACAAGTGCCCAAGTGCCAACACATGTTTCAACCTATTATCAGTCTTTTTCAAGGCTGTGCTAAGTTTGTATGAATACATTAAATATCCATGTAGCACACATTCATCATGTTATACATGTGGTGTAAAATCAACATAAATAAAATAGCCATGTACCACACATTCATCATATTATAGAATGACAGAGGAGAGAGGTAGAAAAAAGAAAAGAAAACATCACATTAAGTGAGGGCAAAAGCACATACAATAAATCCTTAATAGTATATTGCATATTTGAGTTCCATTGTGCCCTACCTGCCACATTGTGCCCTTATCACAACTTATTGTGCACAGTAAATGTAAGCTCATCCACTTGTCCCCCTATAGTGTTCTGGGACAATGACCTGCATGGTGTTTTAAAATGTAGAATACGGCGCCTATATACACCTGATCCAGCATGTGTAGTTCACCGGTGTGCATTAACAGTATGAATATGTGTCTGTGCCACCTTATATTTCCAGGCCATGTTGCAAGCATTTGCTCGAAGTGGCTTCTCAAGAATATCGCCTGCAGATGAAATGCTAAACGACACAGCATTTTGTAAATAAACAACATAGCCTGAATGGGCTCTCCTTATTAGACACATTTGTTCATTTTTTATGACAAATGGCGTTGCCCAACAAATATGTTAGTGCTTAAGTGTACTGTCCTACGAAACAGAAATATTGTGTTTTATAGTACCATTCTAGCCGCCAACGTGTTCAAAAGTACTTAACTATATTATTGATTCTCTTCACAGTAGTTTCTTGTAAGAGTTCATCTATGCCTTCATGCTAAAGCACAATAAGAGCACTGTGTTGAATAATGTCTATCCAAGTACCTGATACTATCAAGTGATTATGCATCATAAAAAAAGACTAGTACGGGATTACCTTAATTCGCAAGTATATAGTCCATGGAGATACGATTAGTTTAATAATGTTCAGTCCTTGAATGGAAAAGGTGATAAAACAAGAATGTCTTTCTAATGTAACACTCGCATTGTTAGCTAAAAGTTAACGGAATCTGGTGTCAGTTAGGAATCAGGGCTTTAAGTGGGCCGGGGCCTGCCGGGGCTGGGCCCCGGCATGCTCCGAAACTTCGTTTTGAGGCAGGGCCCTGCTGGGGCCCACTATTCTCCCCTGGCAGCCCCGGCCGCTACACAAAAGGCTTTTTTTTCTACAGCCTGAAGCTCTCGCTTGTGTGCCAGAGCTTCAGGCTTCAGAAAAAAAGGCCTTTGAACCATAATGGTGGCGCCGCACCTGCACGGCATCCCTTTAATCAAGTGATGCCCATGGGCCGGCGCCACCATTATGGAGAAAACGTGAGGCCGCTGGAAGCAGAGGCCTTGCTTTCTAAAAACTGAAGCTCCCGCGGATTCGCGGGAGTTTCAGTCTTTAGGAAAAAGGCCTCTGCTTCCAGTGGCCTCACCCTTTTAGCCTTAATGGTGATGCTGCCCCTCCCCAGCTGGCGAGGGGCAGCGCCACCATTAAGGCTGAATAGGCGAGGCACTGACCCCTGCCAGGCAAGCCTATACAAAATAAATGCTGAGATCAGCACCCTCTCCCCCATAGAGGAGAGGGTGCTAATTTCTACAAAAGGCTGCCTGGCAAGGGTGCCAGTAGCCCATTGAGCCGGGGCTCGTCGAGGGGGCGTGGCCTAACAGGCCATCAAGACCCCCGTTGTTAGGCCACGCCCCCTCGATGAGCCCCGGCTCGATTTGTAGTGCCACTTAAGTCACTGGGTATAATTCCTATCTTGCAATGTCCTGTCCCTTTCAGGCCTGAAGCATAACTGAGTACGAGTCTCCGGGTTCCAGAGAGACTCTGAGGATTTGGTGTGCCACGTGTAATCACTGCAGGCACCATTTTGGAAGCGAACTCTTATACGAGTGGCGTCACCATAGTAAACACAAAATGTGCCCGATTTGATGCACTGTCTTGAGGTTAACTGACACGTTTTCAGAGACGTCCGATAACTTGTAGCATCTAGAACTAGATAGTTATCTGATGCCTTATCAGCTCCCAGAAAAGTTCTGTCAATCTGTGATTAGAACCTACTCAGACCTACAATGAAAAATTTGCATATCTAAACAGTCACTCTAACATCCCCTGTCTCAATTCAAACAAGATTATTCGCCTGGGCAAACTTCCATGAACGATATACTATTGAGTTATGTGAAACTCTCTGATTCCACGCATATTCTGTTTACTGTAAACCTCTCTTCTTGTAAATGGTGCAAGCGCTAATCACCATATTTATGAGAGAGTCAAAGCAGGTTGCATGCTCACATCGCACGCACACTTGTTCAGTTCTTATGAATCTGTGTTTTTTGAAGTCAGTGAATGCCAGCACTGACAGCCTGATTTAGTAACGTCTACCGATGGTGGTGTTGACTGAATAATGTCTTCAGTAAATGTGTATATAAGTTTAAGCAAGTGTTCAACTTCAATATGGTACCATTGCACAGGAATATGTTTCATGAATATTAAATTCCTGCTACTGTTCTCTACAAAGCACCCATATTGCCTGAGCATATCATTATTTACTGTGATATCCCTGTATTGTTGTCCCTTTAACCTACGACGCAAGTTTGGAATACACTTAGTATAACATGCGAGGTCTCTGAATAGTTAAAACACTCTCTTTCAAAATAAAAGCAGTATTCGACTTGGCGATCACACATAAAACTGAAAGTCGCTGCCCATGTGCAGTGCGAACATTGATCACCATATTAGTGAGAAAGTCAAAGCAGATTACTTTAACACATCACACACCCACTTATTCAGCTCTATTAAATTCATATTGTCTAAAATGGTTGATGTCAGCCCTAACAGTCCTATTGAGTAGTGTCTCCCGTTGGGCCTACTAGCACAATAGTCTTGACAAAATGTTTCATAGTTTGTGAGTCGTAATATGTTATGTTAGGCACATTTCTATACGGGCACACTGCAGCCAGCAAGCAAGGAGCAAGCGCAACACCAAAAATGCAAATAATGTACCCTCAAATTCCTTCCGCCACCCTCGGGCTACAAGGCCTGCATCCCATGCCATCCATCCCACCCACCTCTCCTGGGCCTGGGATTATGCTTCCTGCCCTCCATCTCCCAGGTGTCAGGCACCCAGATATGTCACGAGAGGACTAATGTCTCTAGGGCTATACTGTGCAACACAAAGTGTGTCGTAGTCATGGTCTATCTTGCTAAACCAGGTCATATCCCGCAGCCAAGAGCTCGGGACAGGAGCTACAGTGCTGGTCCAAGTAGCTACAGTGCTGGTCCACTTTACCAGAATACCCCTTTGTGTCAGGACCATCTGTGCCTCTTTGCTGACAAAATGGCTGCTGCTGCGGTCTCACACACCCCCTGGAGACCCTCAGTGCACTCGGTGCACATGCAGCATCAAGGTGTGGCTCCCACCTTGCTACAGCCACCTTACGATTGATTGTAACATGAGGCCAGAATTTAAGTTTTTTTCTGTCCGGGACCCGTGTAATCTTTGTCCCGCCTTAAATGCACAATTCGAGCTTTCCTCCGCGCCCCATTGGGGCTTTCTTGCTGATGTTATACTGCGAATATTAGTGCTCTGCCTTTCCAAGATGGCCACACTCTGTTATCACTGGTGTGTTTGGCATTTGCATCAGGAGGCTTTGGATTGGAGGTGGCCTTCCTTATCTGACCCTATCAGAAGGCAGGCAGGCTTGGCTGGCCCTCCCCACAAGGCCCACTCCTAAGGCCCCTGTCTGCTTCCTGTCCGCTACAGTAACACTGCCTGCTGTCCCCCCATTGTATGCATGTTATGCCTGCGTGCTTGAAGCATCTTGCTGTCCCCTCCTCCCTGGTCACCCTCTCCTGCTATCCCGCTACATCACTCAAGCCCTACCTGACCATTGTGCGAGTTTGTATTGACACATTATGGTGACACAATCACTGCATTGTTGCTGATGCTTTGATTTGACATTTGGACTCATGTGACTGTTGTTGGTTCACCCATCTCGAATCTTGTCATTCTAATGCCGGACCTCCTTTAGCATCACATAATCATGGTGGCCTTAAATCATGCTGTGCCCATCTACGACTTTAATCCTTGCTTGCACTTGCTGTTCTCTTGCAACATTATGTGTTCAGAATTTACCTCTGCAACTTAATGTGCTCTCTCCACTTGCTTTTTTGCCCTAAAACATTGTATTTCACCAGCTTTGCCTCTTCTTCTCTTTCACCACACTCATCGCTTCTCAGTCTTCTCTTCTGCCCTCTATCTTTTTCCCTCTCTCCTCTCCCCTTACTATATTCCATGAACTTACTCTATCAGAAATGTCATCGGACCTAGTATGATAGTAGCTTGTTTGTTCCTCCCCCCTCCCGTATTTGTTTTTCCCCCCAGCACTATCTGAAATGTCATCAGGCCTAGTACAATAGTTGCTTGTTTTGTCCCTCTCCTCCTCCCTCCCCCCCTAACCCCCTCACCTTTTGTCAGTCCCGGCACTACCAGAAATGTCGTCAGGCCTAGTATGGTGGTCGCTTGTCTGTTCTCATCTCATACCCCCCTCTGTCCCCTCCTTATCTTTGTCAAAGCTCTTGCACTATCTGAAATGTCGCCAGGCCTAGTATGATAGTTAATTTCACATTCTTAATGTCTCAAGGCCTTGTAAGAATGTCATTGTATTTTCCCTTGTTCCCTCCCTTGCCTTGATGCACTTTGAAACACGTGTGTATAGGCACTATACAAATAAAGTATCATTCATTAATTTATACCATCCCTGTATTCAATAATTTGCGATATCGGTTTGGTAGACCCGGGAGAAACCCGAACATACAACATAACAGAAAAGATTTGAATTTTGTGGATTCGATATGTATGTGCTGTGCGCTCTTGGCCACTCTTCTATTGAGTATGCAAGGTGAAATTAGTTATAACAGAACTGGCAGAGTCCCCTCTCAGCCCTTCAGCTCATCCACAGAAGCTGGACAAAATTGACAATCAAAATTGGGTGTGGTGGGTAGGAGAGACGCGCTCGAGTTGCACAATAGGTTATTCAGTAACCAATATATATTGTTTTGATATCGAAATTTCCACAGGTACAAATGTCTTGAATGACAAAATGTATTCAGAAATTGGACAGCCGACATGTGTTTCGACCAACGGGTCGTTCTCAAGGCCAACTACTTCTTTCTGCACAAGTAATTACTGAAGGTGGATTAGTATATTCATATATACCGAATATCAGAGAAACCAAAAGGTAAAGGGGCCAGAAATTCTAATCTAATTCGCGGGGATCTGGCCCCTTTATCTTTTGGTTTCTCCGATATTCGGGTATATATGTTCCACTAAGCCACTGATGCCTGGCTAATTGAATATATGATTACACTTTTTCTTACCCCATGATTGAAGTGACGCATTATGCGGATTTGATTCAACAATTTTCTGGATACTAATCCACCTTCAGTAATTACTTGTGCAGAAAGAAGTAGTTGGCCTTGAGAATGACCCGTTGGTCGAAACACGTGTCGGCTGTCCAATTTCTGGATACATTTTGTCATTCAAGACATTTGTACCTATGGAAATTTCCATATCAAGACAATATATATTGGTTACTGAATAACTTATTGTGCAACTCGAGCGCGTCTCTCCTACCCACGACACCCAATTTTGATCTACAACATAGTTCACATGGGACCTCCTGATTCAACATTGCAGTGAACATCACGACTGCCTCCTCCAAGAACACCTGAACATTGGGACAGGACCATAAAATATGAAGAAGGTTTGCCACTTCTACCTGGCACCTAGGATGCCGACAATCCCCAGTGGGGCCAAACAATTGAATATGAGAAGGGGGCCCAGTAAACCCTATGCAGGGTCATTAATTGGATAAGTTTGAGTTTAGTACTCACTGCCCCCGTATGTGAGGCCGCACATAACAGACCCCACTGCTTCTCTGAAAAGGGAGCACTAACGTCCCCTTCCCATTTCCCCCTACATCTCAGCGCCCATCCCACAGAATCGTCCTGTAAATTCAAGAAACCACACGTGTCACTGATGCCGAATTTAAGAGATACTGCAGCAGCGGCAGGATGCAGGTTCTGCCGGAAAAGAAGGCAACCAAGCTCTAAAAGCTGCCCACAGACAAGAATACTGAAAACAACAGCATACATCACCCCAACCTTCAACACAAACTGGTCCTGTGATGCAAAAACCTGTTCCGAATATAGGTCAAACATGTGAGCAATACCGAAAGTTCCCAAATCCGCAGCTATTGCACTTTCACATGTCAGATGTATCACCTGCAATGTTTAAGAACCATCTTCCACGCATGTATGGTACAAGCCACCGGATCAAATTTAAACCTGTTATTGACCTTCATAGAAGCCAATGTGCCCTGCAACGAAAAAGGATGCACCGAGCACCTCTCAATCCACACATGAGGGAAGGTGACAGAGCCCAGCATTCAGTAGGACACAAAATGAAGTTGAGCCGCCAGAAAATATAGTTCCAGATTTGGAGCTCCAACCCCCTCTCTATCCCACGGCAAGACTAAAGTGTCCCAAAAAAACCTGAGGGGGCCCGGGTGCCATGCCAGTGTAACCATCAATGACTGTAGTTCTGAAAAAAAAAGAGACCCCCAGGCAAACTGGGACATTCTGAAAGTAGTACAACAGTTTGGGGACCACCAACATCTTAGCTACTGCAATCCATCCCAGAAGGGACAATAGGAGAGCACACCACTGAACAATCGTAGCACGAACCATCTGCAGGTACGACAAATGGTTCTCACTCAAAAGAGTATACTGCCTACTGACCTGTATCCCCAAATATCTAACCGAGCTCTGTTCCCATTTATAAGCACATATTTCACCCGGTTGCACTGCGCCATCATTCAGTGGAAAAAGAATAGATTTATTTAGAGCCCCGAGAATCGTCCAAACTCCTCCACCTCCTGAGTCAAGGGTAGCAAATTAACCTCTGGGTCTTTGAAGTATAAAATCACATCATCTGCATATAGAGAGATCAGCTCCCTCGTCCCACTCAACACCAATCCTCTGTGATAGTGGACCTTTCTAATCCACGCTGCCAAGGGTTCATTTGCAACAGTGGGCGGCCAGCCCTCCCTCCTCTCTCATCCTAATGGAAATGGTGCAGAACACTTGCTAAAGAACCTGTGCGAGCATTGGCCCGCGCATAGAGGAGCCGCACTGCAGTGAGAAAGTTCTCAGGTATACCCACCTGCTGCCGGACAAGAGACAAAAAAAAACACTCTACCGAATCAAAGGCTTTCTCCTCATCTAACAATGCGCCAATGCCTGTACTTTAGGATCAGTCTGCACTAAAATAGCAAACAGACATCGCAGGTTCAGCGAAGTAGACCTTCCGGGGACGAACACTGATTGATCCGGGTGCACTTTAGACATCAGGTGAGGGAGCAATTGATCAGCCAGTATTTTTGCCAAGGATTTTGTGTCAAGATTGAGCAAAAAAAATTGGCCTATACAAAGCACAATCCTGGGGGTCCTTTCCCAGCTTTAGTATCAATGCTACCACCGCTTCATGGAGCGAGGGTTGGAGCTGACATATGGTCGGCCACCTGTGGGCCAAACTCTTTACAGAACTCACCAGTGATACCATCACTACCACGCCACTGAACCACGTGTACCTGCAACAGACATGAGCCATTTTTCAAACATTAACTCCCCCGACCCACCTCTGACATTCCCCTACCCCTCCCAAACTGCGCTCCCCCAATCTGCAGTGAAACACCCACCCTCATTGATGCAATTCAACCCCCAGTAACAACATGGGTATCTACCCCAGGGCGTCAGACTCAACAACCTAGTTAGCCCAGCCTATAAGAGCGACCCTCTGGAGGACGATGCCATTACATTTCAGGATATGCAGAAACTAACCCATACCATTACATATACACAAGAAAACACAACCAGTGATCATTTTAGTTGAAAGACCAAAGCCATGCTCACTTGAGCATCCATCTACTACACCCAGACAGTAGGCGAGCAGACCACCAATGATCACAGCATTTCCACCCAACAGTGAACCTGCAAACACCATTACATCAAACCGTGGGTAGATTTTCCACTAAGGGCTGTACTTCTGCTGGGTCAGAGAAGAGATGAGTCTTTTTGCCATGGATGACTCTCAGCTTTGAGGGGTATAGCATGGCATATTGGAAATTATGCTCCTGAAGCAGACGTTTGGCTTCCAGGAGTGACAACCTGGCCCTCTGGATTGATGGAATAAAACTTGGGTAATATGGGACTCGAGCCTCCTTGTACTGCAAGTCACC
Organism: Ambystoma mexicanum; assembly: GCF_040938575.1. NCBI lineage: Eukaryota > Metazoa > Chordata > Amphibia > Caudata > Ambystomatidae > Ambystoma > Ambystoma mexicanum. The sequence goes on from NC_090935.1 coordinate 827,574,048, forward strand.
AAGCTCCCTAGCCCTGCGCAGAATAACATTGTGGTCAAGGTAATTGAGAAGAAATGCAATAACTGGGTGTGGATTCTGCCCCGGTCTAGGACTCTGCAGCGACACTCGGTAAGCCCTCTCGATCAGAAACTGCGATGAAAGCGGGGGATCCCCAAGGAAATCTTTGATAAAAGTTTTCACGAAGAGTTCCATGTCCTGCGCTGGGACATACTCTGGGATCCCCACCACGCAGATGTTGCGGCGAGACCTCACTTCTAAATCTTCATTTTTTTCTCACACATTTTTCACCTCCCATTGCATCTCTGTGCTTGTATCCTCCAGCACACCCATTCTATGCTCAGTCTCCCGAATCCGACGGCTCTCCTTCTCTATATGTTCTTGCATATGGTCCATCTTGTACTCCATGGCATCCAATTTGGTGTTGATGGAAGCAAAGCCATTTTTCATCTCTGCTAGCACTATGCCCAATTCTGGGATTGAGCCATTCACGGCAGCCAAGGTGCTTGGGGCACTCACAGGCTCAGCCACCCCTTCCTTCGCAGCAGGTCGTGTTGATGACATAGTGCGTTTATTCAGTGCCAGACCCTCCCTCTATATAAACTGCAGGTGACCCTGCTTCTTATTGCCCTTGGCCATTAAATAGCTGCAGTGCTGCACCAGGCCTGTGCGCTCACCAACCCAAATCGGCCAGATAAATTACAAGCTGTCCCCACCCTAAGCCAATTGCACCAGACAAAGAACCCTCCTCAACACAAAAGCAGTGTAGACATCCACAGGCACTGCACCTCCACCCATGCACAGCTCATAATCTGCAATGCACAACCTCCCTCCATCAATATGCATCCAGAACAGGGCGCAACTTGATACATATGCTGCAGAGCGACTTGCAGCGCTCTCACCCCACCTCAGACGGGACTCCAGTCAATCCAGAGGAGAGTAAGGCGCCAACTGCTATACGGTATCCGAGGCAGTCCTGCACGTTTCAGGCCTACAGTTAGAAAAACAGAGTGGTATTGGAGGAGTAGCCACACAGTAAGGCGGGCAGAGCAGTACACCCACTACCACTCATAAAGTCTCTGAAAATGCCCTCTGCTGCACCAAACTAAGGAGGCAGCTACACAGTGATGACACTGAGCCCGTGTGTCCCACAAGAGTTTTCCACAGAGAGGGGCAGCCCATTATATACCTGAAGCCCCCAGCCTCAACTTGCAGACCTTCACCAAACAGCTCAGGTCGCGCTGCTCCAGAAGTATAGCAGCGGCCTCCACCATTCGTTTTTCCCAGCCTCTGGCCAGGAACAGAACTGAACAGACCTGTTGGGCAGACTAGAAGAGAAGTAGGGCTGTACAGCATTTGCACGAGACGAGGGCACTTTGGTGCACAGGTGCACCAGCAGTGAAGAGAGACCTGCCTACACCATCCTCACAATCTGGGCCGGGTGTGCGCTCTTCAGGTCACGGCTCACCAAGCTCCATCAGCCCGACCGCAGCTGCCTGCTCCACCATCCAGCAGCCCCGCTGACAATGCCGCTGTTGTTGCACCTCTCCCCGGCTCCCCAGACACCTCACCATGCGGCAGCACAGTCGTACCGTTGCCACCACCACCTGCGTACCTCGGCTTGTGCCTTCTTCCAACACCAGCGTGCCCGCTGCTGACTCTGCTTCATTGATTTTTCAGTGCAGGGCACCATGCCCGCACCACTCCACTGGCCTCAGGAACATCGCTGCAATACGAGCTTCTCAAAGCCGGCACCAGCCCAAAATCTCACTGAAGCTGCGGGGGTCTCCCAGCCAAAGGATCCGCTACTAAATCAGTCTCACATCGGGTGAATAAAAAAAAGCAGCTTCCGCCTCCCAGCGCCACTTAACAGAGTTCAAAAAGCAGCGGCCATATTGGTCGTCCCCCTCAATAATAAAACACTTTAATGCTGCGCTCATGAAGCATGTACAAGAACATATTTTTTTAAGCTCAGTGTGTCTGAATTTAGAATGCAACAAGGGTTAGTTTGTTTCATGTGAAAATAAGGAAAGGCCCTGCTGTGTTAATTTTGGGTCGACACTCCAGTTTTGGACTAGCATGCCATGTCTTTACCTCACTTGCCTTTTGTGTGACACGCTCTTCATCAGCACCTTTGTAATGGGGCTTTTTTGCGTCGCCATTCTCATACTTCTTGAGGGAGGGTCCTCCCCTCCATCCCTGTTCATCCATCTTGCGCTCCATCCCTTGGAGATTCACCACTTGGTTCTACCTTTTTCGCCCCTGCCCCACGCTTACACACAGCAGTTTCCGCTGCATGCACGAATCGCCTTCAGGTCTTCCTGCATCATCTATAAGGCAGTCACCCTCAAGTCACCCAGCTATCCTGCATAGAAACTCCGCACCTCTGGCGGACAGCGCACCGCCAGAAGTCAAGACACGTGCAGCCAGGACATGTGCAAAAAGGAAAGGACCAGAAAACAAGCCTTCTCTGCCTACGCCCCATGACTATTGAACCTCCTCTCATCAACATTAGACTTGTCCCCACGCTCCTATATTTTATGCATTGGACATTTATAATGCACCTATACACAAGGTGTTTCAAGGTGTTGGTCGGGGAAGAGGAGCTCGAGCACAGGGCTGAAGTCCTGTGCCCGTGGTTCCAGTGGAGAGTTCGAGGTCGGTGTCCCGGGTTTCCAGCATCTGCAGGTTTCGGTTCCAGTCGGTAAGAGGGAGGGGAGGGAGGTGAGTGAGGGCCGAGCGCGATAGAGGGGGTCACGGACTCTTGGTGAGGGTTGCCGGGTCCACGTGGTGGGTGGCGCGGAGGCTCGTGGGAGATGCGGGGTCGGCTTGGGGGAAACGTTGTGGGCATCCACACGACAATCGCTTCACAGCCCCTGGGCATCCACTTTACCGATTCGCACAGGCGACTATGCAGATGTGACGCGCAGCCGGAATGCACGTACATATAGAATTGAACAATTAAGCACTTACATGGCTAGCAATACGATCAATACGGATGCGCTGCATCTGCCTGCACGCCCAGTTCATGCCATGGCGCTATGAGTCGGCGGTCATGTGGCGATAGAGGGCGGAAAAAAGAAAAAGAAAAAAAAAAAAAAAAAAAAAATAGATATTTGTTTTGCGCAAATGTGTGCATTCGGAACTCCTGTCTAAGTACGTGCCTGGGTAATGCAAGCAAGGCTGTGTAAATATACCCGTGTGATTGCCGTGCGCCATGCTCATGCCCGCGTTTTGACTGACTATACGCGCCTTTGTTTTGCAGAACTCTGTGCGCACCCGTGTATTTGCACATCCGTGTGTGTGTGTGACTGTGAACGTTTCTTTTGTGTACGCGCATGTTCATGTTTGTCAGTGGGTGCGTTCCGCATACCTACGCGCACAGTCCCGTATGTGAACCCGTGTGAACCGCGTACTGTACATGTGAGCGCCTGCGTACGGCGGGCGAATGCGCCGCGGGTATGGGGGGTGGTTTGGGTTTTTTAAGTGTTTTGGTGGGGGGCTGGGAGGCCAGGTGCTGTGGGGCCTTCACCCGCGGTGGTGACCTGGAACGCGGACGCGGCACGGCACCTGCGGCGGTGTCGGGAGCGGGTATGCTCAAGGGGTCCTTTGGCCGTGGTGGGCCTGGTGGGCCTGGGTTCTCCCACGTACAGGGTGGTGGTGGTATTGCAGCTTGGAGATTTGCATTTCGCGTGCGTTGAGGGTAGTTTTGCAAGCCCGGGGTTGCCCACGCGCGGGAAGGGGAGACGGTCGGGCACAAGGGCAGGGGGGCCCGCGATGCCACAATGAGCTGCGTTTGACAGAGGTGCGGGGTGTTTCGTCGGGGACGGGGCAACGGGAAGTGGTACAGACGTGCTTGTTGGTTACCCTGGGATGGCCAGCGTGTCGCATGGGCCCACCATGGTGGCGTGGGTTGTGCAGGAAAAGCATGCACCTCGGGACAGTTTATGGCTCCCATGAACCAACTTCCACCCGTATTATCTGGTTTGGAGGCGGTTGTTTGATCCAGTTGTATTACTTACAATGCTCCTGTTACTATTGATTGCACGGGAAAGGGTGGCTTTGCATTGCTGAGGATACGTTTTAACCCAGACGGCCGCGGGTGCCGAATTGTTTATCCAGCCGGGGTCATTTGTGGAATTTAAACATGTGGGAGGAGGGCCAAGTGGGTCTCAATATTAAAAAATCTAAAGACATACGTTAGTGCTGTTAAAGGGTTTATAACGATGTGCGCTTTAGGTAACGCGTCCATTTAATACATAGGATGTGTGCAAGGAAATGTTTTCAAACCACGTGGCTGTACAACAGGCCGCTTGAAAGCACTAGCATGGGTGCCTGGTAGTGGCGCTGCCGCATGTCCGAAATGGGACGCAATTGGTGTAGCCCACGAAAACACTAGCCAGTACTAGGTGTATGGATCGTTCGACCACAGTGCGGGGCGAGAGAACGGGGTGCACCAGGCAGAGAAATGCCCAGGGATGGCGGGGGTCCTTTGTTACATAACGAATTACTTGTCTCGAAGGGTGCAACGAGAGATGCACATTTTGGTACTGTTAGGAAATCACGGCGCAGGGATCGGGAGCAAGAGTAATTTGGCATAGGGTTTGGGATTGTGAACAGTTTCAACAGCGGTGCGGGGAAGATGTATATTAAATTAACGGGAGTAAACATTAGAATGCATCGTATAGTTTGGCAGGGCGGTGCAGGATTGGTTTCCAAATGAGGTAATTTAAACGCTACTTGTGTGTTTTGGGATGGTTGGGCATGGTACATCGGGCTGGAATAGGGGTTCTTTCCACAAGGATTGCACCCCCGGGTGACTACAAATACCAGAATGCAATAGGGCGAACGGGAAGCGGCCCTTAGTTAGGATGGGGGAATTACATGGATAAGATTTACGTTACAGCTTTACAAGATGCTAACATGCTTCATGTTATGTATGGGGTAGTTGGCTACCTATCCACAGGTGGGTTTCGGGCAAGCAGAGTAGTCCCAAAAAGGGGACAGTAGAACACCCATGACCTGCTGGGTGGTTATTACAAACTGATGTATGTTCAAACACAGGTTCACGGATGCTTAAGTGGGGAAAGGATCCTTAGCCAAACATAGGTGAGCACAGTTGTAGCAACATTACTCATGGCGATTGCGTCAAACGGGCCACGGGCAATTTCGCAGTGGGCATTCTGGGACGGGGAATAGTGGAGGTGAATAGCGACCAAGGACAGAGGTATGGCTTGGTGCCACATTTGTGTTATGGCAGACGAGACGTTTCTTGTAAGGAGCTACGTTTCCAGGGGGCCGCTATGGGTTATGACATGGGCCGGTAAGTATCAGCAATTGATCCTGTGCAGGTCTCGGATCCCCACGTGGCGAACATGGGTGTTATAGAAGTGACCAGCCCAAACGCCAGCCTCCTCCAAAGCGCTTAGAAGTTGGTGCGTGACTATAAAACCATGTGGGGGTTTATCGTGGGCATAGTTCTTGTTCACCATTCGGGCGCTTTGCACAGGCATGATGTTCAGAAGTGGGTGGAGTATAAGTGTGGGCGTGTCAGGATGTACATCTCGATACTCACCTCGAGTATGGGCACCTGTTTGGAATTTACAAGGGCTAATATGGTCACTGCGCTGCGCAATGTTGTTAAGGAATATAAGCTTCAGCAGAGCTTGCACGGCAGGCCGGTTTGTAGCATCATTTCTAGGTTGCACGCCCTCCCCATCCCACTTTTATGGTGCGGTTAGGTATGCGGAGGCGCGTGGGTGTCCAGCACGAGGGAGGGCCCGGCTTGGATTATACGGATCCTCTCATCCCGGCAAGCAGTATTGACGTAACTAGGGGTGAGACAGTGAATTTTAAAAACAAAGGGGCAGTCTGCTCGGGGCAACGATTAAACGGATGTTTGGATACTGCTTTTAAGAATCCTGGTAGGGCTAGTGTGGGAACGGAACCCCCACTGGAGCAGGGTAATCAGTGCATGATTTACTATGAGGGCGGCAGGTAATTTTCGCTACAGACCCCGATGCCCCGATTGGCCCTGCACAGCTCGGCGATGAAAAGGTGTAAGTAACACGTTCAGGGTTATGGGGCCTACACAGGTAAAGGGGTAAAGCGCCCAAGCGAAAAAGACATGAGGTGCGCAGCTATAAATGATGAATAATGGAAACAGTCACAGCAGTATGCAGGTTGGTTAATGTCGTACCAATTGCGGTTGGGGGATGTGGCACGTAATATGTGCACTGTAAAGCACTGTTACTACCTCTTTTCGTACACTGTAACCACCGGAGGGGATATAAAAAGGGCAGCATCCGCTCTCGATAAAGGGGTCAAACACCAGTGTGGGGCCAGTCAATGCTTCAAGGGATGTTACGTTGGAGTTTAAGGGTAAAAGCGCAACGTGGAGGAGGGATTTCAACAAGGGGATTGTCCACAAGGGGGGGGGGGTGGTGGGTTAAGGGGGGCCGATTCGTCACTGTGCGTCCCCCCTCCCACAAACATTGACACGCTAGGGTATGTGTAACTTTATCCTTCCTACCAATCGGTCTCCTCTATCCATACTTAAACATGTCTGCATTCGGCGAGTACTGGCCACGATGGCACGGGGGAGGGTAGGAGATGCAGGAAGGAAAAATGGGGGAACTCTCTGCCGCCGGCAGCCCGCAGAGAGTCTTGGAGGAGTTACATTGCGATCCCTGTAGCAAAGCGCTGTCAGGCCCATAGGGGAATGCACAGCCAACAGATTAGACCTTACGGTGCCCCAGGAGTACTAGACTCAGGGGAGGCCCTGGGAAAAGGGGAGGGAGATAGGGGTCTTGGAAACCATTCCAAACCCAAAAGAGAGGGCCGGGGGGGATCAAAAGAACAAAGGTCAAAATACAACAAAGGTATACAAGGGGAAGCCCCCCGGGGGGCGAAGGAATTGGGGGATGAGGGTCTCGAGTAGAGGCTGTGTTAGAGAAGAAGTTGGGACTGTGAGTCTAAGTAGTATGGGACACTAGTACATATGGACATCGCAGGACGATGACATTTTAGGCAGGGAGAAAGTGGTGGTGGGTCGGCACCGGAGGTCGGGGCCGGCCCGGTGTATGTATGTGATGTTGGGACACTGTCGGTGGTGTCTGTATAGGAACTTGCCAGTCGCAAGGCGCCAAGGGGCGGCCTGCGTTAGATAGAAGGGGACTTGGGGGACCCAGAGAGGGGAGGGGGCGGGCAGAGCTGCATTTTGGGTCAATGGATCAAAGTTAAGAGGAGAACTAAACGATATGGATGGGGGGAAGTGGCAATCAACGACAGATGAACACGGGGTAGAGAGAAGATAGACAGGGCCGGGCTACCCCAGAGGCGTCCGCACGACGCCGACGGGGAGGGGGCGGGGCGACCCTAGGTAACCTCACACGGAGTAGAAGAACCTGTGGTGTGGTGAATTACGGATCGTATGTAAGATAACTCCAAGACTTTATGCAAAATAAAGCTGCTGTGGCATTAACACTTCCAATCGTACAACTTGTCTCCGCCTATTATTGCATACACAGGGAATGTGGAGGAGGGAAGGCCGGCACGGGAGAGAGGGTGGGGGGGGGAGCGGCTGGGGGGAGGTGCCGGCCTACACGATACCGGGGCTACAGGTTGGTTGGGTGGTGGGCGTGCAGTGGGGGGGGAGGTGAATGGCGTTAGGATGCCCCCGCTACGGCGGGCGAATGCGCCGCGGGACGTGGCATGGCAGGCGCCGCCCCTTAGTGGGGGCTGCCGGGCCAGAGACTCGCCCCCCCCTCCCCCTGAGCCTCAGCTTCCTGGCGGCACACGGGGGTGCGGGGGGGAAGGGTCAACCCACGTCCGCAGGGAGGGGGGGGGCCGAGGGGGAGGGGGCCGCCCCGGAAGTGGCTGGGGGTACCTGGGATTGTTTGGGGGGGACAGGAAGCCGGGGGGGGGAAGACCCTACAAAAGGGTAGGATCGTCGCAGGAACAATCTCTTCCTCCGGCTTCCTGACCCCCTCCCACGTGTGGTGTGGCACAAGAAGAAGCATTTTCCCACCCGCCCTCCCTTTATGAAGAAATGTATTGTAATGAATTTGCTTCCTTTTCAGGTCGCCCGGCAGAGTTACATTGCGATCCCTGTAGCAAAGCGCTGTCAGGCCCATAGGGGAATGCACAGCCAACAGATTAGACCTTACGGTGCCCCAGGAGTACTAGACTCAGGGGAGGCCCTGGGAAAAGGGGAGGGAGATAGGGGTCTTGGAAACCATTCCAAACCCAAAAGAGAGGGCCGGGGGGGGATCAAAAGAACAAAGGTCAAAATACAACAAAGGTATACAAGGGGAAGCCCCCCGGGGGGGCGAAGGAATTGGGGGATGAGGGTCTCGAGTAGAGGCTGTGTTAGAGAAGAAGTTGGGACTGTGAGTCTAAGTAGTATGGGACACTAGTACATATGGACATCGCAGGACGATGACATTTTAGGCAGGGAGAAAGTGGTGGTGGGTCGGCACCGGAGGTCGGGGCCGGCCCGGTGTATGTATGTGATGTTGGGACACTGTCGGTGGTGTCTGTATAGGAACTTGCCAGTCGCAAGGCACCAAGGGGCGGCCTGCGTTAGATAGAAGGGGACTTGGGGGACCCAGAGAGGGGAGGGGGCGGGCAGAGCTGCATTTTGGGTCAATGGACCAAAGTTAAGAGGAGAACTAAACGATATGGATGGGGGCAAGTGGCAATCAACGACAGATGAACACGGGGTAGAGAGAAGATAGACAGGGCCGGGCTACCCCAGAGGCGTCCGCACGACGCCGACGGGGAGGGGGGGGGGGCGACCCTAGGTAACCTCACACGGAGTAGAAGAACCTGTGGTGTGGTGAATTACGGATCGTATGTAAGATAACTCCAAGACTTTATGCAAAATAAAGCTGCTGTGGCATTAACACTTCCAATCGTACAACTTGTCTCCGCCTATTATTGCATACACAGGGAATGTGGAGGAGGGAAGGCCGGCACGGGAGAGAGGGTGGGGGTGGGAGCGGCTGGGGGGAGGTGCCGGCCTACACGATACCGGGGCTACAGGTTGGTTGGGTGGTGGGCGTGCAGTGGGGGGGGAGGTGAATGGCGTTAGGATGCCCCCGCTAAGTTTGTTTCATGTGAAAATAAGGAAAGGCCCTGCTGTGTTAATTTTGGGTCGATACTCCAGTTTTGGACTAGCATGCCATGTCTTTACCTCACTTGCCTTTTGTGTGACACGCTCTTCATCAGCACCTTTGTAATGGGGCTTTTTTGCGTCGCCATTCTCATACTTCTTGAGGGAGGGTCCTCCCCTCCATCCCTGTTCATCCATCTTGCGCTCCATCCCTTGGAGATTCACCACTTGGTTCTACCTTTTTCGCCCCTGCCCCACGCTTACACACAGCAGTTTCCGCTGCATGCACGAATCGCCTTCAGGTCTTCCTGCATCATCTATAAGGCAGTCACCCTCAAGTCACCCAGCTATCCTGCATAGAAACTCCGCACCTCTGGCGGACAGCGCACCGCCAGAAGTCAAGACACGTGCAGCCAGGACATGTGCAAAAAGGAAAGGACCAGAAAACAAGCCTTCTCTGCCTACGCCCCATGACTATTGAACCTCCTCCCATCAACATTAGACTTGTCCCCACGCTCCTATATTTTATGCATTGGACATTTATAATGCACCTATACACAAGGTGTTTCAAGGTGTTTCAGAAAAGAACTCAGGACCCACCTTTTCAAGGAGTCTCTCCTCCTCAACAGCTAGGCCATCATGTCACCCCGTTGCCACCTGACTCGCTACGCGCTGTCTGCACCTCTCCTCATCCTATCCCCGGCTGTATATCTATTTTGTTGTTACCTGTCAAAAGCGCTCTGTTATGCATTTGTATGTACTGTTGTATACCTCTGTAAAACACTCTGTTGCTTCTCGAAGCTAAGTCTGCACTCAATAAATACAATAATAATAATAATAATAGTAATAATATATTCAACTTCAACTGTGCAAGGGTTTTACCCAAAGCAAAAACAAATCCAGCTCAAAATGTGCATTCAGGTCAAGGTCCAAAGACAGAAATGAAAGCTGTTCCTCCTAGCCCGATCAATGTGACATGCAATCAGCTCAACACAGCAGTATTTGCCTAAATGATTACGCTTACACATTGACTAATAGAACAGAGCAAGCATTATTTATCTATCAATCTGTGCTGCCTCTTTTATTGGATGTCTGCGTCTAAAGCCATTATCATTGATTAACAGAGACTCAGCCCGCTCAGAGGGCGTTCAGTCAAACACATTCAGAAGGGGATCAACATCTACAACATCTACAAAGAATGTCATGGAATCATCATCAGAACCGAGGCAGTATATGCAGTATCGTGGTAACAGTAAAACAATCGGGTTTTTTAAGTGGGTGGGAATGCATTAGTTGTTTTTCTTCTTGTACGCATACACAGAGAGCTGCTTTTAGTTAGTTTAGTGGCTGACAATGGTGTGACAGACACTGTAGCTTTCAGAATCCTTTTACATCGTGCAAACATTTACATTAGAAGAGGATAATCATTCCCGTTTTAAATGTACATTCCAATATTTTTAGAAAGCACACTCATGTCAGATGCAAATTCTGAATTGTTTGCGTGTCATCACAGCGAAAGGCCAACAGGGCAGTACATACACATCTCGTCTTCGATAGTAGTAAAACAAAGCTGTCAGGAAGTTTTCTCAAAAGTATCAATAACAGGAGACAGTCATGTTTTTTTAAGCCTTCCAGAAGTATTTCCTTTCATCGAATGCCATAACCAGCAACCTTAACGTCATGGCAGAAGATGACTGAATTCATAACTACAGTATCATCATGGCAGGGGGTGTCGTATTTCCTCTGATTCCTTCTTGTCTCTGAAGAGGGAGCTGGGATCTTGCCACCTCTCCCCTCTCCTACCAAGTTCATGACAAGATGAAAGGGCAGATAATACTGCAACCACCCATTCTATTTCGGACGAATTCCTAATGGACCGATGATAGATAACTATACACAGAGGTACCCACTCAGCCAGCCATTCAGGCCAAGAGACATACAAGTCTATCCGTGCGTGGGAGAAGAGCCCGAGACCATGATTAAAGAAACCTATATGGACAGCCTCGACTGAACCACGAGGAGTCACAGTGCTTATGTTAGTAGAGACACCAGGACGTAGCAGTGTTAGACATGAAGCCCACGTGCAATCTGCACTGCGTAACACAAACATACACTCGAATACATGAAGAACACGAGCGTAGAGTTCTATAGTTAGAGATAGGTACATATACATACTTTATTGCTTTATTATTTTGTCATTAGCCAAGTGCAGGAACACAGAAACCGCAAGGCACAAGAGATCCTGAGCAAAGCTTGCAGATGCTTAATGCAAAAAACTCTAGGGAACTGCAGTTATTCGCGTTAAGCATCTGACAGAGCCAAGTGTGACTAGCCTATGGATAATACAGTATAACACACACAATTTAGAAACCACATTATAAGGTTTAGGAAAATTACAGAAGGCCTTAAATCATTGAGCAGGAGACGAGCTGAGCCAATTCAGGCTGGACAGGGAGCAAGACGTCTGAGACAGAACTCGCAGCCAAGGTTAAGCAATACAATGACATATCAATCCCCAGATGACAAAAGGACCACCTGCAGAGAAGTGGAATAAATCCTCATAATTCATGCAGAGCTCAGTTTCGTGGTCTCCAGACACGTGATGCAGCTGAAGCAGACAATGGACAGTGATCGGTGGTGGGAAGGAAGAGCTGATCCCAGTCAGCCTGCCGCAGGCTGCAACAACTATGCAAAAACTATGTAACAATGTGCAACAAGTGTTGGGACGAGTGGGACATGGTCTCATAAGGCAAAGGTGGTGTACACAAGTTACAATACAGACACATAATCGTTCTCATCACCTTGAAAAGGTGCACTGTGTGCTGAGAACCGTTTCGGCTCCCAGGCATGGGGATGTCAGCTTTAGCCAATTACAGTTTAGTACCCTAGGGGTGGATAGCAACAGGCAAGAGCCAATGGTAGGCCCACTACTTTGCAACAATGTAGTTGATAGACGTCATGGGGACAGGACAGGCCAGCCACCTGACATGCAAGATCCAGTAGAATAACATGTATAGTGTCCTGTATAGGTTATGGAATACTCAATACCCAATCACCTGTCCCAATAGGGTTTCTGGAGAAGGGCCCAGGTTATGACGAAGTGCTGATGCCATTTGAGGGTAAAACCGGCTTGTGAGCCGAGCAAGAGCGAGAAGTGCATGAATAGTTCTCTGTACCTGTGCTGTTCCCTGTTGGTTTTATTTGCAATAAACCGCAGTTTGAACTTGCTATTGACTGAGTCCTGCGTGCGTACTGGGGGAGGGAGTTTGGCCCTCCAAGTCTGCAAACTTCCAGTAACGCTCTAGCATACCTGGGGGTTCTCCCCAACATCCGCTAAAACCACAAAGTGAAGGGGAAAATATACATTTCCTATAAGTGGTTTATCTCCGCAAAATAACACACTGAAATTCTTGATGCGGTACAAACACATCACCTTTGAATGCACCACTCTACACACCGCCTAGCAGATGGTTCAGAAAAACATTTATAGTGTGGTACCTACTATCCATGAATCCTCTTCATGATCTGAGTCCTTAAAATGAGTAGATCTACACCCTGGGACAGGCACCCAGTTACTAAAAAGAAACACAATAGACAAAAGTCATCACCCTCAGGAAAACCTCCAGTATTTCCTGTCCTCCGGGACAGCTACCTTGTTGCAGGGAAACCTGGCTGTGTTAATTCTGTACCCTTATGTTTTACTTTTTTATATCCTCCCTTCCTGGTGGGGTTCTGTCATGCAGTGCTAGAGGCCCTTTCTGGGAGCGATGGATACATCATTTGTCTGCCTCACAGAAGGTGCAGCAATTTGCACCACCTGCTCCCTATGCCCTCTCAGTGGCTGTGGAGTGGTCGACGGTGTGCTGCCATCAAAACCAGGCCACAGGGTGTTGTGATGGAGACCACCATGATCAAGAAATGCTGAAGTTGATTTTGGAAATCAAGCAGCCCAAGCACAGTTTGAAGGTCCAGATGTCTATTGTGTACCCTACCCTAGGACACAAAGAAGCAAGGATTTAGAGAAAAGTTAGTGCAAGATAAAACTGTTTTTGTTCATCACTCTGCAAATCATGCAGTGGAGTAATTATTATTATAATTATAATTATGATATTTATTAACAACATACCTAGCTTTACAGAGGTATACAACAATACAGATGCATAACAGAGCACTTTTCAGAGGTAACAAAAGAACAGATATACAGCATGGGGTAGGTTACAGAGAGGCACACAGGAGGGGTACAGTTGTACCGAGTGGCGGGGACTAGAGAGGCAAGTGGCATCTAGCGAGTCAGGTGGCACAAGGTGCAACATGATGGGCAGATGTTGAGGAGGAGAGATTCCTTGAAGAGGTGGGTCTTGAGTTCTTTTCTGAATTGTAGGAGTGTGGAGGCAAGTCTGATGCTGACAGGGAGAAGGTTCCATAGTCTTGGGGCATAGGCAGAGAAGTTTTGTTTTCTGGTCCTTTCCCTTTCGCAGCAGCGGATTTCAAGTGTGCATGTGTCCTGGCTTCTGGTGGTGCACTGACCACCAGAGATGTTGAGCTTCTCTGCGAGGTAACTTGGTGCTTTGAGGCCGACTGCCTTATAGATGATGCAGCAAGACTTTAAGGTTATCTGTGCGCGCAGTGGGAGCCAGTGAATGTTGATGAGGACCAGGGTGATGTGGTCATATCTGTGTAGACCCTTGATGTGCCATGCAACCGCGTTTAGGACACTTCTCAGGAGCACAAGGGTGGACAACGGGAGACCTTTGAGGAGTGCATTGCCACCATCCAGGTGGGATAGGACCAGTGCTTGACCGGTGGATCTAAAGCTGTCTGGAGGAGGGAGAGCTGATACTAAGCTGTCTGAGTTTTTTTTAGCTATGTGTGTCTTGAAGGAGAGTTGTTTGTCGATGTGGAACCCAAGGGACTTGGTGCAGGAGGTGAGCTTGCGTGTGAAGTCGTCAGAGTTCATGGTTGATAGCCAGGTCTGTATGTTTAGTTTTTTTGTTTTGTTGGTGGGGTGTAGGAATTTTCTCTTGGAAGGGGTGAGCTTCAAGAATGCACTGGACATCCAAGACTGGATCAGCGACAGGCAGGTTTTGAGCACATGGATGTCCTTGATGGAGTCGATTAAGAGGCATAGCTGTGTGTTGTCAGCATATTGGTGGATGTGGATGTTGTGTGTGGTTAGGAGGGCTCCCAGCAGCTCCATGTATAGATTGAACATCACTGGGGCGAGGATGAAACACTGCAGTACTTTACAGATGCCGGTTAGCATTTGTGAGCTAGAGTAGTCTGTCTGAACAAACTGCTCGCAGTTGGAGAGCTAGGACTTGAACCAGCGTAGGACAACGTTGCTGATCCCCTTGTGCCTGTGTAGGGTGTCCAGAAGTGCCTATGGTGTACTGTGTCGAAAGCAGATGAGAGGTCAAGTAGAACCAGGAGGCAGGGGTGGCCATCTTCAAAGATGTTGAGGGCGCTGTCAACCACCTGTATGGTTGCTGACTATGTGCTGAATCTGTGTCTGAATCCAGATTGCTAAGTTTGGTGGAGATTGTTGGTGTCGATGTGTTGCTGCAGTTGTGTGGTTACTGCTTTCTCTATGATTTTACCTAGGAAGGGAAGATGGGTGATGGGGCGATAGTTACCTATGTTGTCGGGATCTAGACTGTTTTCTTTAGTAGAGAAATGATTTATTCTGTTTTTAGGGTTGATGGGAAGGTGCCTTGAGTTAGAGAGCTGTTGATGATCTCCAGGTAGGGAAGGAGAGCTTCTGTGGAGAGGGTCTTGTGGATGGATGCTGGTTGGTTGGCTTCTGTATACTGTGTGGCTTTGAGGGTAACCATGGTTTCTACCAGGTTCTCTGCCGAGAGTGTCTTGAATGTTGTCCAGGGTGTGCAGATTTCATGAGGAGGGACATGAGGTGGGTCTGTGGATGCAGAGCTGGTGTCTATGTGCTGGTGAATCTTGCTGATTTTGTCGATGAAGAAGGTGTTGATGGATGTTTCAATGGAATGTGGTATGGCTTGGACGGGTTTGGGTTTATGCATTGCTTGATAGCTCTTAGAAGGATGATGAAGATTACTCTGGAAGTAGAACATGGAAATCACCCCCGCATCTAGGAGCAGACTTGGCCGGTAAAGGCCCACTAGCCCGAGCCTAGGCAAAGCTGTGGGCCATTACTCTGGGGTGCAATTAAATTTTTTTAGAGGCAACCCACATCTTATGTAATAATAAATAAAAAAAAGATGGCCACTGCCAAAGGAAAAGGGACTTTGTCTCTTCCATTTCCATGGCGGTGGCCAGGGAAGGAAGGAGCACTGGGACCATAGCACAAAACTCTGGTCCAGCAGGTAAGTGGGGAGGGAGGGAGGAGGGTGGGGAAAGGATATGGTATGTTTTTGGTGGTGGGGGAAGGGTGGGGACATGGGGAGGCAAGAGGGAGAGGCTTTCTACTGCGTCCCCACAATCAAGAAGGTGTCACACGGGAAAGGACTCAGGTGGCTGGAAACAGTGGGCAGTACATGGAGTAGCAGCACAGGCACAAGAAGATAAATCACCATCACAGTTCAGCAAAAAATATTATCATGCATCACCATTGGTCCCAGCGGGCAGCAACTGCTCATCTTCTCATCATTACTAATGGTGTGGGAGTATTGATATCCAAGGTTGGATCAGTAGAATGGGATGACACTCTTATTCCATATTCAAATTTTTATTCAATTAATTCATTACATAAGAAAAAAAGCATCTAAATATCATAAAACCTGATAAAAAGACACAGTTTCATACCAACAATCATGGCCACATACAACAGTTCATTCAGACATTTAAACAGTAAGAAACACCCAAGGTGTTTTGTGCATAAATGGGCATTGGAAAAATAATGTTTCCCTTCTTTAAATACATTGAGCAATGACCCAGTCCCTAATATTAGGTGTCGTGGTCTATCTGATACCGAATTGCGGTCAGGTATCTTTCACAAAAACGTCGACACGTGTTTCGGTCGGAGACCTTCTTCAGGACGTCAGGCAAAGAAAAGTGCTTTGCCCTGTTCTTATCAAATATGGGCCCGTACAATCTAAAAACAATCATAAAAACAGAG
Organism: Ambystoma mexicanum; assembly: GCF_040938575.1. NCBI lineage: Eukaryota > Metazoa > Chordata > Amphibia > Caudata > Ambystomatidae > Ambystoma > Ambystoma mexicanum. The sequence goes on from NC_090935.1 coordinate 827,590,250, forward strand.
TGTCATCCCTATTACTTCTAAATAGTGACTATTAATCTCACAGTGCGACTCAGATCTCTTCACACACCAGTTCCTACTCACCCCCCAATTTCCAAATAGAAGGTAGGTGAACGGGAAAATGGACTTTAATCCTCCACTGGAAACAGTGCCAATACTGTACCTGTGGAGCCAACAAACAAACACACATTTCAGTGTCCGGGATGATATTAGTGACACTTTAAAACATACAGTGAGATTAGGGAAAACCCACAAAAAACACTTACAGGCTCCCACAATGTGGCTCGAAAATCTTCACCGCGATTTCATGACCCAAGGTCCCTCCTGGGTCAGCGTATAAATTGCCGACTCAATAGGCCATATAACATGCTGTAAGAAAAACACATAGTGGGACCCTAGTTAGCACATAGAAAACTCTTATGCACAAGTTTCCACACAACGGAAACCGTTGCAACCAATTACATAGTCCATATCACCAAGCGTGCAGCTACAGGTGTGTATAACTCCAACCAATCCAAAGTGAAATCTTTTCAAGAGGAAATTTTCAGCAATTACACCACTAGTGGCACCAACCCACCAGTGCAACAACACAACACAATATCACTATGTGGCATGCTGGTCCTTTTTTCTCCTTTTTCTTTTTGTCCCGAAAAAGCCCTTGTTTCATAACCCCATTGCCCAAAACACCACTCCGTCTAATACCATGGAAAAAACGTGAATTTGTACATATGATTTATTGAACAAACCCCCCCCACAAATGTGGGGCTGTACCGTGGCGCTAAAACACGCTATCAATAAAAAAGATACTTCATCCAAACTCTAGGCACAATCCAACCCGTGTCTACCAATCACCACAGACCCATGTGTGCTCGTGAGTACAAACCGACTCCAACATACGGAGCGTCGGGAGATGGCGAATCCAGCCACTAAAACCGGTTATGCTCGCAAATGCAAGCAAACTTGAAAACGAGCATTTACCTTTTAATACGACAAGGAGATTCCTACCACCGGCCGCCACCATTCATTCGGTTCCAGTCACTCGAACCAAGAGGAACTCGACACAAGAGAAAGACTGTCTTTTTTCTTTCTTCAAAGTCAGTGATTAACACTAAAAAGGGACAAAACCTCAAAAGAGGACCAGACAGCCGTCTACATCAGGCCACTGGCGCGACGGCATAGTGTGAGTTTCAAGATCCCCCACCTCCCCAACTTTTTACCTGTATAATCAGAGCTCATGTTAAAGACCATACTATTGGAGCAAAATGTAACCTCACTCCCTAATTAAAGGAACTGGGTCCATTCCTCAATACGGACATGTAAACAGTTCCACTTTACAAAATCTTTCATTTTTTCGAAGTGACCCTTATCAAGTATGAAAATTAGGATAACACAGGATCGAATCCCATACTTTAAAAACACTTTTTACAAATATTTTTTACTAACTTTTTCATTGTGGATTCATTGTATCTACATGTCCATCATATGAAAACAAATGAGCAATGACAGCCTCGCATTTCTTCACGCGAGAGAAAGAACAATTGCACATCATTTGTGGTCCCCATTCGATATCGTATCCGACAATTCAGTACCTTCAAACTTTTGATATCCAACACTGGACTCTTCATATAGACAGTGCCATTTCCTATTCCCACAGAAAACGTATATATTCATATACAGATACAGAATCAAATAGGTTGATAATAGCAAACCCATACTTAGTCTGTTCAATTGTGAAGACCCAGCATAATTATTTGTATAAGTCTACATTATTAATACGTTCTTTATCTTTGTTCCCCAGAATGTAGTTCCACTGTCAAGGCCCATACCAGTAACTCATATTGGACCCTCAGTTGGCTCAATTGGCTCTCAACTTTTGGTAATCAAATTGTTCCACTCTACTGAAACATTAAGACCATTATGAACAGTATTCAGGGAGTGAATCTATTTCTGTTCAATACGATGCAGGGTTCCACCAATGTCACCTCCTCTCATGTTAGTTTTAATATGTTGCAATACAAACCACCTCAGGTCTGTATCCTTATGTTGCATCTTAACAAAGTGTTCAACAAGCGGTTTGTCTATCACTCTATTCCGTATATAACTTCTATGTTCAGAAATGCGCTGTCTAACTTCACGTGTGGTCTTACCCACATATAACAATTGGCAGGGGCAACTAATGATGTACACTACATTTTTCGTCAGACAGTTGGTGTGGCAATTCATTTTCCAGGTTCTCTGACCATATCGAAATTCACGTTTCGTCTCAGTTAGGGGGCACGCAACACAACCACTGCATTTAAAATGTCCTACAATCGGTGGCAGTCCCCATTGGTCATTGATAGTGGGTTCTCTTGTTGGCTCCCTATATGTATGGACCAGTTTTTGTTTGAGATTTTGGTTACGTTTAAACGCGAACATAGGTTTTTTCATCAGCGATCCACGTTGTTTAACGAGATTCCAATGTTTACCAATGATTCTCTTTACATCCCCACTCACTGGATTAAATGTTGTGACACCTACCAGAGGATCATTTTTGTTTCTTTCTTGTTTCGTGAGGCAAATATCCCGGTTAGTGTTTTCTGCCCTTTTCATTTGATCTGTTATTAACCTTCTTGGGTACCCCCTATTGGTCAATCTTTCTTTAAGTTGTTCTGCATGTAATTTAAATTCATCCTTTTCAAAACAGTTCCTCTTAATACGCAAAAACTGCCCGTAGGGTAAGTTTTGACGTAAACTAGCAGGGTGAAAACTGTTAAAGTGTAACAGGGTATTTTTATCTGTCGGTTTCTTGAAAGGAGTAGTAATTAGTTGATTCCCGGCCTTTTTGATCAAGAGGTCGAGAAAACTGACTTGACGATGGTTGTATTCGATCGAAAATTTTATATTCATGTCACATTTGTTCAGCCATTCATGAAAATCCATGAGGGATGCAATCGAGCCCCTCCACACTATAAACACATCGTCAATGTAGTGATGCCATATTTTCAAATGTGTCTTCAGAGTTGGGTGAATCTCGAGCAGATTGTCCCTTCCCAGTATAAACTTGTCTTCATAGTCCGCCATGTACAGGTTTGCAATGTCGGGGGCAAAGGTGGCCCCCATACTGACCCCTTTCTCCTGTTTGTAAAGCTGTTTCTTAAACAGGAAGAAGTTTTCGGTCATTGCAAGCCTAATGCATTCCTGAATGAACTCCGTCGGGGGCAAATGTGGTCTAGTTCTTTTATCTAAATAGAGACCCAACAGGTGCAAACATTCCATCTGAGGTATTCCCGTGTATAACGATTTGATATCCATCATTACAAGGATATCTCCATCTTCAATTGGGATACCGCTGATGATATGGATCATATGTGTCAAGTCTTTCACATATGATGGCATCTCTTGTACAAATGGTTTTAGAAAGAACTCGGCATATACCGATAGTGGTTCTAACAAGGAGTCGATCGCCGACACAATGGGTCTCCCCGGTGGCTGGGTCAGATTTTTATGGACTTTCGGGAGTGTGTAGAAGGCTGCTCTCTTGGGTTCAAGTTTATTCAAGAAACGGCCTTCCTCCTCACTGATCCATTTTTCTTTCATAGCATGGTTGGTCAGACTTTTTATTTCCTCTTGTAATCGCATAGTGGGATCCCTCTGGAGTTTTTTATAGGATTTCTCATCATCCAGTAACCGCCTACATTCTGCTTCATACATAAGTGTGTCTTGAATGACAATCCCACCCCCCTTATCAGCGGGTTTTATGGTAATAGACTCATCATTGCACAATTTGGTAAGGCTCAGCCTCTATACTTTGGACAAATTATCAGGCTTGTAGTTCTTTGATTTTATAACCTCGAGAATTTCTCTTGTTACAATGTTCTCAAATGCCATGATTTCTGGTGGACAGGTGTGGGGCGGAGGAATAAAACTCGATTTGTTTTTCAGACCACTAATGTTGGGTACTTTTTCTGAAGAGGATCCCTTTTCATACGGATGGGCAGGCAGATACACCTCAAAAAATGCTTTACCCTGATATTCCTGAAAAATCTGTGCAGTTCCAATTTCATATTGAAGGTATCAGCCCTCATGGTAGGGACATACGAAAGCCCTTTGGATAAAAGATCCATATCTGATTTGTCAAGATGGCGTTTAGACAAATTAAAAATGGGCATCCGATCAGGGGTGCCTTGGGTCATTGATTGGAGTACCACTGTCTGGTCCTCATTCCCTGTCTCTGTCCGTACTGGGGTTGTTGCTGCCGGGGTCTGCCTCGTTGTCCCCCCCTGAAAAAAAACGGTTGTTGGTTTTGGGCCCTTCCGCCTGTGCCGGTGCTAGGTGGCACATTCAGAGCAGGATCTGACCCACTAGAGGATCCTGAGGTGTTAGAGAAATTGGAAAAACGATTGTTTCTGCGGAAATTATAACCACCCAATGGGGGATCGGTGAAAAATCCCTTCCTTAAATAAGGGTAAGTTCTCTCTTCGTTATAATTTGAAATATCTTTCTTCAACTTGTTAATTTTCTTTTCTAGGTTCAGATCTTTAAATATTTTTATTTCTTCTTCTAATCCTTCAAGTTGTTTTTTAGCATCCTTGATTGTAGTATTTTCAAGGAATGCCTTTTCCAAAATCTCCAACTCCTCCCCCTGTTTCTTAGTTTCCTCTTGGGCTGTTTCAATAATTAGCATAATCCAGACCCCAGAACATCTATTGCCAACCCCACTAAAAAAAATTTGAAATATGGGGTTGTCAACAAATATCCTCGGGATATTTTTGACCTGTAGGCCCTCTGGGATAATTCCCGCCCTTAGGTATTGTAACATGAACTGGTCATGTAGGTCTGTCCTTGTTAATTTTTTCATTTTTTGCAGAATTCTTTCAATTTCATTGGTGGCAACCACCTTTTCAGCTACTGGGCCCTCTCCAAATGGGGCAATCGGTAACTCCAAAAATGTTTTATACTGGTCGTCAGTGAACGAAAAAATGTTCAAATTTTCCATTTTTATAAAATACGAGGAAGCGCTCCTCACACTTATTACAGTGTAAACCCCTGCAGCCACGGGCTGTGCTAGGTAAAGAGAAAAAATAAAGGGGTAGTCCTGCACTCGAAACCCTGATCCTTCAGGTGTAATATATTGATATCCAAGGTTGGATCAGTAGAATGGGATGACACTCTTATTCCATATTCAAATTTTTATTCAATTAATTCATTACTTAAGAAAAAAATCATCTAAATATCATAAAACCTGATAAAAAGACACAGTTTCATACGAACAATCATGGCCACATGCAACAGTTCATTCAGACATTTAAACAGTAAGAAACACCCAAGGTGTTTTGTGCATCAATGGGCATTGGGAAAATAATGTTTCCCTTCTTTAAATACATTGAGCAATGACCCAGTCCCTAATATTAGGTGTCGTGGTCTATCTGATACCGAAATGCAGTCAGGTGTGGGAGGACATGAACTGATGGTTGAGGATGCAGTAAATGCTGCAATTAACCAAATGCTTCCACTTTCTGATCCTGAAGAGATGTCTCTCACTGGATCACAACCTATGGCCACTAATCCTCAAGTTCCACAGTCCTCAGTCCAGCTAATTCAGGATGATCAGGACAGGGTACACATATGTTAATGGTAAATGTCTGTTCTGGGAGTTAATGCAAGAGATATCCATCCACCTACTCACTGACCTGGGTCTGGTGCACACCCCTGCTTCCGTTATTCTGATTCCCACTGAGGTAGAAGAAGCATGCAGCTGATATTAAACTTCCTCCTTGTTCGGTCCTATCATCCTCCAATGTGTCAAGAGCATTGTTTTAAAAGGATGGTGGACTCTGAGAAATTGATCATCCATAGACCATTTGGCCCAAGATGTACCGTCTACAGAGTTTCAATTAAGTGTTTGCTGAATGCCTTAACATTGAATGTCTACTCCCCTTTTTTGACAAGATACCCTTTTACTTCTTTGGAAGATGCTTTTACCAGTGATGGTGTGTATAAACGGGTGGAGTATGCACTGAAAAAGGCTCTTGTGGCCCCTAATTGTGGCATGTAGGCTGGTATTTGTGCAGCTTCTATCCCCCAATCTGTGATGAAGGGCTTCCAGAGTCTTATGACCCTCCCTACTTATTATGCTTCTTTAATTGGTTGGGAAGAAACTCATGCTCACTTCAGACATTTCATGCAATGTCCTGAGAGCCAGATACATTGAGGAGCTTGAAGTAGTGCCCCTGACCCCCTCAGGTATAACAGCCCCCTGGCAGCAGTGGGTCTAAAGCCCTTCACACTGGTCCCAAGGGCTTTAAAACTCCATCAGAAACATACATGGAGTCAGTCCTGGCGCCTTTGGCGCCAGGCTCATTATCAGGAATAAAGCAATACCAGTTTTGGACCTTAATCCAACATGGAGTCCTATTACAGAGCTCAGTTCTTTAGAACCAAGCCATGCGGTCTAGTGTTTTGGGTGTGGCTCGGCCTGGAACTACTTGGCCTGGAACTACTTTACCTGGGCTATTTAAACCACACCCAAACAGCAGAACACACTTTGCGTTATTTTGCACTCCTGCAGCGTAACGCTCACTGTGTCCAGCTCCTGCTCATCTGCTTCTCCGTGGCCCAATCCTGAAGCCCTAGATCTGGATTCCATTAATAACCTGGAAGAACATGAACAGCGTTAGCGAGCAAGAACACTTACCTGTGAAGTAACTGGTCTTGAATCCATCCTGTGCTTCACTTACCTTGCCCATCTCCAGAGTTCGCCGCAAGCTGCAAAGGTAAAGAAACAAGGACAGCATTAATGACAATTCTTTCCTGGGCAAGCAGCGAGCCATGGCAGCACCCTGCGCTTCTCTTACCTTGCCCATCTCCGGGTTTCACCGCAACCTGCAAGGAGGAAGGAACAGGGTCAGCATTAACAAAGCACTTACCTGAGCAAGCAGCGCTTCGATCGCTCATCACTCTGGAACATCACCGCAACCTGTACAAAGAAGAGAAGAGAACACAGGTTAGCAATTAACACCAATAAACAGCGCAGCACTCCGCGCATCAATAACTCACTGTGGTCTTCGCCATCGGCGCGGCAACTCCAAGATCGCAACCATCCCTGTGAAAACAAAAAGAGACATTGTTAGGGAACAGTGTAGTGGAGCAAGACGCCAAGAAGACAGAGAAAACGGAGGGAAAGAAAGAGACAGAATAAAGATGGAAAAGACATTATAACTCACCGGATTATATCAGCAAGCAGAGTCAGAGTCGGAGTCACAGCCGGTCTGGACACAACATAAGGGCACACGGACCAGTGAAGCAACTAGGTCTACGGAACGCCCGCACCAACCACGCGCCCCTACACAGAGACGCAGGACAGAGAGTTCAACGCACAAAAACCTAAGGTGAGCAGTAACCCCAAGGGAGGGGATTTGGACCAGAGGGAGGTGGGAGTCCACACATTACAGAACCAGTATCTTAACCCTCCATTCTTCTGTTATAGGCGCTACCCAACATCTGGCACATAACCAAGCAGAGAGGGGTCCGGGATAGCGATTAGACCGCCATCCAGTATCATGTGGTGCCCCCGTGGATACCTGGTGAGCGTAACAGTGGTGGTGGGGAGACCTCACTTTTGGTTTGTGTTTTGAAGCAGGTAGATTCCCAGAAGGCCATTGATGATCATCTGCTTAGAGTGATTAAGCCCAAGGATTCCACTCCCAGAAGAGGTCCTTATAGATTCCATCCCTCCTGCACATCATGCTACAATTTTAAGGCGTGAATAGATGATTTAGAGCGAAGAAATCCACCCCACATAGAACAAGGCTTGTAAGTACCCCATACATAACTATCATCCTTCCTGACTGTGGGCAGGCCCAGTCATGCGACTCTTTGGTGCTCCTGGTGGGAGTTGCTTTCTTCATTTTTTTTCTAGTTTTAGTGGCTGTTTCTGATGTCTGGGTTCTGTATGTCATGTTATGTGGCTAATCAATCAACTTTGCTTCCTGTGACTGGGTCAGGGTCATGACCCTGTCGTAAGGGAGCAGGGGCCCCTCTCAACCTGGGTTATCAGTTTATCAGGGCATTGCTAGAGAGTATCATAACAAGAGGCACTGAAAGGGAGTTGAGGGACCCCAGTCCGTGACTCCCCTGCCATGTTACTGTTGTGTGAAAGCATTGGTACCACTGTCCCATCCTCAATGCCTATAAACCATTGTCCTGGCCAGGTTTCGTGTGTTTGTCTTTCAGCACTAGTTTCCCCAGAAGCAACCAGGCAGCAGCAAAGAAGACCAAGACCGGAGCCGACAAATCAAACCAACTGCCAAAATAAACTTACCACCACCAAACTCACAGTGCACAGCCTGCACGAGACGTGATACCCATCGTTGCTAGCCACCAAAGCCCGACTGAATGACCACAGTAGACCAAAAAGGGGGCAGAGCTAACTCGACTATTTAAGGACTTCAAATAATCAAACTCAATCCCCTTGAGAAAGCACAGGAAGTGATTGGTCCGGTAGGTGAGGGGGCCAGAAAGCCATTTGGGAGCCAGGGTGAGAAGCAGGGGATGCTGGGCTGTAAAAGCCCAAGCTGGCCAGATGTGGATGACAGCTTTTTGGGTGAGTTGAGAAGGGGAGTTAGAGAACCAAGAGACTAGGCAGTGGAGAGAGGACATTGAAGAAGAGTCCTGATGAGGCATTGGCAATGATGAGAGTGCAGGTAAGGTATTACGTGAGAGAGAGTGGAACTGTCGAGAGACAGATGAATGCATCACCCATGACATCGGCCCCTCCACCACGTCAATATTGGTGAAATGAGTGAAGCCTATCAGTCCTGACAACTGCCACCGCCACTGCCATACTCTATGCACAAAAGGCGTTATTCCCTAAGATTACCCTATCAAACCTATCCTGGAACAATCGAAGAGGACACAAGCCTACAAGATCTGGCATACATGGACATGCTTCAACCAAAGAATGATGAAAGCGAGTGATGCCATCCCGCTTCTGACACACGTAGATACACGAGACACGAAACATATATGCATTCATCACGAAGTTAGATGAATATTAGGCCAACCTGCATTTATGCATGAAGAATATATGCTGCACTCAATATGCACTTGAAGATATATACCCTTATATACTCACTGTAATGCAAGTCGGCTAAAGAACACACATAATGGTGGCTTACTGCAGAAATTCAACAGTGAGGAAGCAGACATTTTGAATAAAATGGATGGCACTGCCATACTCAAATGAATGGGAGAGTATGAAGGAGCATCAAATCTGAAGATAAAGCAAATCCATTGAATTAGCTAAATGATACAGAGATTAACAAATTGGACAGTAGTTGTACAGGGTGCCAAGACTACCGAGAATTTAGGGTGGGTCTAAACAATACAGAGAAGGCACAAGATAAGGATTCCCAGGGCACAAGAAGTGCACTCCCAAACGAATTAAAGTCTGACAAAGCACAATCAACTATTGTAAGCAAGGTGCATGGTAATTATAACTTAGAAGACTCCATGAAAAAGAAGCTCAAGAGTGGCCCCAGTGGTAGAGGAGACCATAGCACCCACATTCAAATTAGCTAAAATACTCATAAATGCAGCATAAAGTAATTCCAAACATGGTACTCTCACATGTGACCCATAAATAAAGAGCACTGTCAATGAATTAGCTCTGGACGCATTCTCAGATTAAGAGATACAGGACAGATCAGAGTTCAAAGCTAAAGCCCTGGCTCATGGCCTAGGAAATCGGAGATGGCGCGTTATAATTGGGAAAAGCGCACCTGGATGTTGATCCCCCTGCCATATATTGTTGCTCATGTGCGGATGACCTGACAAGTAATCAAGGTTGTAAAGTCAATGCCAGCCTATCATTGCTCTCAAATGATGTTGTTTTGCAACCGTTGCATTAACCAATCAAGGAACCTAGAGATGAGATGTATTCACCATTATCAATTTAGAGGTGTTCCCAGGTGGGCCATCAGATAGAGTAAAACCAATCACAATGCTGACCCCTATAGATTAAATACGTATTTGGTACCGCTAACCCAATCCCACCATACCCGTAGGTCTACATGGTCTGTGCAGGGTTCAGATTTTTGGGCCCATCATTACATATGGTAGCAGCCGGATGGTTGACCAGGATCCCCCGGATGGTCAACTCTTTCCTATCTTGAGCCTGAGGACTGCGGAGTAACCTGTGGAGACTGGTGAATCACGTGAACCTGCCCCAATCCCCACAGAGGTGCCACACAGGGCAAAGGCGAGCGACCCATTGAGGGAGGAAGGATACTGGAGGCCTCGGTCGATCCATGGATGATGCAAGCATGAGAGCATTGTAGTGACAAAGGAAGGTGGGAGGGAATTATTTGTATAAAGTGGGAAATTTGTATTTTTGAGGACTTCCTGTGACAAGGGTTGCGGAAGGTGATGCATTAAACCCCACAAAGAGGTTGTAGGCCAACAAGCTGTGGCATTGTCAGGCAGTAGGAGTGGCCTTATACAGGAAGAACTACATTTTCCATCAAGGCTGGCGGCGGCCATGTGACAGGACACACGAGGGAGAGCCTGCTGGGTTGGCTTCTTGAACTCTGCCACAGCCTGTGATGCTTGCTGGTGATTACGGGTGTGTGCAGGCACGAGCTGAGAGTAGGAGCAGCTGAGGATGCATATTTGGAACTGTGGGGTACGGCAAGCACGGGTAGCGGCCTTGAGCAATTGCAGGCCAGAAGGGCTTGCCTTCCTCTGTGGTGTTGCTCTATGAGCTCTGCGGCTGCTGCTGCAGGTTGCATCTCACACACCGAGTCTGCGGCATGATGTTACAATGCCCTACCAATTTCGCCTTAGGGTACTGTGGTCAGTCCCTCAGGCCAAAGATAAGTACTTGTTGGCAATCTGCATAGTGTGACAGCTGTTTTGGTGGAGAACGGTGGATGAACCACACTATGTTCTACACATGGAAACTAATGCCTATGCCAAAACACGGAATGCTTCAGTGACTAGAGGAGGATTGTTTGGGCATTTCCCTAAAACTGCAAAACCAATTTCATGCTTCCATTTTGTTTGGAGTGGCATATGTATTTGTCTTGATAATGTCAGTGTGTAATGAGCCCATGTGGTTATGTTTGTGCAATTGTCTGGCGGCCAACTGTGACTTTTTGTAAAGGAATGTATGAGCATGTTTGATGGGAGGGCAGGAGAGTAAAGGTTTTTGGAATAGAGACTCTTGAGTAAGGAAGGGGTCTCTGTTTCTGGACACTTGATACAGGTGCTATCTGGTCAATCTATGTTTGAAGGTACTTATGTTTAAATGCACATTTCTTGGTTGCAAATGTTTTGTGTTTTCCCATATTCCCCCTTCCCAACCATTTACATTTCCTAACTCTCTTTCCGGTGTTCCTAACTCCCACTACCCGTCCACAACTTCTCCCTAACCCTCTTACCCCCACTGGCTGCCACATGGTGACTTGTCACTTACAACCACTAACCCATGCCAACTTAGGGTGGAGGGATGACTTCCATTCAGCTTCCGTGGTCAGGGTGAAGTTGTGTTAGTTCTTCAATTGATCTGACAGAGGTATGGCATTTAGTGATTGATAAAAGGATATGCTTAGCCAAGGGGTTAAGAACACTGCATTGCAAACATCCCTGTGGGCTGTGAATTGAGAAGGTTCCCTTTCTATGACAAGGAGACTGATGTATACATTTTGATTGTGGGATTTTTGAAGGTGCACCCATATATATCTATATAGACAAAACAAAGTCATGTGTGTTTGTGGGTTTGTATGTGGCTTTCTTGGGGACGTAACTCCTCATGAACAGTGAGGTCTGATGTCATGAATTTTGCATGGAATATTCTTTATCCCATTGCCAAATGAATGCAACTATTTCTGGCTTGATAGGTCATCCCATTCCTGAGATAATTAATCTTTTTGGTTTTTTGGCTTTGTTTTTCAGCATTACGTTTTGTGGTGTTACACGGCTATATAGAGGTCATTTGTAGAAAGTCCTCATAATTCCCCATCAAAGCTGAAACATGATCAACACCTGATTAATTTCTATCGCAAAACTTTGTAAAGGACAGGTACTTCATGAGATTAAATGAAATTTGGCTGCAATTTGAAGATGACATCGTTGAATGGGTTGATTTGAATCAGGTTCCATGTTTAACAAAAATACGTATTTCTTCTGTATGCACTCCTTCATTAATGATTTAATCTCACACATATATTTTTACTGAAACTTCGCTCAAAAAAGAGCAGTATCTAATCCCACCCAAATGAAAACAAAACATTGAAAGCTGAAACATGATCAACATTCTGAAGAAGGAAGATCTCAAGAGCATAAAGCTCATAGAATTCAACAAGCTTTCCGACAGAACAATGAAAGTGCTCAAGAACCTGAAGCAAGATTTACTAATCAGACAATTCGTGCTGCAAAAAAACAAAGCAATGACACTGCTGGAGGAACTGGAACATGACTTGCTGTTAAGAGAATTAGTGCTGCTGAACAACAAAGGAATGAAACTGCTGAAGAAACTCAAGTGAGGCCTACTGATCTGAAAATTTGTGATGCTAAATAACAAAGCAATGAGACTGCTAAAAAACCTGAAGTTAGACTTACCAATCAGAGATTTCAAAATCTGAGAATTAACATTCCAGGTGAAGCCAGGTACTTAGGCTAGGATATGCATATATGTAAGTGATTGCTGGCCAGCGGTAGGGAGTGGGATTATTGTAGGGTGTGGAGCATGAATACATTGATTCATATCATAGGACACAAGGAGTTTTGGTTTTGACTTAAGAGGCCGAGTGGTGAAGTATAGACAGTGTTTAAGGTGTGGATCCACAGGCCCATTGGTGAAGCCGAGATGCTTGGAAGTAAATAGAGAAAAGTGGCAGAAGTGAAGTAAAACATATTGTTAGAAAATTGTAAATAGAGAGAGTGAAGAGGTATTCGATCTGAAGAGTTCTTGGGTCTAAATCTGGTAAGTATTGGCAGTCAAGATTGTGATGTGCCATTATGGGGGGAGATACTCCCCTTATGCACCTATGCAAATCCCTGCTGGGATACAAGAATAAGATAGAAAAATATCGTATGCTGTGGGTTCGAGCAATAGCAGATAAGATGTTTCTGCGCTGGCCCCAAGAGGGAACCCTTTTGAAATCAGTGCTGCAACAGATGACCACATTTTTATATGCTGCATATAAGGGGAAAAAGTTGCAGAAAAGATGGGCTTTTCTAGAATTGTGGAAAATGTTCGGAGACGTGGTGGAAGATCCACCCCAATGGAGTGAATGCTTAATCAGCATGAAGGGCAGGACACAGCATCTTCGGCTCCTGCTCCTCCTCTCCAGAGCATCGATCCACCAGCAGAGGGACAGGGATTTTATCCATTAAAAGAATTAAATGTAGCAGCATGGTACACCAACCCCACATATGCGCCATCCGCTTACAGTAATGAGGACCCTCTAAAAGCTAAGTTAAACCACCAAAAACCAGTGTGTATGCACGAAGAATACAGTGAACGCCATGCATTACAGGTGAAATTGACTGAGTTTGAGAAAGTAATGGAAAGGCAGAAAAATAGACCCAATGACAATGACGGGGCAGTGATCACATCAAGGGAGTGGGTGCGAGGACAAAAAGTACTTAAATTGGATGGAAAGAATATGGACGAGCCGAAAGACAGAGATGAGGAAGCTAAAAAGAGAAAGGGAAAAGAGGAAGCAGAAGCGAGACAAATGAGAAAGTTAAAAGAAGAAGAAAGAGAATATGAAAACATAATGAAGGAAGTAGAAGAAAGGGAGAGAATGCATCGAGCAAACAAAGAGAAGGAGCTGTGACGCCTGGAACAAATGAGGAGGGAATAGAATGAAAATGAAAAGGAGAAAAAGAGGGAAGACAGGTAAAAGGTGAGAAGGCAAAAAGAAGAAACAAGAGGCAAAGGGAAGCGGAAGAGAAACAGGCGACGGAAATAGTAGAGGAAAGAGAAAGACAGATAGAGGCGAGTAGAGAGAGATGGAGAAGGGAAGTTGAAAAAATTGCTGCGAAGCATGAACCTTGAAGAAAAGAGAGCAAGAAAGGACAGGAACGAGAGAGAGAAAGGAGTTTAGAAAGACGTTTTAAAGAAATAGAGATAATAAAAATCATGCTCTTCTTGACGAAAGTGAGGGAGCAGCAATACGAAGGAGGATCAGCAATTTATACAGTAGCAGGAGAGACAGTAGTGCTACTAAATGCCGCAGAGAGAATCAAGTCTATTAGAGAATGCATTAAGGGGAATATATGAGGTAAACCCTCAGAAGAAGTTAGACTTTGAAGACAGGGAGGATGATGGGAGTGATGACAATTGCGGAACTATGTGTTCAGACGAGGAAAGGTACAAAAGTGAAGGTGAGGGAGAGGAGGGGATTGCACAAGGCAGGATTAAAAGAGGAAAGACCCGAGCCAGTATCAGCCCCCAAGTGCTGAAGGAATGCACACAGAATATAGAAGTGATTATCCCATATACAACCAGGTTGAGAACGTTACCAGGATGAAGGAAAGTGAGCATGACAGGAACCTTTACAAAAACAAAAGCTGCAACTAGTACTGGGCACAATGTAGGAGTAACACAAATCTCATTGTTAGAGAAGGGGTAGGGCGACCGCAATATATATCGTAGCCACAAATGGATAAGGACAATTTGAAGCATAAGCTACAAGCCTCACTTCCGAGGCGAGAAAGTGGATTTACGAGCTAGAAAAACTGACTACAGGAATGACACTAGCAATCGGTGACATAAAGAGCTTGCTTGCTGCCACTATAGGTGAGTAGGCTGATGACATATGGAAAGAGTGGGGTACCCTGGAGTGACTGCACACAATACAGCCCATGACGGAGCACCATTTAATAATTGCAGGACAGATGTATGGAGGGCACTCGAGTACAGTACCCAGGCACATCAGACATGAGTGTGATCATGAATGCAAGATGTGTGAAAATGACGACCCTGTTGCATACATTCAAGAGATTCAAGATTGATGGTGTCTTGAGATGAGGGAGCCATGGGACAAAAATTTGTCAATTTCTTATCACATATTATGTCTGGGGCTACCCGAACCAGTGTAGAGATAATTGAAGAAGTTAGTATGGGTGGAAGCAAAACCATGGCCCGAAATTCAATTGACCATAGTCCAACATTGTTGATTGTTACAGGAAAAGAACAGAAATAAACTTCAGGAAAGAAAGATAGAAGTGAAGTTGGTACAGACAAAATTGTCAACATTTTTAATGTAAGGAGCAATGTTGACAAGAGGAGGGAGAGTGGTTGAACCAGAAGGGCAGCAAGGACAGCCTATGGCTGGAGGGAACCGTGCAGTAAGAGGAGAGTACAATTATTGGCCGCGAAGATGGACCTCAGCTTCCGCAAGGAGGAGGGTTTAACGGGGAGAGCCACAAGTTATGGGACCACCACCGCAGTCCTGGACATGCAAGAAGACGGAACACATAGCGTGGGTGTGTAGAAGTGGGGGAGGGGTGTAACAAAATTGGCAGGGTCCAAGAAGGGGCACAGCATATCCTCCATCGTATAGTGCAGAGCCACCAGAATATTATGTCAAAGATCACACACAGTATCAGACACTTGTGCTGAAAATACAACCTGCACAACATCCGCAGATGCAGGAACAACAGCCACAGACACAGAAAAGGCAGGTGTCAATACAAACATCAGTGCCAGTGCAACAGAATACTATGACAACCTGAAACCTCAACACGTGAACAGAAGCACCCACACCTAGATTAAGGAGTGTGACAGTGGTAGGAGGAAACCCTTTCACTGGTGCAGGATTTAACTTATACCCACAATAGGACAGCCCACAAACTGACTTGATGTGTTCAATCTTATCTGTTACACCTGACCGACAAAGGAACCATGGATCGGAGTAACCATAGGTGACAAGATGTTTTATTTCTTTGTAGACACGGGAGCGACCTAGTTGTGTGATGGGGAAGAGAACTTCTCAATGGCAGGCACTGCCTTGAACGTGCAAGGGATTTCTGGGGATACACATTTGGTTCCATTCACCGACAATGCACCCATTACAATAAGGGGACACGATTTGTCCATGTCACTATTATATTCTCGCCAAACACCAGTCAACATCATGGGAAGGGACATGATGAGTAAACCTAACATGATCATCTCATTTACCACTAAGGGATTAGTGTGTTCCGCTCTGGGGATTCATTATGTGAACGCACTTGAGTTTGTATTGGCCTTTGCAGGACAGAAAGCACAGAGGGGTGTGCCTATGAATTTCAAGGTATTTTAATATGGAGTGAATTTTCTGTTAGCATAGCTTCCTGGGATCAGGGGCCAAATCTTCAGACTACCCCAAGAATTCTTATTCAGACCACAGTTTCCTGTGTATGAGGAGGACGGACATGTATTTGTATTGGAGCTAGAAACAGCCATAGTAAGGGAAGAAAGGGTGGTTATCCATGGGACTGATGATGAAGAAAAGGTGTGGCGAGCAGTAATAGCTTTGGACGAAGGGCACAGACTGACTGATTTGACAGACATGGAATTATTGACAAACAAGAATTCAGATGATGAAGTAGTATTCTTCCTAAGTCTCACGTATTGGGTGAAGATTGAGAACAGGGAAGTGCCACAGAGATGGCGATGATATAAAAGACACCATCATTTTTCAAGGAAGATTTGGCAGAGGTGCCAGACACATTGTGGACCAGCATTCCCTATGACATTGGCCTGCTCAAAAGAGTAGATGCAGTCAAAATTAAGTTAAAGCCAGGAGCAATTTTAACAAGAGTAAAACAATATCCCATGTCAAAGGAAGTAGATGAGGGAATTTATGAGACAATCTTGACTTTCATACAGCAGGGCACACTGGCCCCCTATCAGTCCCCACTTAACACAGTAGTGTATCCAGTGAAGAAATCAACCAGGGGGGGTCATGTACATTTATTCAGGATTTGCATACCCTAAACAATGTTGTTGAAGCAGAATTTCCATTGGTCCTAAATCCAGCCATAATATTATGCAATATTCCAGCCAAAGCCAAATGTTTTACCTTTATTGACTTAAAAAAACATGTTCCTCTCAATCCACCTTTCATGACGAATCACAAGACTTGACTTAATTTTCATACAGACATATCAAGTGAAAACATACTCGTTTACCACAGGGGTACTGCAAGTGCCCTTCCATCTTTAACAAAGTACTCCAGACGGACTTTGCAAATGTACATCTTGACAGCGCAGTAATCCAGTATGTGAATGATATTTTGGTGTGCAGTGACACAGAGGAGCACTGCAGAAGAGATTCAGTAGAGCTGATGACAGTCCCGGCAGATAAGGGGTATAAGTTAGACAAGGAGAAATTACAGTATTGCCATGAGGAAGTATTGTACATTGGATATTTATAGTTGATATCTCAAGATTGCAGGAAGGTGACCCCTGAAAGAGCAGAATCAATCATGAAAACATCTCAGACAAAAACAGTAAGCGAGATGCAGCAATTTCTAGGCCTTTGTCACTATTGTAGGGCATGGATCTTTAACTACAGCACATACACCAGGCCCTTTTTACAAGGGGCTTAAGGAGGCTCAGAAAAACAATAGCTGAGTAGTATGGACTGGTGAAATGATTGTGGTGAGAGGGGATAGCTAAGTGGCAACGCGTTTGTCTTGAAAGCAAGACAATGCAGTGCAACACATGTTTGAATCCCGATCCCGTGCTTAGAAACCAATCTCTGGTATTAAGCACATTATAAAAGCACAATTATAATGATAATTAAAGAAGCATTTAACGAATTAAAGGAAGTGGTATGCAAAGCACTCATTTTTGGGATCCCTGACTACAGTGCATAATTTTTCCTCTTTTCCCACTCAAATGGAGTGGTAATGACAGCAGTGCACACTCAGAAATCGTACAAACCATTAGCTTATTACAGCAGGATCCTAGACCAAGTGGTGAGAGGCCATTATCCCTGTAAGCAATTATTGGCTGCAGCAGCTTTTGCTATTTAAAAGTCAGCCAATATTGCAATGGGTTGTGAAGTGACGTCATACATTTAGCATGCCCTGTTCACCATGATATGATACGATAAGCCATTTATAATGTGTCTGTACACAAGTGTTTCTTGAGAAACCCAAAAGCACATTGTCAATTTCAGAGAACATTTCGGTATGAAGTGATTATCTCAAACCCAGCAGTCAAGATAGTGAGTTACATGGTAGTGAACGCAGCAACATTCATAGCAAAGCCAATAGAGGAGGGAGACAATGTACATGACTGCACAAAGTACACAGAACATTCTGACGACATACCCCATGTAAGAGAAAATGCCCTTGGAGGGGGGAAATACTCTTTATTAACAGTTCATTGACTGTTGACCAGGACTCAGGGGAAAGGCACACTGGGACTGCAGTTGTAAGATTGAAACTGGATGTCAAATTTGAGCTAGTGGCAAGGATGAACTTGCCTCTACATTTTTCAGCGCAAGCAGCAGAGCTAGTAGCACTTATTGTAGCCCTTCAAATGCATGAGGACGAGGAGCGCACTGTGTAATCAGACTCTGCCTACACGATGTCAACAGTACATGCAGGAATGTCACGTTGGAAATGGTGCACTTTCTTTGTGTGGACGGCACACCAGTGCAGCATGTACCAATAAATGGACAGGTTCGTAGCTGCACTATAACTCCCATTGTACATTGTATTGGTGAAGTGTATCACCCATACAAGGGGCAGAGATTTTATTTTCCACTGCAATTGGACACAGAGGCCAAAAAAACAGCATATTTTCCCAAAGTATCTGAATTTGACACATCATCTAACAAGCATACGAGAGGGCGTAGCATGATGATGAATGAGGGGTGTCATTGGGGATGCTCATTATCCCCTACTAACGCAATGTGGCGGCAGGACAGCACAGGCAAACCGGTCATTCCCCTTGCATTATTGAAGATAGCATTAGATCAGCTCCACCATCCTGCACATACAACACAAGAAAGTCTTGCAACCTTGATTTCAGAAGATTGTTTTTCACCTAACTTTGCTGAGCATGTTGCTGCTTTCATAGTAAATTGCACACTGTGGCAGAAATATACTCCAGGTAGACTGTGAGTAGTAAGAGGGGCAATACCCCACCCTACTGAAGCTTTCCAGCATTTGAATATCAATTCTGTGGATATGCTTCAAAATTGCAATGGCTACAGATACATGTTGGTAGTTCTGCACCCTTTCTCCCAGTGAATCAAAGCAGGTCCATTCACACACTCCGATGCCACTTATACCACCGAATTCCTCATTAGAGAGGTGTTCCTAACATGGGGAGTGTGCATAGTCCTTCAGTCTGATAACAGATCGAACTTTGTGAATGAATGGTTGAGCACATCACAATCCTGCTGGGTATTGATTACACATTCTCTTCTGCTTATCACCCAAAGGCAAACAGGCTTTGTGAGAGGCTCAATGGTATCCACAAAGAGAGGATCACCAAATTAGAATTTACCCTGAACAAAGCATGGCTCTACTCTGTACCCTTAGCCTTGTTCACACTACAAAATCAGCCCGGTTCAGACCGTCAGCTGACTCCTCAAGAGATGGTGACAAGACACTGGATGCACATACCTCTTGCTCCCCCCACTAGAGCGCAAACAGATGGCCATAATTATAATTGTTTTTTTATAACATGTTTAATACCAACAAGTGGTTTCTAAGCACAGGATCGGGATTCAAACCTGTGTTGCGCAGCGTTGTCTTGCTTCCAAGACAAACACATTGCCTTACCACTGTTGTTTTTAGAAATTAAATGCAGGAATATTTGGCTGCTATGATGGCAAGTATTTCTTTTATAGCCCCACAGATTTGCACATGGCACGTGGGGTCAAAGAAGAATGATGATGACAATAAACACTGGTGATTTTGTCATGTAAAAGACTTTACTAGACTCTGGCATAAACCGATATTTGAGGATCCTTTTGTGGTGGAGGAAATAACTCCCACCGCCATCCAAGTACAAGGAAGAAGAGCCTGGCTTCATCTCAGTGACGTTGAACCCTGCAAAGGCGAGACCCACCCTCTGCCAACCCCAGACGTTGAAACAGAAGAAGAAGTGACGAGTGTCCAAACAAGATCAGCAACCAGAAGCAGACAACTTTTAGGAGAAAGCCAATAAAAACATTGTTTTCTTCCCACAGAGACATCTCACCAGCTAGAACAAACATTTTACTCAAGAAAAACATTCTCACTTGCACGATAAAAACTACCCACACTTTGAAGAAACCAGTAGAATCAAGCACATTATCACACCCTGTTATTCGATGCTACCTCTAAGAATGTTACTGTAAATAATGCTTGCAAGGAACTAGACAATCCTTCTGCAGTCTCCACCTCGCCTCTCCCCTCCTAGGCTGCACTGACCACCCACTTCACTGCAAAAACTCAGGACATCCTTAGCAACCTTTCTTCTTCTCTTCCCCCTAACCCCTTCACCACCTCCCGGCCATCCCTGACCTCTCACCCTCCCTGAGCCAGTCTCTCCTGCTTCTCTTCTGTCTGTCAGCCAGTGATCATCTTGCAGACATCCCAACGTCCCTTGACAACCAGTTTTCTGTCTTTCAGAAAGACGACTCAGTGCAGGAAAGAGGTAGGATAATTCTCCCTTCATATACACTTCCCTCCTTGCGCATCTTTCCTTACAGATTAACATCTCTGGTTCTCTTCAGGCTTTATCTCGCACCCATTCAGATTGTTGTCAGAAGCCTTGATTGTCATCCGAACCTCTTCACATCTCCACCAGGGTATTATTCTCCTCCTTGCATAAAACCTTGTAATTACAAGTCTACTCCTCCCTCTGTAGTCACTGTTCAAGTAACCTTGAATCTACTCATTCTGTTCAGGGTCTATCGACCTCCTGAGAGACACTGAAGATAATTGGCCACTCAGCAAAAACTCTACAGTGCCCAGCTGATAGAATACCGAATAAATGTATACAAGCTGAAGACCTGCTGCAGGGTTTTATTCCCCAGAGGGTTTCCCTGGGAATCCTGTTCTGCCTGATCATTTAGTGGGTTCAGGGAGAGCAGGGTAACCAGGAGGATTCTCCTTTCCATGGAGTCCTGCATCAGACTCAGGTCAGTGTACTCGAATTAAGCTCAGTTCATTCAGAGCGTTTTGCACTTGTTTATCACACTGTCTCAGTGGAAGATGTTTTTAGAGTTGTCCACTTTATGAAGGTCTTCTCCAAACAGGCCTCACCCTGTTCTTCCAGAACTATTAAGAACAACATCGGCACCTTTGCCCCTGCACTGACTGATTTCTGTAATCATTCTCTTGCTACTGGGTCTTTCCCCTCTTCCCTCAAGCACTCCCTTGTGCACTCCCTCATGAAGAGCCCTTCCTCTGACCGCTCATGTATGGCTAACTACTGCCCCATCTCTATCACTCCCTTCCTTGGGAAACCTCTGTTGAAGTTGATCTTCCCCCAACTGACCCAACATACTGAGCTTGTTGGTTCCCTGCACAACTATCAATCTGGATTCCAAGCATCCAGAGGCACGGAAACTGCTATCCTGAACACCCATGAAGAGCTGCTTGCATCTCTTGACACTAACTCGCCCGCTGTTCTCATTTAACTCAGTCTCTCTTCTGCTTTCGATACTGTCAACCATTCTATCCTCCCAAAGCGGCTCCTCAATACCCTGGGTATCTCAGAGCGGGCGCTTGACTGGCTGACTTCCTTCCTCTCTGACCATACTTCCAGGTTATACTGGGTTCTTTCTCCTCCCCCTCCTCTATGTCCACTTGTGGAGTGCCACAGGGCCATATCCTTTTGCCCTAGCTCGTTAACATCTATCTTGCCCCGCTTGCTCACCTTATTTCCATGTTCTTACTGCACCTCCAGTGTTATGCAGATGACACCAGAATCTTTGCAAACTTCCCTCTGAACCTCCTTCTACTTCCTCTACCATCCATTACTGCCTGTCTGCTATCCATTCTTGGTGCGCCTCCAATGATCTCTTTCTCAGTGCCAGTAAGACTGTCATAATTCCGATTGGGACTCCTGTCCCTGCTTTTCTCCCTTCACTCTGGCCATCCTCTATGGGCTCTCCGCACTCTGCTTCCTCTGAAGCAAGCAACCTTGGAGTCATTTTCAACTCATCTCTCTCCCTCCTTCCTCACATCCTGGACCTTGACAAGAAGGTACATTTCCAACTCCACCTCCTCAGAGGTACCCTCCCTTTCCTCACCTTTCTCCAGAGCTCAATGTCTCTCGAACTCTGGTACATACAAGGCTGCAGTATTGCAACAGCCTCAAGTACACAGACTGCATCCCTCCAGCCCTAAATCTCTCCACTGTCTCCCGGTTGCTGCAAGGATCAAATTCATATTCCTCTGCATCATCCATAAGGCTCTTTGGGGCCTTGGACCACACTATCTACAACCTGCTCTTTCCAAATACTCTCCTTCCAGATCTCTCTGCTCCTCCTGCTCCATCTCTCTGCTTATCTAACATTTCTCTAAGCAGCGAGCAGGTGGCCATTCTCTTTCCTCGGGTGGCTTCCTCCTCCTGAACAGCCTCTCCTACATCTCTGTCTTGAGCCTTATCTCTTCAAATTCCGCAAACTCCTGAAGACTTTCCTCTTCCCCTCCTCCTTCCCCCTCTCCCTCTCGTGCTAAATCCCCTCAGCCACTGAGATTGGTTTAGTTCCCTTGTTTTTTGTTCCCTTGTTCCCTCCCCTTTGCCCTGTGGTGCTTTCAAAGACAATTTCCTTATGTATAAGTGCCTTACAAATGCAAAATAAAATAAATATGTACTTGTAATAGAGATTGTTTTACTTTTTGTATATGGTTTTTGTGATTAAACCTTGTTTAATGGTTAAATGCACAATAAAGAAAAATAATAATGATAAATAAATAAAATAAATAATGTACAGCTATAAGGCATTCAAGACAGGTAAGGTGCCTCGTATCTCACTATTAGTAGACCCTAAGACAAGGTTGGTTTTCGAACGCATCAGGCTTCATTACGGGTCCGGTGGTAACCCTGCTGGTGCTACCGGCAGGTTGCCGTCGGACCCATAATGAATTACCAGCACCTGACTTCCCAGTGCTACCGGGCTGTTCCAAGTCCCGCAGCCGAGAAGTCAGGCGCCGGCATTTTCATTAATCCCCATTCCCATAAAGTCCCATTGGACTCTATGGGATAGGGGACACAGAAGCACCGGCATCGTTGTTAACGGTGCCGGTGCTTCCGTGACGGCTTTGCCTGCCATGACTGCTGTGCCCAAAAGAGGCAGACCTGTCGGGCACAGTGGCAGCAGCAGACAAACCCGTAGTTTGCCAGTCCGGAAACAACAGTGACGGTAAGCTTACCGGCAGCGATGTTTCCAGACCAGAAAACTTAAAATGAGGCCCATCCTCTTAGCAATGAAGATTACCCCTGCTAGCTGCGCAGGGAGTATTAATTCTATTAAAGACTAAGGAGGCGAGCATTATGCTTCATCTTCATTTATTTCTACTCTTCAGCAGTTCAACAAAACATATATAAAACCATGAAAAGTGTAGAACAGACTTTTCTCTTTTCAAAACTACAATATCCATGAGTCTCTGTAGTCCATGCCCTTTCCACCAGTCACAACCCGCTTCATGTGCTTGGGCTCCTCCTCTGCTTTTACTCAGTCTGACAGTCACTCATGTTCTTTAACTGATCCTCGCCAACGGTGCGCAGGGTCTTCTGAACTTTAAACTCAACTGCCGGTGCTCTCCCGGACTCTTGATACCTTCAGCTACGACACTGCCTTCAGCTGTTCTTCTGATCTTCCCCTATGAAACATAATAAGAGATCTTAGGGTGGTGTGTATGTAATGTCCTCACTCATATAATGCATCAATATTTATATACATTACAGTACTCGGGTGGGAATTTAATGCTCGCCTCCTTAGTCTTTAATAGAATTAATATGCCCTGCGCAGCTAGCAGGGGTAATCTTCATTCTATGACAAGACTGAAGGCGAGCATTATGCTTGTTCAAAGCTTCCCCAGCACCACATCAGCCAAACCCTCTGCTGGCTTAAAGTAAAACTCTTTAAAAGTACGATCGCTTGACCAGTCTGCTGCTAGCATTATTTCACTCAAAGGCACTCCCGCTCTTGCAGCTGACGATGCCATTGCTCCTCTCACTGAATGAGCTCCATACGTGTCCACATTCACACCTGCTGCCTGCATGACCTCTTTCACCCATCTAGCTATGGTAGCTGATGCCACTGCGTGGTAAGGCTTCATGCGCGCTATTAATAACTGAGTAGTATTTACTGCTCTATTCTCTGCTGTTCTATTCTCGTATTCTTTAATACACCATGCAACGCACCATTTCGAATTGTTCGGGAAATACGGATAATGCACTGTGGAGGTGCCTGTCTTGGTCCTCCTGGCTATGGAGAATGTGACTCCCTCCGGATCGAAGGACCGTCTGTTAATTTCTAGCGCTCTAACGTCTGACACTCGTTTGCATGAAATCAGACATAATAACATAGCTAGTTTACCTGATAGCTGTTTATGCGAAAGGTATTTATCTGATGGCCAATCTGATAATAATCGCAATACCGTCGTCACGTCCCATGTTGTACTATATTTGGGCCCTGGCGGCACTCTGAATCTCGCTCCTCTAATGAGCCTTACTACCGCAGGATGCTCCCCTATGGGTACCCCTTCTATTGGCATATGCCCTGCTGATATGGCTGATCTGTATACTCCTATTGTCCGGAAAGCTTTCCCGTTCTGCAATAAGTGCGCCAGGAAATTCAGTATTTCCACTACAGGTGCTGAAACGGAATGAACACTTCTGTTCTTGCACCAGCTTGTCCACTTTGCCCAAGCTGCGTCGTAGCTCCTCCTAGTGGATGGAGCCCAGGACTCCGCGATAAGCTGCGCAGCCTGCGCCGAAATTCCTGGCAGCGCCCAGCGTCTCCTGATATCCTGCACGCGACTAGCGGGAGTGTCCCTCTCACTCTCAGAGGATGACACAACCCAACTGGGTCTGTGAGCAGTCACTCTCCTTCGAGGAGGACTCTGGGGACGTCCGCTACTAGTTCCATTAGTGTTGCAAACCACAAAGGTGCTACTAATACCAGTTCCGCTTTCTCCCTCCGACACTTTGCTAGCGCTCTGCTCAACATCGCGAAGGGAGGGAAAGCGTAATGCGGGCCTCCTGCTCATTCCTGTAGGAAAGCATCCATTCCTTGCGCTTCCGGGTCCAGCCTCCAGCTGAAATAGAGGCTTGTCTGTGTGTTGAGGCGAAGAGGTCCATATGTAACGGTCCCCATCTCCTGTCCAGCTTCTGAAACACTGCTGGATCCAGTCTGCTACCACATTCAGCGAGCCTGGTAGATACTCTGCAGTCACTGATGTTTCTGTCCGTAGGCAAAAGTGCCAGAAGTCCTTTGCTAGCTCTGCTAGCATCTTGGACCTTCTACCGCCTAGGTGGTTTATGTACCTTACTGCTGATATGTTGTCCATCTTCAGCAGTACACAAGATTTCACCCTTCCTCTTGTGAAGGCTTTGATCGCGAATGATCCTGCCAGGAGCTCTAGACAGTTTATGTGGAGACGGAGCTCCTCTTCGCTCCACTTGCCTCCGGTCTGCAGGGTCCCACATCTGGCTCCCCAGCCCTTCCGGCTGGCATCCGATTCTATTATCAGATCTGGCTTGTCTCCGAATATGGCTTGCCCATTCCAAGCTTCCATATTCTTTAACCACCACTCTAGTTCTGTGATGGAGTCCTGATCTAGAGGCACCTGTTGGTGATACTTCAGACCCTGTTGTAGATGTTTTATCTTCTGTAAAGCCCGGTAGTGCAGGGGTCCTGGGAATATGGCCTGAATAGATGCTGCTAACAGCCCAACTACCTCGCTAATGTCCTGAGGGATATTCGTTGTTTCTCTAAACATAACCTGATCTCCCTCTTTATATCTTTGAGCTTTCGAGCTGGCAGCTCCTTAGTCGCTTTCTTTGTGTCTAGTACGAACCCCAGAAAGTCTAATCTCTGTGCTGGAATGGTATCTGACTTCTCTGTGTTCACCAGAAATCCTAGTGAGACTAGAGGTTCGAGTACCCATCTCGTTTGGTATACTAGCACCTCTCGATCTTCTGCCAGGAGTAAGAGGTCGTCCAGATAGATGATCAGTCTGACGCCCTTCTCTCTGATTGCCGCCGCTACTGGCTTCATCAGCTTCGTGACTGCCTAGGGTGCTGAAGCAAGCCCTAATGGCATTGTCTTGAATTGCCAGAATTGTCCTTGCCAGCGGAAAGCTAGGTATGGTCTGTACTCTCTGAGGACCGGGACTGTGAGGAAGGCATCCTTCAGATCTAAACGCGTTAGCCAGTCTCCTTCTCTTAGAGAGTCCCTGAGCTGATATATGCCCTCCATTTTGAAGTGGCGGTATACTATCCATCCGTTCAGCTCTTTGAGATTTATGACTGGACGCACCTTTTCCTTCCTGTGCACAAGGAACATATTGCTCACAAATTTGGGGGTCATCTCGCATCTCTCTATCGCCTGTTTGCGGGCAAGCTGCGCTATCTCGCTGTCTAAGCATGGTTGTTCCGCTTGTGCTAGCCCCTGACTCTGTGGTCTGCTCCGCTGAACTGGGCTCTCTATGAAATTCTCTAAAAACGTGCGTGTCCTCCCACCTACAGGAGGATACCGAATCGCTCTCACCTGGCGTAAATCCTTGACCTCGTCCTGATCCCCTAGATCTGCAGCCTCTCGGGAATCTCCCTCTGGACGGAAAGAATGTATCCTGGCTCTTGTTCTCCCAGTATTGCGCTCTGGGTTTCTGAGGTCTTCTGCCTCCTTGACTGCGACTGTCCCTCCAAAAACTCTACTTGGGAATATTTTCCGAATCGATGCCTGAGCCTTTTCGAGGGAAGCGTATGTCCCGACAAACCAGCCCATCTCCTTCCCAAAGGTCTCTCCGAACAGGAGGCCCTGGTCTCCTTCTCCCGCTTCATATGAGGAGAGGTCGCTAAGTTTCAAATCTATCTTGAGCAAAAGGCCCTTCCTCCTCTCCGAAGCGATGGCGCAATTGGCGTTCCCAAGAAGACATACTGCTCCCTGGGCCCAACCCGCAAGAGCTTCGGGGTCCACTTCTTCTTCTGTGTCCCTAGCTCTCTCTGCGAGGTCCATGATTTTCGTGAGAGGGCCTGCCAAATCTAAAACCTTTTCCTGGCACTTTTCCAGGACCTATCTATACACTTACGGGGGTCTTTATTGGTTTTTGACACGAAGGTCAGCATCTTCGGATCGAGCTCTGGGGCTTCCGCTACTTTCCCCGGGAGATCCGGACGCGGGCACTCTGCTCGCAGTCATTGTCTCACCTCCTTTTCCAAAGGCTTGCGTAGTCTAGTTGTCATATACTGTGCCACTCGGGGGGGTGGCTGCCATTCGGTGGACCTCGGGTTCCAGATGCTCTCCGGATCAAACATATCATCCTGAGGTTCCAGAAGGTGCTTCTCCTTCCGTGCTCTCTTGCCCCCACTGGGTTTCGCCCAGTCTTCTTCCTCGACCTCTTCGTCTTCCTGCGAAGTCTGATCGTCAGCCTGCTCATCTTCAGAGCCGGGGTCCTCTCCTGTATTTTCATCCCCTGGAGAGGGGGTCATGAGGTTCGGCACTGCCTGCCGTTGCTGATAAGCTTCCTTCAGCTTAGCAAATGCATCAGGCACCTCTGGGGCCCTATCCGCTGCCCCTTCCAAAGCGCCCTGGGGGTCATCCGAGGCTTTCCTCTTGAGGGCCGTTTTACTCTCCTTGAGTTCCACTTTTAAGGGGTCTGTGAGCGTGCGCTTCCAGTCCTTGGTGCTGCTACTAGGCTGCGAAAACATAACCTCCAGTGTCTCCAGCCTCTCATGTAGGGGCCTGATGCCCTCTGCCACTGCATCAACCAGAGAGCTCCCCAGCACTTGCTTAAAGCTGGCAGCGAGGTCCTGCGACTGCTCCTCCTCGCTCCACTCAAACTCTGACATTTTCTGAAGTGCTGTGTGCCTAATATACCTGAGACAGGCCTCTTAGCACGCCCACTGCTCCTGAATGATAAATCAGGGTCAGTAAAAGTCCTTTTTACTTCTTAACTCTGTTCTCTCTCCTTTCTTTTTTTTTTTTCAGTGGCTGCACCTATGTCCTTAGCTCTGAGGCTCTAGTAAGCCTTTGTCTCTAAGGCGCCAACAGTCTGTTGAGTAACAGTATAGGGATCTGCAGTGTCTTAGCTCAGCAGCTCTCTCCACGTGGGCCTGCAGTCTCCTAATTTTCTCTCCTGGAGCAATGGCGCACCCGATCGTAAGATCGCTGTTATCAGGGTCTTGATCAAGCCAATGTAAGCTATTCGCTCTTCCGAGCGCTCTGCTGCTGGTGTGTAAGGAAAACTCTCACGTCGCACAAATGCGGCATCCTGATGTGCGTAAAACGCGCTTAACTCCTCCCACCCGTGGGTGGGGGCTAACGCTGCAGAGCGTAGAGCCTACACACGGCACGCAGTAGCTCCGCCCACCTGCGAGCTCTACGGCCGCGCTCTGAGCCTTGCGGGCACTGGCTCCGCCTCCCCAAGGGTGGGGACCAGCGCAGCCGGCGCTGCGTGTCTTCGCAAGGCTGACTAAACCCCTGGAGTGCCGGTCTTACGACACGGGGCCGTCAGCCTTGCGAACGAAATCTCTGCCTCACGAAAACCTTGCGGAATCTTCTCCGACGCGTAGCTACGATAAAACACTCAATCTGGCAAGAGTACGCGTCTGTGTCACTAGACTACGCGCCTATAACACTCTGGGTAAATTATTACAGAAATTATTACATTTCTTTTTTTTTATTTTTTTTTTTTATATGCTACATAAATGAATCTTCTCTTTCACACACATACTGTGCTAGGCATAATCTTAATCTTCCACTCCAACCCAGTCATTCCAACCTCGACATGCGGAGAGGGAAGAAATGGTACTTATCTGTTTGAAGAGCAGTAAAAGAAGAGGAGGAGCCCAAGCACAGGAAGCGGGTTGTGACTGGTGGAAAGGGCATGGACTACAGAGACTCATGGATATTGTAGTTTTGAAAAGAGAAAAGTCTGTTCTACACTTTTAATGGTTTTATATATGTTTTGTTGAACTGCTGAAGAGTAGAAATAAATGAAAATGAAGCATAATGCTCGCCTCCAGTCTTGTCATAGAATTATAATGCAATGTTTCCTATAGGTTCCCGCTGACAGTCAGATGTGAAAGTATTGAGTTAAAAGTGAGTAAATGGATCCTTTTAATTCTGTCGAGTATAAGCTTTTGGCACGCAAACCGCCTCACGGCTGGGTCCCCTTACAACGGGTAGACACTTTAGGAGTAATGATCGTAGCTGCCTTTTTTACTTTTTGCTGTCCCTACCTCTTTATTTTCCTGGCACTATGAGAAGTGATTCTATATAATGTACCCAAGCAAATGTATACTAACATGACACCTATGCCTATCTTGGATGAAGCAACAACACAACCCTTTTCTGTTGCTACTAAACAAATTAAAAGAATAAGACGAGATGCTGACACTAATTTCCAGGACATGCTTTGTTTGTTTGTTTGTTTATTTGGTAATGTGCACCAAACCTGAAGGTAACTGGGCACAGCACAGCAGATAAGAATACTTATGACTTGTTTACAACATGGCACCAATACAGTGCACACAGGACAGATACAGCAGGGTTCCATAAGCATGCAGAAGGTAACATAGGTTCATGTAGGAGTGGTACAGTAGAATAAGTACATTCATGGTGGGGTATAAGAGTAAGTACTACAGAGGGGTCACATAACATTAGACCGCAGCCAGTTTATGGAGTTACGTCTGAAGTTAAGATAAGACTGATCAGTTGTGAGGCTCAGGGTGAGTGCATTTCAGTGTTGCGCAGCTTTCACTGGGAAACTACCTCCTCCAGATTTGGTTAACTTGAACCTAGGAATCTTTAGACAGTGGGTGCTGGCTGCTCTGGACGGGTATAAGGTATGGGGGAGCTGCGTTATTGAGGCATTTGAAGGTGAGGGATACAGTTTTAAGTAAGATCTGATCACTTATCTTCAGCCAATGATGGCTTCTCCTGAGGTTAGAGATGTGTTCTCTGTTGGTAAGATTTAGGGCAGTTCTCAACGCATTATTTAGAAGTATTTGTAGTGTGTTGATGATGTGTTTGTTGGCTCCTAGATATAGGGCATTGCAATAATCCAATGTTGACAGTATTACCGCATTGGCAAAGGTGATACAACTAGCTTCTGTTAGATAAGGTCGACATGCCATGGTAAGTTTGCCTGTGTAGGCAGTAGAGGAAGCCCATGCATTAACCTGTTTTCTGAAAGATAGGGTGGAGGCGAGATAAAAACCTAGTGTTTTTACCTCATTTACTACTTTGATTATAGTCCCATCTATGTTGAATGAAGCATAGTTGGGACTTAGTTTTTTTAGGTTGGCTTTGGAGCCAAGGATCAAGATCTCTGTTTTATCGTCATTCAGGCAGAGGCCATGGGATGCCATCCAAGCCCGAATGAGGAGGTATATTTAATTCACCAAGGCTGCATCCTTATCAAAATTGCCCAAAAGGGGAATGAGGATCTAGGTGTCATCTGCATCGTTAGTGTAGGTGACACCCAGTCTGTCCAATTTATCGAATAGGGGCTTGGTGAATATATTATGCATAGTGGGCGAGACACATGATCCTTGTGGGACACCACAAGTGGTTTGAATCGGGTCAGTCGAGGCCGATGGGGATAAGACTCTCATTGTTCTGTTTGCTAAAAAGGACTGGACCCAAGCTATTGTGTCACTCGAGAAGTAGGCCGCCGACGCTAGGTGTTTGCACAAGACTGCATGGTCCACCCAGTCGAAGGCCGCCGACAAGTCGAGGAGGAGTAGCATGGTTGTTTTGCCTTTGTCCTTCAACTTGTCTATTTGGGTCTTTAGGTCAATTAATGCCATTTCAGTACCATGTTGTGGTCTGAATCCGGATTGGCGAGATCCTAGAAGGTGGTTGGTTTCAAGGTAGTCCTGAATTTGTAGGTATGCTACTCTGTCAATTATTTTAAGGCAAAAGGGTACCGTAGTGATGGGTCTGTAGTTGGTAGGGATGGATGGATCAAAAGTCTGTTTCTTGAGGAGCGGTAGAACCCAAGACTCTTTTAGGTTCATAGGGACAGTGTTAGTTTTGAAGGAAGCATTGATTAGTTTTGAAATAAAAGGTGCTAAATCTCTTGCTGCATCTTTAATTATTTGGGCAGGACAGTTGTCGCCTTGACAATTGGATGGTTTAGTGATAGGATGATTTTTTCAGTTTCCTGTATGGAGATTTTGGTGAAGCTGAAGGGTGCTGGTATATTAGGGACTTCAGTGGGAGTGGAGACGTGTGGCTCAGTAGGCGGCAATGAGGCTTTTTTATTAGCAATTTTTGTTTGGAGGGATGTTATTTTGCTATGTAAGCCATTCTGGATGCTCGTGCACCATTGTTTGTCCTTCGGTGCATTGTCAAGCAGGGGCATGGGGGATTCTAGTTCACGGAGGATCACAAAGAGCTCCTTGGTGTTGGAGCTAGCTTTGGAGATTCTTTCATTGAATGCGTCTTTTTTGGTACAGATTATTTCTTTCTTGTATTTGTTTGCCAACTGGGTCAGTTGCAATTTGTTTTCCTCTGAGGGGGAATGGATTGATGTTTTCTTTTCTGAAGTCTTAGCTCTTTTAGATGAGGTGTGAACCAGGCATTGAGGTGAGCCTTCTGTTTACTTTTGCGAAGTTTGGCTGGTGCAATGATATCTAGGGCATTAGTCATTGTATTGTTAAAGACCTCGACTAGGAGGTTGGGGTCGGAGTTGCTTGGTAGTGAGTTGAGAGATGGAAAGAGATGAGGTAATAGTTTGTCAGTTGTAATATTATTTTTGCATCTAGTGGGCTGAGGTGGTGCCATAGAAGTGGCTTTTGTCATTTGTTTATCTATTGTCAGTGAGAAGTATATCAGATGATGATCCGTCCAAGGTTGCAGGGTTATATTCATAATGGTAGTGGTGCAGTTCAGGTCAGCTACCCAGTCAAGGGTTCTTCCTTTGTTGTGAGTGGGGGCGTGGACTCTTTGGGTATGTCCATGCTCAGATTGTATGGTTGCTATAGATTGTGCCTGTTTATACTCAGGGTCATTTAAGCCTACGTTGAAGTCACCCAGCATTAGAATCTGTGATGACTCTTTGCTGTTATTGGCCAGCAGGCTGGATAGGTAGTCCTCGAAGGTGCCGATGGGTCCCGGCGGTCTATATAGCAGATAAATGGTTAATGTCCGATTGCTAGATATAGATAGTTTGGCCATAAGCAGTTCGCAGGATTTAAGTGAAAGTGGTGTGCCAAGTCTTAGGGCAAGGCTAGTTTTGGCTACAATAGCTATGTCGCCCCCTCTGGCATTGGGTCTATCCACTCTGAGTGTCTGGTGGTTGTCTGGGATAGCTAGCATAAGGGCAGGTCCAGCTGCATCATGTAACCATGATTCAGCGACTGCCAGGAAGTCCAGGTTATCAGATGATAGGAGGTCGGCTATTTCAGTGGCATGTGCCACTAGGGATCTTGTATTGATCAGGGCTCCAGAGTTGGTAGTCAAGTTTTTAGGTTCATGGGAAAATGCATGCTTAAATGACTGAATCTGCCCAAATAAGTAATAATATGTGGTATCAATGTATGACCCAGTTAGGGAGAGGGACATCTGATGAGAGCTGTAATGTGTGTTTTCTCATTCCCTATGCCCTGGGCTCTTCCATGTTCTTTATAGCCACAGAAATACCTGAAGAGAAAGCACACTGCATGACTCATCTGGAACTCTGTTTAACCAGAGGACAAATCCAAGGGCAAACTGCATCCTTAGTATGGGTAAATAAAGCAAAGTCCCAACGGGAAGTAATTGTGTACAAGGAATTAAATCTATGATAAGAAATGAGACAATACATCAGGTACTCAGATATGAACAACCTGAAACACCCAGAGCAGGAGTTAGGTTTGAAGAAAACAAAATGCTGCAATGCAATGATAAACATGGGAAAGAAATACCCGGATGTTGGGAGCAATGGCAACTACAAAAAAAGGGAACAGTGCTCACACCTGAGGGGTGGACTGATGGGCTAGTAGTATGCAAAGCGTTGGCACTATTGGAACAATGGGAAGAGGTTGTGATAAATGCAGACAAGAGGTGCACTAAACATTGGTTGAACATTTCAAAGTTATACACATCGGTCGATGATGAAGATGGTCCTGTGCAGACAGTACCCTTAAGGACTGCTACATTTGTTTATCTATTGTCAGTGAGAAGTATATCAGATGATGATCCGTCCAAGGTTGCAGGGTTATATTCATAATGGTAGTGGTGCAGTTCAGGTCAGCTACCCAGTCAAGGGTTCTTCCTTTGTTGTGAGTGGGGGCGTGGACTCTTTGGGTATGTCCATGCTCAGATTGTATGGTTGCTATAGATTGTGCCTGTTTATACTCAGGGTCATTTAAGCCTACGTTGAAGTCACCCAGCATTAGAATCTGTGATGACTCTTTGCTGTTATTGGCCAGCAGGCTGGATAGGTAGTCCTCGAAGGTGCCGATGGGTCCCGGCGGTCTATATAGCAGATAAATGGTTAATGTCCGATTGCTAGATATAGATAGTTTGGCCATAAGCAGTTCGCAGGATTTAAGTGAAAGTGGTGTGCCAAGTCTTAGGGCAAGGCTAGTTTTGGCTACAATAGCTATGTCGCCCCCTCTGGCATTGGGTCTATCCACTCTGAGTGTCTGGTGGTTGTCTGGGATAGCTAGCATAAGGGCAGGTCCAGCTGCATCATGTAACCATGATTCAGCGACTGCCAGGAAGTCCAGGTTATCAGATGATAGGAGGTCGGCTATTTCAGTGGCATGTGCCACTAGGGATCTTGTATTGATCAGGGCTCCAGAGTTGGTAGTCAAGTTTTTAGGTTCATGGGAAAATGCATGCTTAAATGACTGAATCTGCCCAAATAAGTAATAATATGTGGTATCAATGTATGACCCAGTTAGGGAGAGGGACATCTGATGAGAGCTGTAATGTGTGTTTTCTCATTCCCTATGCCCTGGGCTCTTCCATGTTCTTTATAGCCACAGAAATACCTGAAGAGAAAGCACACTGCATGACTCATCTGGAACTCTGTTTAACCAGAGGACAAATCCAAGGGCAAACTGCATCCTTAGTATGGGTAAATAAAGCAAAGTCCCAACGGGAAGTAATTGTGTACAAGGAATTAAATCTATGATAAGAAATGAGACAATACATCAGGTACTCAGATATGAACAACCTGAAACACCCAGAGCAGGAGTTAGGTTTGAAGAAAACAAAATGCTGCAATGCAATGATAAACATGGGAAAGAAATACCCGGATGTTGGGAGCAATGGCAACTACAAAAAAAGGGAACAGTGCTCACACCTGAGGGGTGGACTGATGGGCTAGTAGTATGCAAAGCGTTGGCACTATTGGAACAATGGGAAGAGGTTGTGATAAATGCAGACAAGAGGTGCACTAAACATTGGTTGAACATTTCAAAGTTATACACATCGGTCGATGATGAAGATGGTCCTGTG
The DNA here is from genome assembly GCF_040938575.1 of Ambystoma mexicanum. Lineage (NCBI taxonomy): Eukaryota > Metazoa > Chordata > Amphibia > Caudata > Ambystomatidae > Ambystoma > Ambystoma mexicanum. Next base: position 827,624,865 of record NC_090935.1, read on the forward strand.
CAGACAGTACCCTTAAGGACTGCTACGTTTTGCTTCTGAAATAATGGCACAATAAACGTTAGAAAAAACAAAGGGTGCAGACGTGCTTTTGACATTCCACGGATGAAAGCAGGAACTTCATTTTTAATGGATGAAAGGCATACATGAAACTACTCCCAAATTGGGCAGGGCTGTGCTCTCTAGTGCTAATGAATGTGCCAGCTCTGGTAGTGCCTCAAACAGATTTACAGCCACAACCTTATCCTTGACTTATACTTGGCATCAAGCTCAGGGACTGCATCTTTCAAGCCCTAAATTCTCTCTACTGGCTCCCAGTTGCTGCGAGGATCAAGTTCAAGACCCTCTGCATCATCCACAAGGCTTTCTGGTGCCTGCGACTTTGCTACATTCAACTCTCTCTCCCTAAATACCTCCCTGCTAGAGTCATTCCGTCTTCTAGCTCCAACTCTGCAGATCAGACACTTTTCCAAGCAGAGAGCATGGTATATCTCTCCCGCAGTTGCCTTCCTCTGTAATGGGCTCTCTGCCCCTGGAGCATCTCAAGTTCCAGAAGCTTCTCAAGACCCACCTTGTCTCTTTCTCCTTCCCTCTCCCCCTTCCCAGCTAATATCCCCCTCTGCCTCTCTAGACTGGCTGCCTTATTCTTTCTGATTCTTATAGGGCACAAGGCCCTCCTCAACCAGTCTACCCTGCACTTGGTCTCCCCTGACCACCGCTCTACCTGCACTTGCCTTTCCGGGCTGTCTTCCCCCTGTACTAACCTGGATGGGCCTGCTGTCCATTGAGACTTTCCAGCCTGTACCTTGCACTCTCTGCATTCCATTGGAACTTGTCCACCTGGCCTCCCATAAGCACTTGCCTAACCCATGGGTGCTTTTTATGCCCTGACCGGCACTTCCCCCTCCCCCACACTTCTTGTTATTGCACTTGCACAAGCCGAATGACACAGGGCATGGTAGGATAGTTTTTGTTTTTCTTCATCCCTATTCCACCCATCTTTTATCTTGTTGCGCATTGAAACACCTTTTGCTGTAGAGGCACATTATAAATACCCAATAAATACATAAATAAACCTTTCCCAAAATGGATGCACACATAAGGAGGAAAAGATCCCTTATTCTTGAACATGAAAAAAGAGAACTATTTCTCAGCAAGATCAGTAGAAACATACAATGATATATACCAGATGAACACAAATTGTTCAGCAAGACAACAGTGACATTCTCAGCTAACTTTCTTCCCAGAGTGTAAACTGCTGCAAATGTAAAATGCCTGCCGATCACAAGGTGGGAATTGCTGCAGACAATTAACACTACAGTGAAAGGCTTTAATGCCAATAGAGAAGAGTTAAGGGCCATGGGATTTATTAATCTTCAAAACAGGTATGTCCTTGACCCAATCACATTATATAACATGAGGTGTCCTAATGACACAATTTCATGTGCACAAGAGTTTACTGATGAACATTAACAATAAGCAATAAACGTCTAATGGCTCCCAACTTTCCAGCAACACAAATTTGCAACAAAAGAAACCGCTTGCATAGTTATTTGGACTTTTGGATTTTCTGGTGGGTTTATAATTTGCTAGCCTCTATCATTTTCTTTATTTTATATTTTTCAGATTGAGAATCATTCTTTTTCTCAACATCTTTCAACATGTAGTGACACAAAACAACAAAAATAATAATCAACATCAAAAGAGCATCAAATGTCTTTTGCTCCTCTGAAACACCACATACTTTAGGGTACAAAAGTCATAATGTACAAGAAAATATAATGAGCTATACAGTGCGTATAGAATGCATTGTGAGACAAATAGACATATTCAACAGAAAGTGTTACATCTCAGAATGTGTGTAAAAGAACATAGAGAAAAAAATAATACATTGCATATACATTTCTTTAACCATTGGCACGTGTTTGGTCCTCCGTCCATACTGTTACCTATACAAGTCACACCTAATTGTTCATGTGGATCTATACTCCTGATATATTTCTTTTGGGATTTTTCTTGGGTTAGGGTGTCCAATTTTTAGTTTGTCATTGATATGCCATTCACCTGATTTGTTACTGGTCAACGTCACTAACTATTAGTAAATAACTTTGCCAGGGCTTAATAACTGTGATCATGTCCTTTCTTTAGACGTTTCGGCAAGCAGTCATGTAGCGCGTCTTCTTCTGGACTTAACTGTGGGACTCCTACGGTGGGAACACCAAACAGTACAATTACTTGGGGGCATGGTTGCAGGTTCTATATAAAGCAAGTATACATACATACAGAATTCTAAAAACAGGGGCTTATATGGTGCCCATAGGAGACTGACCTTGGAGCCCAAAGAATCCTTCTCTAGTGGTCTATTGGGTATACATGAGGATTATTCTGTAAATCCAATGGGAGTCAAGATTCTTCAAACTGGAGATCGACAAAGCAAGTTAGAAAATGTGTGTAAAAAACAGTCTTCACAAATAAGAGGTATCTATTTTGAATGAAAGGGAAAGAATTGTTTGAAACCTTATGTAAGCTGGTATGCACAGACCTGGAACGTTTGCTTTGTTGAGGCGCTGCATAGATAGTTCTGGCACAGCCACCTCTGGAAATAGATAGAGGCCTAGAGGGTATCAGTGCTATAGTCAACCAACATATAATAATGCAATGCCTGGGTTTATATGTGGGAGGATTACCTGAGAAGTGTCCTGGTTGCTCAATATAGTCAGGAGAGACATGCTGTGGCTGTCTATTCCAGTGGCCTGTGCACCATTTGCATGTGTGAATGTTTTCTCTCTGCAGGAATGGAAATTGAAAATAAGGAAACGCAGCATTAGTGTCTATACTGCTGTGGAGGCAGGTCGATTTTGGGGGTTGCCACGAAAAAGGAGAAAGAAGTAAACCTGAACAGCGAGTGTCTGCTCATGCCGTGGAATGGACGGTGCTGCGGCTCGATGCAAGGAGTTGCTAAGTAACCAGCAACTGAATCCGGGAAGCCATTGCTATAGTGATCATTCATTCATTAGATGTGCACATGCACAGACCGTGTGTAAAGCTGCATGTGTGAGTGCTGCCATCTTAGAAAGGTGTGGAGAAGAGAAGGTCTCCCTTTGGAAATATCTGATTGTGATAAAGGAATCTAATATTACCATTAATTCATTCAAATGAACAATTTAAAATGTGGTACCCAAATTGTTGGAGGGCTGCTGATTAATGTCAGAATTTTAGGATACCTACAGTTGGAAAATTGACGTAATATCAAAAATGGAGGGTGACATCAGCTCAAAAATTGGTGCATCTTGTTGCACATGCACACTTGCTAATGATGAGGGGAATGGGACCCTTACAGAGGCAATAACATTAATTACCAATTTGCAAACAAATGATAGAAGTGGAAGACATCCTGAGTGATGACTGGCTCTCATATTTGCTCTCCTGAGTACCCCCCTGGCTAGCAAATGTGTTCAAAGTACTGCTAGCACTACTGGTACTGATAGTAGTGGGCTTCTGCATTGTGAAAATAACAATAAGCCAATGTAAGAAGACGGCTAAGAAGGTGACAGGGATGAAGATAATGATAAACATGGATACACCAATGCACAAATGCACACAAACCGAAGATCTATCTCATTTTGACTGGGATAAAAATTCTGTTATCCGGAAGACCCCCATAATTACGAAGAATGATGGGTATTCTGCAAACCTGATGGGGAGTGCTGCTGTATGACCTGCAGCATAGACGAGCACATACAGCATTCTGGTGACCCGAGGGGGATGACAAAGATATGGACACCCAAGACACCATGCTGAGGAGAGAGTCCAACAAGAGAAGTGGTTGAGGACTCGACCGGAGGGGGGAACGTCGAGAGACAGATGAATGTGTCATGCATGATGTCAGCCCCTCCCTGCCTCTAAATCTCTGAAATGATAGAAGTGTATCAGTGTCATGATCTCTGCTTCCAAAAGGTCAGGGTTTTCCCAACTCCCTTGGAAGCAGATCCATAACCCAGGTTCCGAGTGCCAACCAGTCCCAATTGGGACCTTTTGGACCCAGTCCTGGCGCCAGTGGCACCAGGCTCATAAATATGCCCAGTCCCAGCGCTGGAAGCGCCGGGCTCATAATGCTTGGGTGGACTTACCTGCAGCAGACCATGCTGCTTACTTGCCTGCCAGTTGAGCCTCTGATCCTCTTCTGTTTGGAACTACTTTTCCTGTTGGGTGGGGCAGGAGCCACTCCCTAGATTCAGAACACTGGAACTCTTCTGGAAAGCAGGAACTCTTTTCTTACCTAGGCGTGGCTGTGGAAGGAGACACCTAAGCACTACAGGAGGCTATTTAAACCACACCCAATGGATGAATCTTGCTTTGCGTTATTCTGCATCCTCTGCAGCAGAACGCTCATCGTGTCTTCTGCATCTGATCCTGGGCCTAAGGAAAAAGGCTTACCATCCTGAATCCAGTCTTCAGCAACACCTATAAAGACAAGAAAGAACAGGTTAGCATTACGGTCTTCAGTGACAGCTCTTCACTTACCTGGTCCATCGGCTGTCACCAACACCTCGCGCTGCATTCCGGCATCTGAAAGACAAAGGCTTACCTACTCTTCGTGCGCTCCGGAGGTCTTCACATTGCATTCGGGCACCTGAAAGACAAAAGCTTACCAACTCTTCGCACGCTCCCGAGGCCTTCGGCGCTGCATCCGGCATCTGAAAGACAAAACAAGGTGCGTTTAAAGACATTGGGGAACTTTAATACTCGCGTGCCATTACTCCTTTCCACATCTAACCCAGTGGGTATTCCGGCACCCTGCAGCCGCTCCGAACTTGTACCTGCAAAATAAAAAGACAGTTAGAGCGCATCGTGAAGCAGGCAACAAGCGCTTACTTACGTGCTTCCAGGCGCTTCTATTCATCACACGGGCTCCATCTTCAACTCACTTCAGCCCGTCATCCGCCATCGCCGGAACCCTGCAAAACAAGAAACATCATTACTAAAGACTTTAAAGACATTAGAATTACTCGAAACTTACCGTTCGTGCAGTAAACGACGGACAGCAGTCCTCTGAAGTCAAGAGGCCTGCTCCCCTTATCCAGTGAAGAAACTGGTTACAGCACCCTGCCCCGAGGCAGATGGAGAGCACGGCGTTCACTTACCTAAGACATCTTACCCTTCAAGTCAGACATACAGTGCACAGAGGTCCAGCCCAAAGAGCCAGCCGTGTGTTACACATCACCTTTGAAGATACGGTATACGCCCAGTCAAGACCGGCGCCTCTACGGGAATCAGGTGAGCGTTACAGAACGCAAAGCCTACCACAAAACTCCCGTCCAGGCGCTATGGAAACCTCGGATACCGACCAGCTAGCCCAGTTGCTTGGGGAACTAAGGGCAGAAGTGCATGCAGCCCGTCAGGAAACGAACGCTCTAAGAAGGGAACTGATTATTTCCAAGGAGCGAACAGATGATCTCGCTAGACAATTGCTACAGTCACAAGCCGGACAGACCCCGTTACCCGCATCTGGGGGAAATCTTCCTTCTACATCCTCTATGAATCCAGTGCAGATCAACCTACCTGGGAATGTACCTCTGGCTCCGCCCGAACGATTTTCTGGTGACCCAAAGAGGTTTGCAGTATTTATCAATCAGTGCCGGTTGCATTTCTTATGCCAGCCAGCAGCCTTTCCAACTGATCAAGCTAAAGTAGCTTTCGTGCTTTCGTACCTTAGTGGCAATGTGGCAGACTGGTCGATCCCTCTAGTAAATCAAGATGATCCGGTCCTCCATGATTTTCAAGCTTTTCAGCTCAGTATGGAAAAACTGTTCGCAAGACATTCACAGGGGCAGGCCTTGGACAATGAGCTTCTTTCGTTGCGACAAGGTAATCAAGACCTTTTGGCTTATATTGCGTCTTTCAACAGACTGATAGTGGAAACTCAATGGCCTGAGGACAAAAGGATTACGCTGTTTTATAGAGGTCTACGTGGAGAGCTCAAAGATGTGTTAGCCCAAGTAGTGAATCCCCCACAAGATTGTTTCGGACTATATAGACTTAGTCGTTCAAATAGATCACAGACTGCAGAACAGGAAAGCCGATCGTTCCAAGTTTGATGCTCGAGTATTTTCCAAACCGCCAACTCCTTCCAAAGGAGTAGACTCCGGGGAACCCATGCAAATAGGGGGTCTGAAAGGTCCTCTAACACAAAAGGGGCGGGAAAGGAGAAAACAGTTGCAATTATGCCTCTATTGCGAAAACACAGGGCACTTTCTTCGAGACTGTATGGTGAAACCTGCCAAGAAGGCAGTAGGAGCTGCAGTTACCAAAGTTACAAACTCTGAGCAGGGAAACGACCTCGCCCAACAAGAATAGAGGTCCTCTTGCCGAGCGTGAAAACCAGTTCCGTGACCTCGCATTTCGTGATACCTATGGTCCTCATTAGCCCTGATAATCCGGATCGATTACATGCAATTGAAGCTTACGTCGACAGCGGTGCCATCGGCATTTATGTGGATCATGAAATGGTTTTGAGGATGAATCTAACTCTTTGTCCCAAGGCTGTAAAGGACGTCATTACTATGGTGGATGGTACGGAGATAGCCTCCGGGCCAGTAACGCATACCACTCAAGAGGTGACGCTAGTAAGTCAAGATGGACACCATGAGAAATTCGTGTTCGATGTTATCAAGGCCCCTCAGTTTCAGATTATTCTAGGAATACGTTGGTTAGAGAAACACAATCCTCTGATCGATTGGCGAGCAAGAACGGTCCAGTTTCCAGAATGTGTCTCTACTTGTCACCCTCCACCTGGTGTTGCACTGGCAGCAATTTCTTCAGAGACTCCCCAGTTACCTCCCGAATACCTAGAATACCAAGATGTTTTCCGGAAGGATCAGGCTAACTCTCTACCTCCTCATAGGTCTTATGACTGCCAGATAGACCTGATACCTGGATCTACTCCTCCTTGTAGTAGAATTTATGCCCTCACCGAGCCTGAGAACCTTCACCTTCGACAATACCTGGATCAATACCTGGCAAATGGGTTTATTCAACCTTCCAAGTCCCCTGCTTCTTCAGCTTTGTTCTTCGTTCCAAAAAAGGAAGGAGACCTTAGAACTTGTATAGATTATCGCTCCCTGAACCAGATCACCGTTAAGAATAGATATCCGTTACCTTTGATCCCTGAACTCCTGGACCAAGTCAGAAAAGCATGCATATATACAAAGCTGGATCTTAGAGGAGTTTACAACTTGGTACGAGTAAAAGAGGGCGATGAATGGAAGACGGCCTTCCGCACCAAGTATGGGCTATTTGAATATCAGGTCATGCCCTTCGGACTTTGCAATGCCCCGGCCGCCTTTCAATATTTTATGAACGATGTCCTCAGAGAGCTCATAGATGTGTGTGTTGTTGTTTACATTGACGACATCCTCGTTTATTCTTCATCGAAATCTGAACATCGGAAACACGTGAAAATGGTCCTCGAAAGATTGCGTCAACACAAACTTTTCGCTAAGTTGGAAAAATGTGTTTCAACGTGACTGAAGTTGAATTCTTGGGATTCATATTATCACCTAGCGGAGTGCGTATGGATTCAAAGAAGGTCGATGCAGTTCTCAAATGGCCATCACCATCCTCCGTAAAAGGTGTGCAAAGCATGTTAGGCTTCGCTAACTTTTACCGCAGGTTTATCCCCGAATTCTCTCGAATAGTCCAGCCCATCACTGCCTTGTTAAAGAAAAACAAACGTTTTGAATGGTCTACCGAGGCGGAACAAGCTTTCCAGGATTTGAAGACTAAATTTATCTCTGCACCAATCTTAAAACACCCTCGCCCCGAACTTCCCTACATCGTGGAAACTGATGCTTCAAGCCTTGCCATGGGGGCAGTTCTATCACAAAAGGACCCGGTAACCAATCAGTTGCATCCCGTGGCATTTTGGTCCAGCACATTCTCGCCTCCTGAAATCAATTACACGATTACTGACAAGGAACTTCTGGCTATCAAGTCTGCCTTTAAGGCTTGGCGGCATTATCTGCTGGGGGCCCGACACACCGTTACTGTGATTACGGATCACCGAAACCTGCAATATTTGAAAACCGCAAAAGCCCAATCCTCTAGACAACTCCGTTGGGCATTATTCTTTGCCGAGTTTGACTTCATAATTACCTATCGACCTGGTACAAAGAACGGTAAAGCTGATGCCCTTTCTCGGATGGGAGTGGAAGAACACTTGATCAACCCTAAACCTGTACCAATCATTCCCGAACAAAGAATTCTGGGTGTAATCGCCACAGAATCCATAGAGGAAGTTAAGGATAAAGCCAGGCAACTTGTAACTCCAGCAGACATACAGAATTGGCATCTGCAGGGAAAGGATTTTGCAGTAAAGGACAACTTATTGTATTTCCAAGAACGATTATACCTACCCAGCACAGATTTACAGAAAAAAGTAATCTCTTGTTATCACGATTCTTTAATGGAAGGACATCCCGGTATGGCCAAGACCTCAGAAAAGATCAAGCGCTACTTCTGGTGGCCGTCTTGGAAAAAAGATATCAGAGACTTTATAATGTCCTGTGGAGTATGCGCCCAAAACAAGAGTCAAAAGGAAAGACCAGCAGGCCTCTTACGCCCTATTGACATTCCACCTCGCCCTTGGCATACGCTTTCTATGGACTTCATCACCGATCTACCTCCATGCTCCGGATACAATACGATTCTAGTAATCGTGGACTTATTCTCCAAGATGGCGCATTTCATTCCGCTCAAAGGCTTGCCAACAGCAGCATCTCTGGCCCAAGAATTTCTCGAAAACATCGTCCGACTGCACGGTTTTCCTTCGGTTCTAATTTCGGATCGAGGTAGTCAATTTATTTCTCATTTTTGGCGAAGTTGCTGTCGGTCGGCTCCAATTGATGTGAGACTATCGACCAGTCACCACCCTCAGACCGACGGACAAACCGAGAGGACCAATCAAACTCTGGAACAGTATTTACGCTGCATGCTGCAACAAACTGAAAAAACTTGGAAAGACATCCTTTGGATAGCCGAATATGCCTACAATAACTCTGTCCATTCGGGAACTGGGAAAACCCCGTTTTTTCTTTTGTACGGCAGTCACCCTCGAACCTCGGAGTTGGATCCCCTCCAAGATCATGAAACACCAGCAGTAGACTACCTGCATTCTACAATCACCCAAGCCTTTAAGGAAGCTGTTTCTCACCTTCAAAGGGCTAAAGAACAATACAAGAAAGGAGCAGATCAACATCGGAAGGAAGCCCCTCAATATCAAGTAGGGGATCAAGTCTGGTTATCCACCAAATATCTACCTCTAAAAGGGCCACGCACATTCAACCCAGGATACCTTGGTCCCTATTCCATCACTACCATAGTAAACCCAGTAGCGGTCAAGTTGGACTTGCCCCCGCACATGAAGATACATCCGGTCTTCCACGTCTCTCTATTAAAACCTGTGCAACCTCAAACCCGACTAACTAAATCTCCAAAACCTAACCTAGTTGATGGAGTACTCGAGTTTGAAGTCAAAAGCATTCTGGACTCCAAGATCTCCAAATCTAAACTATTTTACCTAATTGACTGGAAAGGCTACGGCCCCCAAGAGAGATCCTGGGAACCTGCTGAATATGTCCACGCTCCTCGCCTAATCAAAAGATTTCACCGAACATTTCCTGACAAGCCAAAACCCCCGGAGGAGCCCGGTTTGGGAGGGGCCTTGAGGGGGGGTACTGTCATGATCTCTGCTTCCAAAAGGTCTGGATTTTCCCAACTCCCTTGGAAGCAGATCCATAACCCAGGTTCTGAATGCCAACCAGTCCCAATTGGGACCTTTTGGACCCAGTCCTGGCGCCAGTGGCACCAGGCTCATAAATAGGCCCAGTCCCAGCGCTGGAAGCGCCGGGCTCATAATGCTTGGGTGGACTTACCTGCAGCAGACCATGCTGCTTACTTGCCTGCCAGTTGAGCCTCTGATCCTCTTCTGTGTGGAACTACTTTTCCTGTTGGGTGGGGCAGGAGCCTCTCCCTAGATTCAGAACACTGGAACTCTTCTGGAAAGCAGGAACTCTTTTCTTACCTAGGCGTGGCTGTGGAAGGAGACACCTAAGCACTACAGGAGGCTATTTAAACCACACCCGATGGATGAATCTTGCTTTGCGTTATTCTGCATCCTCTGCAGCAGAACGCTCATCGTGTCTTCTGCATCTGATCCTGGGCCTAAGGAAAAAGGCTTACCATCCTGAATCCAGTCTTCAGCAACACCTATAAAGACAAGAAAGAACAGGTTAGCATTACGGTCTTCAGTGACAGCTCTTCACTTACCTGGTCCATCGGCTGTCACCAACGCCTCGCGCTGCATTCCGGCATCTGAAAGACAAAGGCTTACCTACTCTTCGTGCGCTCCGGAGGTCTTCACACTGCATTCCGGCATCTGAAAGACAAAAGCTTACCAACTCTTCGCACACTCCGGAGGCCTTCGGCGCTGCATCCCGCATCTGAAAGACAAAACAAGGTGTGTTTAAAGACATTGGGGAACTTTAATACTCACGTGCCATTACTCCTTTCCACATCTAACCCAGTGGGTATTCCGGCACCCTGCAGCCACTCCGAACTTGTACCTGCAAAATAAAAAGACAAGCGCTTACTTACGTGCTTCCAGGCGCTTCTATTCATCACACGGGCTCCATCTTCAACTCACTTCAGCCCGTCATCCGCCATCGCCGGAACCCTGCAAAACAAGAAACATCATTACTAAAGACTTTAAAGACATTAGAATTACTCAAAACTTACCGTTCGTGCAGTAAACGACGGACAGCAGTCCTCTGAAGTCAAGAGGCCTGCTCCCCTTATCCAGTGAAGAAACTGGTTACAGCACCCTGCCCCGAGGCAGATGGAGAGCACGGCGTTCACTTACCTAAGACATCTTACCCTTCAAGTCAGACATACAGTGCACAGAGGTCCAGCCCAAAGAGCCAGCCGTGTGTTACACATCACCTTTGAAGATACGGTATACGCCCAGTCAAGACCGGCGCCTCTACGGGAATCAGGTAAGCGTTACAATCAGTCCTGACAATTGCCCCCCTCCACCTCCATAATGCAGGCACAAAAGGCGTTATTCCCTAAAATGACCCAATCTGCCTTATCCCGGAATAATCGAAGAAGAGACGAGCCTACAAGATCTGGCCTCCATGGACATGATGTAACCAAAGAATGACAAAAGCGAGTGATGTCATCCCGCTTCTGACACACTTAGATGCAGGAGACACGAAGCAGATATGCATTCATCACAAAGTTACACCAATATTAGGTCAACCTGCATTTATACATGAAGACTATACTCAATGTAACAATCACCTAAAGAAAACACATAATGCTTGCTTAATGCAGAAACGCAACAGAGAAGAAGCTGACATTTCCTATAAAATGGATGACGATGTCATACTCAAATGAATTGGAGAGCTTGAGGGAGCATTGACGCTTGTGAAAAAGCAAATCTGCTGAATTAGCTAAAAGGCAGAGGGATGGACAAATTGCACAATAGGTGCACAACACACCAATGTTACCAAGAACTTTGGAAGGGTCTGCATGTTACAGAGATGGCTCAATATAAGGATTCCCAGGACGCAAGAAGTATACTCCCAAACTAATTAAAGTATGAAAAAGCACTGTTGGCTTTTGGAAGTCAGGTGCAGGGTAATTATAAGTTAAAAGACTCCATGAAAAAGAAGCTCAAGATTGACCCCAGTGGTAGAGGAGACCATAGCACCCACATTCCTTTCAGCAAAAATGCTCATAAATGCAGGGTAAAGTAATTCCAAACACGGTCCACCCACACGTGACCCATAAATAAAGAGCATTGTCAATTCATTAGCTCTGGGCACAGAGAAACCAAGACCTTCACTACCTCTGAATTCTCAGAGTAATATATACAGGATAGATCCCAGATCAAAGCTAAAGCCCTGGCTCATGGCCTAGGAAATCGGAGATGGCGGAAAAGGCGGCACCTGGATGTCGATCCTCCTGCCATAAATTGTTGCTCATGTGCTGATGACCTGTCAAGTAACCAAGGTTGGCAAAGCCAATGCCGACAAATCATTGCTCTCAAATGATGTTATTTTGCAACTGTTGCATTAACCAATCAGGGAACCTAGAGATGACATGTATTCACCATTATCAATTTAGAGGTGGTCCCAGGTGGAGCCATCAGATAGAGTAAAACCAATCAGAATGCTGACCCCTGTAGATTATATACTTATTTGGTACCACTAACCCAATTCCACCTTCCTGTAGTTTGTACTTAGCCAGACAACTTTATGACATCAGAGGTGACGTATGTTTGCCTTTTAAACCGTTGTTTTACACTAAAGATAGAGAGTTTTAAGACTTGTGCTCTTAACTGCTCCCCCTGTTTTACAATTGTTTAATAAAAGCATATCTTTGTCATTTACTCTGACTCTTCTGTTTTTTGGGCCCTGGATTTCTCAGCCTACCCGGTCTGCACAGGGCTGGGATTCTGGGCCCTCCATTCCATAACCAAATGAAAGTAGTGTTGTGAAGTGTGTGAAAGGTGAGTGAGACAGAGATAGAGGGAGAATGAAGGGTAATAAGAAGGGCAGGTGGTTAGATGGGGTTGAACATAGGTGTCTTAGAGAGAGAGAGAGAGAGAGAGAGAAAGAGGGGGAGAGAGGGAGATATAGAGAGAGAGAGAGAGAGAGAGGGAAGGAGAGATGGAGAGAGAGAGAGAGAGAGAGAGAGAGAGAGAGAGAGAGAGAGAGAGAGAGAGAGAGATTCGGGTGGTCGGTGGGGAGTGCAAGAATAGTAGTAGTAGTAGTAGTAGTGGTGATGGATGATGGAGAGGGGAGGAGAAGAAGGAAGGTAGTGGGAGGAGACAGAAGGAGAGAGTGTGGCAAGATCAGGACATGGAGGGTGTAGACAGGGTGTTAAAACTAGGGTGCTGATGGAAAAAGGTGAGAGAAGAAAGAGGAGGGAGAGGAGAGGGTACAGAGAGAAGACATGATACAAGTAGATTAGTGGAGATATATGGAGAGTGTGAGTGAGACGAGGGGATGAGCGGAATTAGAGGAAGACAGGGAATCTAGTTAGATTGAGGAGGGAGGAGTGTGAAGTTAGAGAGAGATAGTGATGGGAGGAGAGAGATAGAGAGAGAGTGAGTGAGAGAGGAGAAAGTGGAGAGAATCTGCAGAGTCAGTCATCATTCCGATTAGGTGAATGCCATAGAAATACCTGAAGGGAGTTAGTAGAGAAGGCCACAGACTTTAGGCTGTCCACACCAGTTAAGCAAGATGAAGATAGCAGGTGGTGTTATGTTATAATCCAGCAGTGGAGCACATTGTGGTTTTAAGTATGCATGGGCATGTGTGTAGGGAGCCTACAGAAAGGTTGAGAGAGACATAGGGCTTGTCCCAGCTGGACTAACCCTAGTTTACCCGATATACTTGCTGTTTGGAATCAATGAAAACCTGAAAATCCACTTCTCTAGTGTGTCTATCTGTAAGGCATTGTTGTTCAAACTGTGTGGCATGCTTCACTGGTAGTGATCGCCGCCATGCCCAGGGGGTGTGTGAGTCCCGCAGCTTGAAAAACAATTAGCAACCACTGAGCCTTTATAAGATGCTTTCCGGTGTGCTCTGCCTTTATCACCAAGACCCGGCCTCCTTTGCACAGCATGGAATGTTTGCTCTTTTTGTCTCCAGGGTGGGATACCAAAGCAGGCATAGCTCAAGTGCAGCACACAAACACACTAGAATGGGATATAGCGAACAAGAACAGGAAAACAAGAAGCTACAAGGGAGAAAGAGACACTAAATTGGGATGTAAGGATGAAATGTCAAAGAAAGGCACATGAATCAGCAAGGGAGTAAGAGAGGTACAATGGTAGCCAGAGGAGAACACGAGGGTGAGGCAGAGAGAATATAATTTAAGAAAGAGGGTGAGCAGAATGAAGAGGACAAGGAGATGTGACAGAAAAAGATGGATAGATGTGTGTGTTGGCCGACTTAGCCCCATCCTTTGGAAGAATGCAAATAACTATTAGGAAAGGAAGGTGAGACAGAATGCCTGGATGGAACAGAATGCCTTGGAGGGACAGAATGCCAGGTAAGGGTAGAATGCCAGGGAGGGACAGAATAAGATGGAGAGACAAAACAGGGTGGTGTGACAGATGAGGACAGAATATGCGGGAACAAGAGAAGGTGAGGGAGGGATAGGCTTGGACAAAATTAGTAGGATGCACAGAATACGAGGGATAGATAGAATGAGAGATAACGTTAGATGAGGAGAGAGAGAGAGACAAACAAGGACAGACTAAGAGGTAAAGACAGAATAGGACAGAATAGGAGCGGGAGACAGAATAGGGGGTGAGACAGATTAGGGAAGAATAGAAGTTAGGTACAGAATAGGTCAGAGGCACAGAATAAGAGGAAGAGGCAGAATAGGAGGGGGCAAGACTAGGGTAGTGTCAGAGAGACACACAGAGATAGAAGGAGTTAGAATAGGCCTATAATAAGGTTAGACAGAGCACAAGGCATCGAGAAGGGAGACAGCCAGAATTGGAAAGGAGGGGATACTGTGGTGACAAAGAATGAGAAGTCTGACCAGGTGGATTTTGCTTTTGGCTAGAGACTTTTATTCAAAGAAAAAGATTCACCTGGCTGTCTTTAACTCTAATGGGGTTTCCCTACCAAAAAAAAGAACTTGGGTGTTCATCAGGAACTCAGTGAAAGTCCAACTCAAATGTCACTGTCCCAGTCAAAAGCTCCTTTGGTATCCCTAGCACTACAGTAACTAATAATAAAGTTCTGTTAATGATTGTGACCCAGAACAATTACTCTCTTCTCCAGGATGCAAAGGCCGCAAAATCTTCTCAAAGTAGAAGTTCCAAGCTTTTTATAACAAAGAAAGAGTTCCACAGGATCCTAGTGGGGCTAGGAAAAACACTCCCCCCTCCGAGCTGGTTGCCCAACATTCCTTATGATTTTCAACAATACGTGTAGTTCTTTCCCCTCTTTTGTTTATAATGAAATCTCCTTGCGTTACGAGGGAAAACTAGGAGGGGGATTTGACTCGTGGCTGATCTGGTGTTGACAAAAGGCAAAGGCAGGAAGGTCCCTAGGACTAATCTCCAGGGGGTGCTGGTTACTCTTCTGGGGTTTTGCACAGTAACGCAGGAAATTTTGAAGCTTGCCGACCCTCTCAGGTTTGACACAGAGCAGGTTACCTGGGTTCCTGGATAGTATATTAGGCTCCTCTTGGGGCTGTGGGCTCTCTTCTTTATCAACTCCACTGTCGTTCTCGAGTTAGGCCTGCTTGCTCTCGCGGTCACTTGTTGCTGGTGGTTCAGGTGCAAGATTCGGGCCACACAATCCACCCATCACAGGGCATGCCACTGCTACTGTCTGATTCACCATCTGCCTGTTTGCCTATGCTGCTACGTTGCATGTTCTTCTTGGCAGTCACTGTGTACTTGTTGGACCGCATGGTCTATCCATTACAGGTCATGCAATCACCACACCGGTTCCACTCTTTCTCTACTTTGGTCTCTGGCCGCAATTTCAGATGCTTTTTGCTTTTTGTAACGACTCTCGGTTTCTCTTCCTCCTTTTTTCAAACTGCCCTGTTACAGCCTCACACGGTGCAGTTTTGAGTTCCTGAATCGCTCTGGCATTTGTCCAATTGTTTCTTTTCTCAAAAGGTGCACCAAATCCATTTTACTTTTTAAACTTCTGTGACTATCTCTGCTCGAGTTTTCTTTCTGTTACTTCTCCAACTCTCAGAGTCGGCGTCCTGTCGGCGGACAAGACTTACTTTTACAGTCGTCTTCGCTACTGCTTCCTCCATGTTCGGATATCGGGATTGAGATCTTTCTCCCTTCTCCAGATATTGAGCACTGTGTCCTTCCTTGCTGTTCAGTTTAAATAGAGTGTGTAGCCCCAGAATAACATCAGTCCAATTGACAGCAGCTGATCGAGCCTTCTATCCACTCGATTGTAGCATTCTCAAGATCTTCTTCGTCCCTGTACTTAGGACATCAGGGTGGTTTGATATTTTACAGTAACACATA
This sequence comes from Ambystoma mexicanum, assembly GCF_040938575.1. Lineage (NCBI taxonomy): Eukaryota > Metazoa > Chordata > Amphibia > Caudata > Ambystomatidae > Ambystoma > Ambystoma mexicanum. Next base: position 827,640,946 of record NC_090935.1, read on the forward strand.
GCTTCGGATGTGAGCTTATGTGTAAAAAGTTTGGGCATTAATGTCAGCATGCGGTTTGGGTGTTTAAAGGGGTGGTGCCCACTAATCGCGTCCTTATCCCTAGGAGAGGGGTCACTCTCCATGAGATTCTCCCGCATGTTACCAGCCCTACTGGACTATTGGTAAGCAGCCTCACCTCCATAGCCTCATGGAAAAAGGGCTCCTCCGTGGGGAAAAGTGACCCTAACTGAAGGATCCTCACATACCAGAATGAGAGGTATAAAGTAAGAAAGGGAAGGAGAGAATAACGGTGAAGGAGGAGAGAGGACATAACTGAAAGGAGAGTTGAAAGTGGACAGATGATTGAGAGATGAGAGAGAATGGGAGTGAGAGAAAGTCAAGAGACAGAAAAGGTCAGTAACAGTAAGAGAAAATAAAAAGAACAGAAAAAGAGGCGGATAGAATACAAGAGAAACTAAAAGTCACAGAATGGATTGCGAAAAAGAGGAAGAATGGGTAAAGAACATGCACAAAAGGAGGGAAAGAAATAGAAAAAATGGGTGGAGTGGAATAGAGAGCCAAAAGACAAACTAAGTGGGGGTTATGAGGAATAATAGAACTAAAGGGTGATGGGTGACAGTGTGAGGGGAAAACATAGAGACAGAAGTGTGCAACAAGCAGAGGTAAAAAGACTGAATATAAGGGGTGAGAAGGATGAGGGCAAGAATGTAAGTGGGAACGTGTGAGAGAAGGAGAATGGGAGAAAGATGCAGATAGGAAGAATAGCGAGGAATAAGGGAGATAGAACTGGTGGAGTGGAGAAGAAAAATATAGTACAGTGGAGATACAATTAGGAATGGGAGAGATTGGGTAAGGCAGAATGACATGACAGATGGGAGAAATGGACAAGGAGGCAGTGACAATTTAATGGAGCTCGTTGCTGCACTCTACAGTGTAAATCCCATCCTCAGTCACTAACATTTTGATGCTGTCTGTTTGGGGCACAAGCACTCACTTTCAGCACCTCTGCAGTGAAAAAAACATGGTACAGAAGGTAGATGGAGCAGGCTTCTACCCCAACCGTCCTGCTACAAATGCAAATGTGCCAGCTCTCCCTCATTTGAACAGTGATTTTCTTATTTGAGTAATTGTACTAACAAAAAGGCCTGATATTTCATTCTTGGGGCGACCTCCATTTCACGCTGCATGAAAAGAATGTGGACATTTAGTACCTTAGCATGCTACTCACTTGTAGAGGAGCAGGGGACACCATCTCTAGAGCCCACCCCCTCACTTCTGACATACTGAAAGAACAGCAATAGACCGCTGTGTGTGATGCCAAGTATCATCCCAATACAGCACCTAAGATATGAGAGATGTTATGCACTCGGACAGCTGTATCGAATTTACCCTCGTACTGAAGTGGTGGAAGGATGTCGGCATACACCATTGGAAATAGAAAAGCTGTAAGTACAAACTGACGGGGGTAAAGTGATGTCATAAAGAGAAGACACGAGGACACACAGAAACGATTTGCAGATACTTAAAGAATAAAGGTGCAATTGAAGTAACAAAGTAATCAAGTGTAAAGAGATGAAGAAATCGTCTATGTTGGAAAGATGAATAAGATGAAACTCAACAAATGTACATATGAAAATGCAAGGCAGATGAGACATATAGAACCTTGCTGCAATAGAAACTATAATGTTAATAGAGCGGCCATGATAGAAAAGGACGTCGGATCGTGTTTAAACTACCTCAGAGACAAACCGAAGCCGCAGGACTAGTAGACGCTGCAGAAACAGCTTTGAGCGGAGAACAAAGAATATCTATTTTACTAAGACTAAGGATGAGACAGCAAGACATAATTTGAAAGTATAAAAGAAGTTAACCAGGATAGGCTATGAACGAAGGGAACATTTCTCTTAGATTAAGCAGAAGCAAAAACATCTGCAAGTGCCAAGTATTGGACAATTAAAAATGCAAAAAGCATATGAGAGGCCAAGAGGAGTAATAGCACCCAGCGCAATTAAATAAAATAGTAGTAAATAAAAGGACACAATTGAAATATATACGTGGTCTAGTAACATGTGTGCAAGAACAGAAGACAAGGTATACTCATTAAGCCTCAGATGAAGATAGTGGTGTACCCTGACTCCCTTAAACGTCCCAGAGAACAAAACAGCCAGCAAGGTCAACTTTAAAGGAGAAACCTTGGCTTGTGGCCTAACTGATGAGAGATGTTAGGCTAATTTACCAAAGTGGGCAGTGGACTGATGTTGTTCTCTGCACCTGGGTTTCGTTTTGTTCATGTGATGCTAGCAAGCCCAATGTCCACGGTTGGGAGGTTATGCCAACCAATCATGAGTGGCTGTTATGAAGCAGCATGCTATACAGTATTGCAAAAGTCAATCCGCTGTTAGTATTTTGCTACACTCAGTAGTATATGTATTTTAGGTGTAGTTTGAGGCGTACCTACTAGATAAGGGGCATCCAATGATGTTATTAACATTTACACATATTACACATATTTTAAGTATGTATGTTCCCCTAACCACCCCTTCCCTTGATAGGTTTCATTGTTTGCCAAATAGGATGACATCATAGCTGACGTATATTGAAGTATAAAGTCTTTGTGCAACCAAAAACTAGACGAGAGTGAGTGAGCTACATTTCGCATAATCACCAGATTTTCCTGCTTTATCTGAGCTGACAATAAAGTAGTACTTTGCCATATTCTTTGAGTCTGTCTGGCTACTTGGGTCTGAGATCATTTATTATGGTAATTCCATCCTGCTCATGAGATATACCCAAAGGTGCTAGCGCACATTTTGGTAACCGTGCAGATGGTTCTGGTTCAGTAGACCTAAGCCCAGATCTAGACTCTTGGATGATCGACGACTTCCACCATTAGTCAGAAGATCATGGAGTTTTTTTGTGGAGGACGGTGTGCAATATACATGTGGGAAAATAATCGGCCGGCAGGTGCCCCTTTGAAGAAATTCCTGTACAATCCCTGCAGGTGCCGCACAGACTGAAGGTGAAGGGGTTGATTGGGGGAAGAGTCGATGCCGAGGGACTTGAGCTGATCCAGGGATGAAATGGCAAATATAAGGGGAGGGACTGTATTGTAAATATATGTATATAAGTAATGAGATTTGTGTTTAAAGAGATAGCTACCTCGAATTAGATTCCAAGGGACCAAAGAATATGCATTAAACCCTAAGCAGAGTATATGGTAGGGATTCCTGAGGCAAGTGCCAATAAAGAAGAATGCGTATTACCCTCCAAAATTGAGTAAATAGTGAGATCAGATACATTTACTAAGGGAAAGTAAAGGAAGGTGATCACAGAAAAAAGAAAAGTGCATGTTTTTACGGGGTTATAAAAACGTCAGTGTAAAACATTTATTGTGCATAAACTAAGAAATATAAAATGATAGTAATAAAATGAACTAATTATCAGGCCCTAAGATCAAGTTATTGACATCAATCAGAGAAGGATAATAATTGAGAAAAAACAAGTACAATTAAGTAAAGGTACATACAGTGGAAATAATAGAAAAACAGGCTAGCAAGAATCGATAGAATTATAAATGAAGAAATAAGGCGAAACGATATCATAGAGATTTCAAAACTGGTAAAAAGATTTCTTTTGTGCTAAAGGCGGCGATTGATAGTGCTTGCCCAAATGAATTTTTGTGTTGAAAGTGATTTAAGAACCCAGTAAGTATTGGCAGTCGAGATTGTCTTGTCATCATGGGGACACGCCCCTTTTCCACCTATGCAGGACATTGCAATACACCTAAAATTAGGCAGTATCACACGGAGTGGGTGAAGAGAATGACTAATAAAAAACTCTTGCTGTGGCCTCAAGAAGGTTCATTGTCAAAAACAGTATTGCGACACATGACAATGTATTTGTGTGCTACATGTACAGGGAAGAAGTTCAAAAAAAGATTAGCTATTTTAGAATTATGGAAGTTGTATCAAAATGAGAAAGAAGACCCACCCGAGGAGAAGTGGATGCTCAATCAGCATATAGAGGAGGACGTAACGCCCTCAGCTCCCTCTTGCTCTTCCCAAAAATTATAATGCAGTGGAAGATAAACAGGGAATTTATACTTTAAAAGGAATTGAAGGCAGCAGCAGGGTACGGTAATGCAACGTACACACCTCCATCTTACAATAATGAAGACAGCATGGAAGAAAATTAGATCAAGGAACAAAAATATATATCAGCATGCGGTGAATGTAAAGAGCGTGATGATCGAAGAAGTAGACAGAAAGAAATGGAGGAGGAAGCTAATAGACAAAAATAGGAGAAGGACAGAGCCAAGGATGGGATTGTAGTGCAACACGAATGGATGGGAGGACAGATATTACACAAGTTAGACGGAAAGGGCATTGATGGTGTTTGACAGAGGGAAGAAAGAGAAGCACCGAAAGAAAAAGAAAAGGAACAAAGAAGAGCATACAAAGAGGAGAAAGATAGGAAACGGATGGAAGAACGAAGAAGGTATGGGCAATAGAAGAAAGAGATGCCAAGATTACCGGACAGAAAACACAGTGAAATAGAAGCACAGAGTATGAAAGAACATAGGTTGCAAAGAAGGCAAGAGGAAGAAGAGAACAGGGAAATGAGGAGTAGGGAAGAAGAAATGAGAAGTTGCAGGGAACAAAAGGATGATGAAATTGATTATCTTGTTAATAGAAGCATGGTGCCAGTTAAAGCACGAGAACGATAGGAAGAAGAGAAAGGATCACAACAGCACTGTAGGGAGCTGCAGGGAATACCGAGAATACAGACATCGGCTGACGAGCAGGAGGCAGAAACTATAGGGAAAACAATTGGGGATCTATATAGGCAGATGAGGGATAAGAATCATTAGAAAGATAAAGGGAATATCGAAGGATCTTTATCAAAAGAAACAGGAAATAGATTGGGTGACATAAAGGCAGACGAGCATAGAGTGCTGATATTAAGCAGGTTAGATCTTGATGATAAGGAAAGGAATGAAAGCCATACAAGCTGGGGTATAATGATGTCAGGCGAAGAACAGGAACAAAATGAGAAGGCACAAAGAGAGCGTGCATGCAGTTGTTCAATATAAAAGGGGTGAAATGGTCATATTTAGAATACCCTAAGGAGAAAACAGCGGAACTGACACCATATTCTGAATGACCACCAGAAAAATCACACAGTGCAGGGGATATATCCCTGCCACCTGTAAGGAGGTTAAGGTCGCAGCCAGGACGAAAACAGAACGGTGAAACTAGCCCCACCTGCAAAACGAGAAGTGTAGATGGGTATGATTATGGGCGAGGGCATATGCAATTGCCATTATTAGAGAAAGGGGGAGGGTGACTGCAATATATTCCATGGCCACAGATCGATAAAGACAATTTGAAATGTGAATTGCCAGTTTGACTGCAGGTGTGGGAAAATGGATTTATGAGTTAAAAAGAATTACAGCTGGAATGCCGTTAGCAATGGGTGACTTAAAATGCCTACCAGCAGCCATTCTAGTGGAAAGAGCTGCAGACATTTGGAAGCGACCCAGGGTATGTTAGTGTAACAGCACAAACACAACACTTGATGTAGCAACATTTAATAATTATAGAGCAGAAGAATTTTTGGAGAGCACTTAGAGTACAGTATCAAGACACATCACACATGGCTGTTATTATGACAAGGAAAATGGGTGAGAATGAAAACCATGTGCCTTTATTCAAGAGATTCAAGAGTACTGGAGACTCGACATGAGAGAACCGTGGCATTATTTTCCCACATTTTGTGTCAGGGACTGCCCGAGCCAGTGCAAAGGCAAATGAAGAAACAGGTGGAAATGGAAGCAAACCCCTTGCCAGAAATACTCTTGACTATTGTACATCATTGTAGATTGTTGCCAGAGAAGAACAAGAAAAAAGCTGAGGGTAGAAAGCACGATGAAGCAAAGTTAGTTCAGACATGTTTTTCAAAATTTGCTACAGAAGGAATAGTATTAACAATTGTTGAAGGTGCGGTAACACAAGGATTACAGCCAGCGGAACAAAGTAATGTAGTGTATCCTATGGATCAGAGTGGATATATGTTTTGCCCCAGAAGGCAGAGGGAATGCACCTAGAGGAGTTTGATGGGGATTTCAAAACGTTCATGGAGGAGGAGGCTTTAATGGAGGACAGTCACAGCAATGTTGGAATTGTGGGAGAATGGGACATATAGCTCGAACCTGAAGGAGTAGAGAGGGCATACAGCAGAACTGGCAAGATCCAAGAGGGGGGATGAGCTATTCTCAGCAATATAATACAATATAATACAGAACAACAACAGCAATATAATACAGAACAACAGGAGTATTATGCCCAAGATCACAGACAGATTCAGAAATATGCACTGCAAATACAATAAGCACAGCAAGGTCCAGCACAAGTACCGATGCCACAAGGCCATCTACAGCAAGCGCCTATACAAGCACAACAAGTACAGACTCAGCAAGCAGCAGCACTGTTTTGGAAAATAATTCAGGAGTCCCACAAGCACCTACACCTAGGATAGGGAGTGTGACAATGGTAGAAGAAAATCCTTTCACGGGTATTGGGATGAATTTATACCCACACTAAGACAGCTCACAGAGCGACATGATGTGTTCAGTACTATTAGTAAGATTGGACCCCCAAGAGGAGCAAAGGGTCAAGGTGATGATGGGAGGCAAGATATTTTCGTTTCTTGTAGACACTGGAGCGACTCATTCCTGTGTTCAAGTGGGAAAATACCCAATGTCTGGCATTGCCATGAATGCGCAGGGATTCTCTGGGGTGATGACTTTAGTTCCTTTTACTGATGAGTTGCCAACTTCTATAGGAGAACATGATGTACCTACGCCACTATTGTTCTCTCGACAGATACCAGTTAACATGGTAGGATGAGGTTTGATGACAAAATTAAATATGACAATATCTTTCACTGACAAAGGGATTGTGTGTTCCACTCCAAGAATACATTTTCTGAATGTAAGAGAGTTCATATTCACATTGGCAAAATGCAAGGCATTACTTGGGGTCCCGTTAGACCCAGAAGTATTCTTATATGGGGTAACGATTTTGTTATCATGGCTACCTAGATTAGTAGGTAAAATATTGAGGATACCAGATGAATTTTTGTTTATACCAGAAATACCTATGAATGATGAAAACAGACAGGTAATTCCCCTAGAGTTAGAAGCAGCAGTAGTAAGAGAAAAAAGGGTGGTTGTTCATGGGACAGATGATAAGGAAAGAGGATGGAAATAGTGATTGCCCTTGGTGAAGGATACCGACTGACAGATTTGAAATACGAGAAATCCAGAGATGATTACTCAGATAATGGGCCTCATTACGGGTCCAGTAGTAACTGTGCCGGTAAAACCGGCATGTAGCCCAGCCAGACCCGTAAACAGTTACCAGTGTCTGACTTGCTGGTAACATCGGAGTATTACAACCCCGGCAGGCGGAAGTCAGGCACCAGTAAAATGTTGTTCCCCATTCTTATAGAGTCCCATAGAACTCTATGGGAATGGGAACCACGTAAACACTGGCACTGGTAAATAACGGTGCTGGTGCTTCCATGAAACTGTGTGGGTGTTTGCCAGTCCAAAGAGTTGTACTTTGCTGGTCTGGAAACAACGGTACCAGTAAGCTTACCGGCACCGTTGTGTCCGGACCGGCAAGGTTATAATGCGGCCCAATGAATTCGTATTTTTCACAAGTCTCTCTTATTGGATTAAAATAGAAAATAGAGACATCCCACAGGAAATGGCATTAGCGAGAACGAAACCGTCAATCTTGAAGGAAGACTTAGAGAAGGTGCCAAGCATCTTGTGGGCCAGTAGTCCTTATGACATAGGTCTACTACAATGAGTAGGGGAAGTCAAAATCAAGCCCAAGTCTAGAGCTATTCTGCCACAAGCAAAGTAGTATCCCATGTCTCCTCCAAGAGGAGTGGATGAAGGCATCTTTGAAACTATTTCCACTTTCATGCAGCAAGAAATATTAGTGCCATTAGACTCCCCATGCAATACGGCTGTGTACCCCGTAACAAAATCAAAAGGGGGACCGATTTATTCAGGATCCCCATCTTCTTAATAATATTGTTGAAGCAGAGCTTCCACTGGTTCCAAATCCAGCTACAATATTGTGCAATATTCCATCTACAGCCAAATATTTGACAGTAATAGATTTAAAAAACGCATTAGTCTTAATTCCCCTTCATGAGGACTCACAGGATTTCACCTCATTTGTGTATGGAAATCAGCACCTAAAACACACTTATTTGCTCCAGGGGTACTGTGAGTTCCACTCAATCTTTCATAGGGCCTTATTACAAGTCTGGCGGTAGCCCTGCGGGTGCTACCGGCGGGTTGCTGCCAGACTTGCAATATTTACCGCCGCCTGTCTTGCCCGGAATCACCGGGGGATTACGACCCTGGCGTTCCGGCAAGTCAGGCACCGGTAAATGTTAATCCCCATTCCCATTTGAGTCCAGTAGGGCTCAAATGGGAATGGCAACCATGGAAGCACCGGCACCGTTAAAAACGGTGTGCCGGTGCTAACGTGAAACTCTGTGGACGGGTGCCGTTCTGCCCACCAGGTCTGACCATGGCGGGCGGGACAGTACCCACCCACAGAGCCGTACTGTGCTGGTCCGGTAACAATGGTGTTGGTAGGCTTACCGGCACCATTGTTACCAGACCAGCATGGTCGTAGTGAGGCCCATAGAGTCTGTTGGGAAGGGGACAGCCCCATACCCCCCATGGCTCCTTAAAGTAAGGCGAGATGCATTTGAGGCACTGTAATGAACAAGGAGGAGAGGGGTCAGTGAAAGGGGCGCTTCTCCGGTTGAGCAGGAACCCATGAGAACATCATCAATTATACCATATTCATATGGTGCGGGCCAAGGGACGGGCGGCATCACTACTGTGCTTAGATATTAATATTTCTAGGTAGAAGTGAAGACTTGCGCGGTAAGCACAGTAAAGGCAGCATTGCATGCACTAGTCCCAAATTCACCAGGCTACAGAAATCTACCGTCATGCCCGCGCTCCCATGAGGACAGTTTGCACCCCTACCCATCGCACTGTTTGTCCATTGCTCTTGAAAGTGTTGTGAAGATGTGTTTTTCACCCAAAAGGAGTGTGCCCTGCAAGGCCACAATTAAAGGCCAGCGCCTGGTGGGCATGTTATCTCACTTTGGCCAAAGCACAGCCCGGCTCATTCCTGAGTGACCACAAGTTATAGCCCACATAACTGACTAAACCCTAACATCGCCAAATTCCTTGACACCAGGTGCCCTTTGACCATCAACCCCAAAGTAACAAGTCCTGAAATGTTCAAAGAGGATGGCCAGAAAGCGTAATTGTAGCAACAATTGTGTGATTTGAATTGTGAGGTGCTGGGAGGGATAAATTATAGTTCAAACGAGGGTGGAGACCTAGGAGTCGGATGTCGCAGAGGGAGGGAGTGAAATGTGCAGGTAAAGTTTAGAGTACCCTGGAACCTCCTGTGTGTCTGTTTTGAAGCCTGCCAAGCGCACTGTATGAGTGATAAACAAGCTGTATAGGAGGTGTGCAGTTAATTTGTTTTCTGACCTTTTGATGTGAGAAGAAGATGAGCCACACAGTGCCCATGTGATGGAAGACGGACAGACTAGGCTCGGACCAATAAACTGACATCCCATATGGATAAAGACAGCACCTGTATAGGGTCCATCCAATCAGCCGTGTGGGCGTTTACTGTATGTATTGTGTCATTATGACAATATTTTTACCTTGAATGTTTCTACTTGTACCTCTGTTTGGCAGAATGTTTTTGGCAGAAGAGTTCTTTGCTGTTTCTTTCATCTGTGCATGAGATTAAAACTTGTTATCCTTACAAGATCCACTTGGGCCTTTATTCAGTAGCGGGTTATATTTCTCTGGTGTGAGCGTTTAGGGGCTTACTTTCAATTGGTTACCCTGATGTGATCCCAGAACCCCCGTACCTACCAGGTGCAGGCAGAACAAGTGTTTTTTGCTGAATTTGGCGATCCTACTAGGGGTCATATAGGTGCAGTGAAGAACATTAATCTGCATCAGCCTGAACCTAGCATTCTGTGATTCGTTTTTGCAGAAACCCAGCACACGCTTCCACTCCTTGTCAGTGAATGCGCCACCCACATCAGTCTCCCATCTAAGTCTCAGACCAGGTTTTCTAATGCTGGAACCTCCCAGTAAGCAACATTATAATCTCATTACAGGCCTCCAGCCATCCTCCCGTAAGTAGACCAGAGCCAAGAATGTTGATTCTCCTGGTTCCTCAGGCCACCCACTTCATCTTCATTTTGCTAGCCCCTCACCTTCATGTACCTAAGAAACTGTGATTGGGCAGGCTTAACTGTTGATTCAGATCCACCAGGTCCTCAATCATACCATTATCATACAGTTCCCCCCAGGTGTATATGCCATATTCCTCCCAGCGTCTAGAGGTGCACAGGTCTTCTCTGTTTGCACACACATCAGCCACTATTGACAAATTAGGGGAGTAAGGGCAGCCCGTCTTAAGCACCTTCAGAGTACTAGACCAAACTCACCTACCTAGCCGATAAGTAAAGGCAGGGAGTTCAGGCAACAGTCCAGAAGCCACAGTATCTCTTTAAGCTTTGCTGGTGCCACTAAGTGTCAGAGCAGTGCTGATTCTGATGTGGGGCCATCAGATAGCCATTTCACAACAAAGCTCAATTGGCCAGCTAAATAGTACAACTCAAGCCTTGGCAGCTGCGCCACACCGTCTCTGTAGGGTAGTCACAGCGTAGCAAGGGACAGTCTGTGATGACCACAGCCCCACAGGAAATCTCTGATCAAAGCATCTAAAAGGCGAAAAAGGCTACCTTTATATAGTGATGGACATTAGTGAAATTATAAAGGAATCTAGGAAGGACAACCATTTTGACTATGGCGATTCTGCCCATGAGCGACCAGAAGGACATGGATTTCTTCAACCACCCTCCACTTTCAGTGTATTATGTTCATGTGTGTCCTCTGGCGTATGCGTGATCTGTTTTCCCAGGTACCTAAAAGAAAATGTCTCCCAGAGGAGGCCCAGGCCAAGTAGTGCGGCCAGGCTTTTCCCACGGAGACCGCCCAAAGGGAAGAGACAGGATTTCCACCTACTGAAGGAGATCCCGGATAATTCTGCAAATCTATCCAGCACATCTAGGATCATGGGGAGATTGTGGTGTGGCTCACATAGGTAGGGCAGAACATCATCTGCATAGAGTGATATCAAGTGTCTGGACCCACCACAATGCCTGCATCCAGGTATTCCTGGTGCAAAAAAGCTGCTAGGGGTTCCACAGCTAATATGTATAGCATGGGTAAAAGTGGGCAACCCTGACAGGGCCCCCGGCATATGTTCCGTACCCCAGAAATCTTGTGGCCAGAGTTGGTGAGGCTTACAACAACACTACCCATCTAATGATGCTCCCTCCCAACTCTAAACTCCTCAGTGAGGCGAGCAACCATTCCCAGTATACCGAGTCCAAAGCATTGATGGCATCTAGGGACACCACCACATAACGTTCCTCTCGAGAGTTTGTTTGGTCGATAATATGCTGAAGTCTTCAAAGGTTCAGTGCGGTACTGCGACCTGGCACAAAACCAGTTTGGTCTGAGTGTATCAGGAAGGAAATAAACCTATGAAGGTGCGCCGCCAGAACCTTTGTGAGTATCTGGATGTCATAGTTCAACATCACAAGAGGGCGATAAGAATCGCACTTGTCCATTGATTTCCCAGGTTTGGGAATGGGTATCACCAAGGTCTCCCTCATGCTAGCCGGCAATATGCCCTTCTCGAATGCCTTTTCGAAGACCTTTAGGAGATTTGGGGCTAGGGTAGGGCCATATGCCTTGTAGAACTCCGGAGGGAGTCCATCACTACCCAGCGTCTTACAGGTAGTGAGGGATGTGATTGCTTCACCTAATTCTTCCACAGTGATGGGCTGATTGAGGGAGGCTTGCTGGCCAGCAGTGAGTCTCAGGAGCCGAATCAGTGAAAGAGTTTCCCTTATATCTTCTTGGGGGACTAAGTTATTGTGGCTGTACAATGGCATATAGTATGTAGTGAAGATATAATTGATCACCTGTTGGGATCTCCACGGAGCCCAACACTTGTAGAGGAGTAGGTTGTTGGGGGTCTAGAGTGTTCATGTTTACAGAGCCATCCCAATAATCTTCCAGGTTTATCTCCCTCTGTATGGGCCTGTGGCGTCTTTGTGGCATAGTCGAATTTAGACAGTCTGCCCCACGCCTCCTGACACTGAGAGCGGATCTCAGCCAGATTATCCTCAGTCGCCTGACAGTTCAGGCATTGGGCTTCTAGCGATTTAATCTCCTCCTCAATGGCCCCCAGCTCTTCTTAGTTTCCGGCAAATGTCACTGGCACTTGCTATGGCCTCCCCTCTACTTTCATTGTTTTCCAGATGGTTCCCCAGCTGTCCACGCTACCGACATTATGACAGAAAAACCTAATCATGGATGCTAAAAGCCGTCTCCTAAAAAACTCACCGGTCAACACACTAGTAGGCATGCGCCATGTCGGGATAGGGGATTTGGTGCTAATAAAGGTCCAATCAACTATGAGAGGAAAGTGATCTGACATTGTGCGGCCCATGTATTCCGGGATGCAGAATTCAGGTAAGTGCTGCGACCCAACAAAGAGATAGTCAATTCTAGTGTGTAGTTTGTGGGGAGAAGAGTAACATGAGTACCCCCTTGTGTTTGGATGTAGCTCCCTCCAGATGCCAGCTAGATCTCGATTAGTCACCTCTCCATAAAGTGAAGCTCTCCCTCCTGGGTGCAACAAGAGTCCAAAGCATATGTACATGGGATGGGACCGCATGGTTTGGGAAGTATGAGTTAACAATACAGATTTCTCTATGGTTGAGATAGCCCCTTACGATTAGATACCACCCCTCCTCAACCCCTCCACCTCAAGCAATTGGAAGGGCAGCAATCCACTAATCCAGGTCAGCACTCCTCTAGTAGATTTGGAGTATATGGCTCCAGAGGCCAGTTCTGACCCATTGGTTCAGGAGCGCCTCTTGTTCTTCAGCCAATAAGTGGGTTTCTTGGAGTAGAGCTATAGAAATTTTCCTGCCCTGCAAGTAGGATTTCACCCGGTTTCTATGTAGATAGGAGCTCAGGCCACGTACATTCCAGGTCAATATTCTGACTGTGGCCATGGTATTGTCATGTGCTGGTGAGCTCTGACGAGTCCCAGAGGGCCCCCTGCTTGTCCAGGATGAATTTCCCGCTCAATCCTGACACACACAGAGCCAAAAGTGTGTGAGCTTAGTTTGTAATTCATAAAGCGTTATCCCAGACCTCATTAAACAGCCACCACAGCATCCGTCAGTTATGCCAGACTTCCACCCCTGTGTGCCATACTGCATGGAGTAAACAAAAACGTAACATTAACAACACAACTTCAAAACCTTGCTAAAAAGAAAACACTGGCATTCCAGTACCAACAGGGCCTAGAGCAGCCATTTTGTACCAGCTAGCGGGACCAGCAACAGGCCATTACACAGTGTCAACTTGTGAGCGGGTGAATAAGACCAACAGTGGGTAACTGGATTTCGTCCCAACCGTATAGGAAGAGTCCCAGTAGCACTAATCAAGGGAAACCAGAAAAATGGGCCAGGAGTTACAGACTTGGTTTCCTGTCCAATAAGGAGCACCACATTGAGTCAGTGTAGACTCAACCGTCTGCACAAAAGTATCCCACATCTGCGGGGGGGGGCACAACCGATACAAGGTACGGAAGAATATAGTGGTGCCCTGCAGGCCAGTCATACTGTCAGGTGTCTGAGGCGCCATTATAAGCCAAATTGTTGTGTTCCATCCACATGTTGGCAGCTTCAGGACTGTCCAAAAAGTATGATTTGCCACTGTAAAGCATCTTCAGTCTTGCAGGCTATATCAGCATATATTTGAGCCTTAGTTGCCTGAGCCTCGCTTTGATAGGCACAAATGTGTTTCTGGCCCTCTGAACTGCAGGAGTGTAGTCTGGGTAAATAGCGATTTTAGAGTTGCTCTGTAGTGTCTCGCCCCCTTCCCTGAAGTGCCGTAAGATTACCTGCCTGTCTCAGAAGTTAAGGACCCTAGCAGTCACTGGTCTAGGGTGGGAACCTGTGGTTGGACTCTTTTGGAGGGATCGGTGGGCTCGTTCAACTGCAAAACCCTGCGACAATTTACCTGGGCCAATTTCTTGTATTAGTAGGTTTTTGATGTAAGAGGTTGGGTCCGAGCCTTCTGTTCCCTCCGGTACCCCAAGCGAATGTATGTTTTTCCTACGTGGTCTTCCCTCAGTGTCCTCAGCATGCATTTCCAGCATAGCATTTTGTCTTTCCAGCTCTTTGACTCTCACCTGTCGGTCTCTAGTTGTGACCACATTGTCATTCAGTAGGGACTCTCTCAGACAACTGCCTGACATCTTTTCAGAGTAGTTGTACATGAACGTTTACCTCATCTATCCTGGTCTCTAGAGAGGTTCTCAAGAAGGCAATTGTGGCTAGGAATTGGTTTTCCTGTCGGTCATGGGTAGGAGCTTGTGCCATTGTATGCTCAGTGGCAATCTCCTGAGGCGTCCCTATGTCTGTTTCGGCTCACAAATAAGTCCATGATAGTGGCTTTCTACTTGTACTTTGGAGGTGGCATCATGAGCGGTTAGTTACAAGGCAGCGTGAGGAATGTGGCTGCACACCACGTTAGAAAATAATCCAGATTGGGGTGATGAGGAGGCAGAAGACGCTGTGATTACTGCACCCCCGCCCCCAAGTTTCCTCAGTGTGGCCTCTGCTGCAGGAGTGTCTCGCTCAGACCAGGATTGTAAAGCCATTGGTGAAGTCGCTTGGAAGTTGTGGTAGACTAAAGAAAAGGAGGGTACAGCGTAAGTGTAGTACACAGGCGTTGCGGGTAGTTCCCCTCCAAAGCAGGAAAAAGCTGTATAGTTTTGCAGGTCTCCGCCACGCCAGCACATATAGTCAGCTCGTGTTTGGAAGCAGCAATTGTCATCGGGAGCAGCTTGTTCAGGGACGCCCCCCCGCTAGCTTGCCGGGTTGGGCCCTCAAAAATTCAACTCCGGAGCCGGGGCCCCTTGCAGGGGGATGATGCAGGGAGCTAGGGCCGGGGCCACAGCAGCAGGCAAGGAAACATAGCAGATATACCTAAAGTGTCGCTGTTTGGCAGTGCACCGTGCTGGTGAGGATGCAAGTCGCAGCGTGGCTCCCGTCATAGTCCAGGTAGCTCACATTCCGGGCCGAGTAGGAAGGAAAAGTTCAGGCCTGCAACGGTGCAGCACTGCACACCAACCCCGGAACACAAAGCAGCGCTCCAGGTGGGCAGCACCACAGCGCATGATGAAGGTGGGGAGGGCCGTTCTGCATCCCATCCCCACCTTCGCTCCACCAAGGGTGGGATGTGCTCTCCAGACTGCACACCCAGCGGCTCCTACATACCAGCAGCCAGCTCTGCTGGGTTCCGGAAGATGGCACCTCGCAGGTTCAGGCTGGATGTGTGGATGTTGGGTCTCAAGAGATAGGTCAGATCAGTATGGGCAACCTAGTTCACCCCCACTGCCAATTTCCTCGTTTAGTTACGCTGATTCATGGCAGCTGCCATTTTAGGGTGCAGGGGTCTCCACTTCCAGCGCAAGCTTCTCTACCGTGTCAGCACCGATTTGAGTTGGAAGAAGGATGGCCAGATGGGCATCGGTTTCTCCTACACCCTGATGTTTTCTGGGTACAAATTCAAGCAGCGTTGTTAACCGCCATCAGGATCAGGCCAGGATCTTGGTGGGAGCTCTAAGCAGTCCAAGCCTCACTGCATGAGCTCAAGCCATGCGCCGCCTCTAGCATTATTAAAGGTTGCACTGTAGCAGCTTCACTACCTAGCACACACAACAAGAGAGAGTTTTGATGCCACGCTTGCAGAAGACTGGTTCTCACCAAATGTATTAGAAAACGTGGCACACTTCAATGTTAATTGCAGTATATGCCAGACTAGATTATGTGGATATGTTGCAAGTATGTAATGGAGATAGGTACATGCTAATGGTAGTTTGTACCTTTTCCAGATGGATTGAGGCAGGTCCATGTACGCATACCGATGCCACATGCGCTGCCAAGTTCCTTGTGCGTGAGGTCTTTCCAAGATCAGGCGTGTGCAAAGTCCTGCGATCCTGATATCCTGATGCAGAGAGCATGTGCGCTGGAGGACTGCTTTTTCTTTGCTGCTTCTATGCCTTTGTTCAGATCACCTACAGATGCTTGCCTTTGGTCAAGTCATGTCTGTTTACTCAAGAAAAATGACAAATGATTTTGCAAGCATCCTGTTTGTGAAGCATGTTGTGGAACCGCGGCATTATTGCACAGAAACCAGCGGGCACAGGGTGAGAATTTGGGTGCTCCTAAATGCCATCTTCCCCCCTTTGGTTAGCACTGGCACTGGATATCTCCCTGGTAGGTTTCCCACCCCATGCCGAGAGGGGTTGCACCCCTTCTTGACAAGGCAAGACACCTGGCCTTGTCACACTGTGTATGGTAATGTATCCTCAAATGTTCAACACAGTGCATGCAGCCAAAATACAGTGAAATAGTTATGCCTCAATTGATCCTTAAATGTGCCCTTGGTCTCATGATGTGGTGCTTTCTTGGATGAAATCCTGATTGAAGAGTGTTAAAAGAGGATACTTTCCTTGTAATGATGAGTCTGCAGTCTCGAGTGAGAAAGTAACTCCTTTACTTAAGTTCTTGTTAGAGGATCAGGATTGCATGTACAAACGTAAGTACATTAGGTTAGAGACATATAGAGACACCCACTGGCACCCCTTAATCCTGGCAGCTCACCTCCAACTTACATTCACCGAACACACAAAGGAAAACACTCACTCAGCATTCTGCATCCAACATTCCACTGCCCACATGCTCACAGCACAGATATAAGGGGACAAGCAGGTTACAACATATCTCTCCCCTTTAAACTAAAGGGAATAAAGTTCAATCAAAGCAAGTTGTTGATAACATTTCCAAAAGTGTACCAACTCCAAGGTCCTTAATACCAATAAACTCCATTCTGTCCTACAAACGGGAGAAAACTTCGACTCCACCAAGACCCCTCAACATCTAACATGTGAAAACACAGGAAGTCCGTCACTCACCTCAAACCACTTAACAGTCCTCACATGTGGGCCCAACAGTCAGACAATCAACACTGAACTACAAATAAACCAGCCCCAAAGGCTTCCATTACACAACACAACGTTTAACCTCTGGCTTGTGTATCAGGTAACTTTTGGATCTGCGACCCATTTGCCAGTGCACTTTAAAAAGTTGTTAGCATTTTTCCTGGATTGTTGCACTAGTGTGCACGCTCTCTGTTGCCTCTGCTCCCCTGCGACCCCTTCCTTGTTCCCGCCTCCCTCCCACCCCCTGAGCTCTGTGATTGGGCCTAGCAGCCTGTAGCATCAGCAGTGAGGGTCTTTGCCTTAGTACCTGCATCCAAGCCACTTGTAAACTCCGGCTTGTGGATCACGTAAATGTTGGGTCTGCGACCCGTTTTCCAGTGCTCTTTTAAAGGTTTCTAACATTTTGCCTGTATTGTTGCACTAGCTTGCATGCTCTCTGCTCCTCTGCGACCCCTTCCTTGTTCCCGACTCCATCTCGCCACCTTAGCTCTGTGATTGGGCCTAGCAGTTGTATTTCAGTCCCGGCACCCAGGGCAGACTCCGGGCTCATGCGACCCAGTCGGCTAAGGCAAAGGGCAGCTCCCACAGAAGCAACTGCAGTCCGTCTTTGCCCGTGTTCACCTGTGAAGCCAGCAAGCCATCAACCAGCAATGTCTGATAAGGTAAGTGTGATTTGGGTGGGGAGTACAGAAATGACTGTATTCCAGAAAAGCCCAACCACTCCTATTATCTACATAACATAGCACACTAAGGTTAGCCAGCTAGTAATTAGTTTGCAATCACTGCTGTGTACCAGTTTTAGATGGTTTTCAATTGACTACTGTAGCCCCAATTTAGGCATTTCCCCTCTTCCCAGGTGTCTCAAATATAGGTGTTTTGCATTTACTTTTGTGTATCCAATTTAGGTTTTTCTCCCTCTTCCAAGGTATCTCAAATCTAAGGGTTTTGCATTTTTCCTCTTCCCAGGTGTTTCAGGTCTGGGTGTTTTTTAATTTACTGTTTTGTCTGCAAATTTAGGGTTTTCTCCCACTGCCTGGGTATTTGAGATCTGTATGTTTTGAATTCACTGTGTCCCCAATTAACACATTTTCCCACTTCCCAGGTGTCTCAAGATGTTTTTGCATTTACTGTTGTGTCTCCAATTCTTACTCCAGGTGTCCTCCCTCTAACACTGTGTTCCAATTCTAGGTGGGCCTCATTCACCACCACTGCTGTGTCTCCAATGTAGGGGTGTGCCTACTACACCTTTGTCCCAATCCTAGGTGTTGTCCCACTACTGCTGTATTCAAACCAAAGGGCCTCTACCACTGCAACAGATAGTTAGCCAAATAGTCCCAACCTCCCTGCCCGCAGCCAACCATTGTCGCCTCAACTAATAAGCATTAAACAGAACTATACCCTATAAGCCACCCCCAATTCCCACCACACTCAGTTAGGCCCACTCAGAGGTGTTGAACAGTGTTCACCTTAACCAACTCAAGACTCAACCACCCAAAGTTAGCCAAAACAGCACCATGCCAGTAACCAACTGGAAAGCCTTGGAACGGGGCAGAAAGTGACCCCAACAAAAACAACCAAAGGACCACACACCCACACACCCAGATACCTGGACCATGCTAATCCCCCAACAGGACACCAAAACCACACAGCGCCACAAAGAACAATCGCTAAACGACCAAACCAGGAGGGTTAAGGGCCACAACCACAACTTCATCAACTAACCAAAAACAGTGAAGAGTCAATCCTAGGGACCAGGAAACAAATATATCCAAAGAGGACTCCTGCTCCAAGGAATTCAAACCACAACTCAAAAACACCATACCTTGCCACAAGAAAGGCAAAGAGGCTAGAATGGACAACAGAAATAAGAAGGAAACCTGAGCTGCACAGGAAGGTGCTGAATAGCAAGATTTCACAACTCCAAAAAACCTGGTGAAAAAAAGGCCAAACAGACGAGGACACAAAGAACAAAGTAAAGACAGACTACATTGCTCGCTACCTCGCCACACATGACTGCTTTGGAAGTGAAGATGGACTACCAGCAAAATACCCACAGTCAAGAAACAAAACAAATACAGACCCGATCGGAATGCCAACTGCAGCACAACAAATATTGAACCACCTCAAACCGGAGAACACCATCAACAATACTCCAACAAGAATCAGGGACAAACTTGAATCTATTATCCTCAACACACCCCACATCACCAAAGACTGGAGCAAAGGACGGGCACTAACGCAACTCACCAACGGGAACTAACCAAAACCAAACAACCCTGCAATCATACTACTCGACGAAGAGATTGACCAACAAATAACTCCTCCCAACAGGCATAAGCAGGAGAGAACCACCAGCAATGAAAACCCAACTGATAATACACCGAGCCAAATTGACAAAAGAAAAAGCAACAACCCACAAGGGAAATAGAAAAACCTACACTTGAGCCTGCTCAATGTTAGATCTATGGCAAAACATTCAACAGAAATCCATGACCTACTAAGCAAAGGAGGCAGATACGTGCTCTTTTTTACAGAAACCTGGTTTTCTGACAGTTACAAAGTCAACGCGAATGAAACCATATCGGACAATTTCAAATTAATACACGCCAACAGAGAAAACCAAAGATTAGGCAGAATCGCAATGCTACTCAAAGAGCACATCCGAGCTGCACCACTCACCTCAACCGACGTCAAAGACTGTGAATCCCTACTCATCAAGCTCAAACTCAACAACCAAACCATAGTGTTCCTCCTGATCTACAGACCACCATCCTACAACCTGAACCTCGTGACAAAGCTAGCAGAATCCATCGCCATTTTATCAACCTAGTCATACTGGGAGACTTCAACATTTGGTTAAAAATAAAAACCTCAGCGCACTTACTTTGCGCTCTCTTGGAAACACTGCACTTCTAGCAAATAGTAAATTAATCCACCTACAATGCCGGACACACCCTGGATGCGAAATTCTGCAGAGGAAGACTATCTGCATCTGTGAAACCCACACCATCACCTAATCTCATTCTACATTAAACTCCAAACCCGCATACTAGCCGGAAAGGAAATACTCCATGCCAGTAAGAAAAGAAACAGGAAGTACCTAGACCTGGAGTACCTAACAAACTTAGTAGACCTGCCCCTATCTAGTACCACACATCCACCTGAAACAACCCCAGACGTAGCGGAAAACACACTCAACATTTCAACATTTGGATTACCGAGGCCCTAGACCACCTGGCACCAGCAAAATCTTTCAAAGCCACACCAAAAAAACCTGCAAAATGGAAACAACATGGAGAGAACAGTAGGACAGGCAGGACAAAATAAAATACCAAAGACAGCTCAGACTATATAAATCAACAGTACTCAAAGCAAATAAAAAATACTATGCCTCTAGAAATGAATCGGCAAACAATCCACAGAAAGAACTCTTCAGAATCATCAAAGGGATCAAAAAACCCTCATCCTGCAAGGAAGTTCCTACACAAGCACCATGTGACAGCATCACCTACCAACTAAGATCAAAAATAGAAACAATCCAACAGACCATCAACACAACTTGTGCTAATACAACCACAACCGCTGAACCACAGACAACGGGCAAAACACTGACTACAGTAAGACTCACCTGCCTAGAACCAATCACAGAAGAAACCTTTGCCACACTGATCAAGGGCACCAACCTTGCAGGATGCCCAAGGGTACCCTGACCCCAAGACATCTTCAAAGAAATCCTCTACCTCACCAGAGAACTCCAGCAACACACCTCTGGAACCTAATGAAACTATCACTCAAATACTCCGTCAAATCAACATACATCAAACCACTGACAAAAAAGGAATCAGCAAGCGCAGAAGACCCAAGCAACTACAGAACGATTTCCATCTTGCCCTACCCAGCGAGAATCCTGGAGAACCATGTATTCAAGATCCTAATTAAATACGTTGAAACAAACGGAAGACTTGACCTGTCACAAGTTGGCTTCAGACCAATGATAGGAGCATAATCAGTGCTCCTTTTGATATGGGTCGACCTGAAAATAAATGCAGACACCAGTGCCCAATCATCCCTCATACTATTGGACATATCTGTTGCTTTCAAGACAATTACCCATGCAACAGTAACAAAATGACTGTTGGAATGTGGCATATAGGAACCTGCACTAAGGTGAATTACCTCATTTCTCACAAATGGAACCGAAACAACCTACTTACCACCGTTCATCTCAAACACCAAAAACATCTCCTGAGGAGATCCACAGAGATCCAGCCTCTCTCCCCTGCTTTTCAAAATCTACATTTGCCCCTTGTTGAAACTCATTCGAACCTACAGACTAATAGCCTACAACTACGCAGACGACACACAACTGATTGTGAAGACGATCATGACCCAGGAACAAAATAACTGCCTCAACAACTGCTTCACGGAAATCTACAACTGGATGACAACAAACAACCTCAAACTGAACCTGGCAAAAATTGGCAAAAACCTGGCAAAAACTGAAATCATGCTCTTACCCACAGAAAACAACAGATTTTGGGATAACACCCACGCATAATTATGCACCATGGAAAACTCAGACAAGTAAAGCATTAAAACCTAAGTATTAGCCTAACTTGCCCACCCACACAACTGTGGTCGCCCGGTCGAGCACCACTTCCTGTATCTATTATAATTTCATCTGCACACGCATTCAGCAGCCAACCTCACAACAGGTCCACACCCAACTACCATAACCCAGACATGTAACCAGGAACACACTAGGTACAACCAACCATCTACCACCAAACCCACAGGGGAGTTCAGCCTCCAGACATGGAGAGAAGGCGAGATTGGCTGACAAACCACAACCAAGACCACTGATAGATACCATTGAGTGGCAACCAAACACCCACACCAGAGGCATTGCAAAACTGACCGACTTACTAATCCATTTCCCCCTTCTTGCTCCTCCAACATAACCAACGCCACTTCGCATGACTAAGGGCTAGCCACAATACACATAATGTGAGACAGGCATGGTATCAAAAGAGAGGACAAAGACAACAGAATTCACGTTTCAAAGAACTTTATTAAAATGTCAGAATGGTATAAGGCCTAACTTGCCCTATAACTAAGGTCGGTATTTCACCTGCCTAAAGAAAGCTTAGGGAAGTCTATGTCTATAAGTCCAAATCAAAAGTCTGTCTGTGTCAAAACTTATGCTTGCCCTCACCTCTAGAAATAAACAGGGTGTGGGGTTCCTTCCTAACAAAAACAGTGTTCAAAAGTAAAGTCTCAGCTGCTCTCAGCTTTAGTCCTTCTTGGGCATTCCATTTCAGGCTCAAACAGTTTGAATAGCTGTTTATCTCATCAATGTTCAACCAGGCCTTGAGGTTCCCTTCCCCAAGTTCAATATGTTGCAGTTCACACAAAAAGATGATCTTGAGGTTCCTTTACCCAAGACAACACCTCCTGGTTCCTTCAACTCTCAGTTTTCCCTTCCCCAAAATTTCAATGCACAAAAAGAGGATCTTGAGGTTCCCTTCCCCAAGACAACACTTCTCAGTACCTCTAACTCTCATGGATCCCTCCCCCAAGGTTTCAATGCAATGTCTCAGTGGCTTACTCACAATGTCCTTTGCTGGTCCTCATTTAGGGCTCCCTGGTCTAGGTGCAGTTATCAGACCAGACAGTCCACCCATCACAGGTCGCGCAACCAGGAACCCTTATGCTTTTACTTGGCTTTATTCGTAATGTCTGTGATCTTCAGAGTAGAGGTCTCTTTAGTCTAGGCGCAGTTGTCGGACCAGAGGGTCCACCCATTACAGGTTGTGCAACCATAAGTCTCCCCCTTATATTTGGTTGGCCCCTCACAGGCTCTTCTGCTTTGGGATTCAAATCCCATTCAGTTTGGCATTCACTATTATTCTCTTTCACCTGTGCTTATGGACCATTACTCGCCTGTCTTGTGAGACTCACAGGATCTTTGCGTCCCTCTAATGGCAGCTTCTGCTGCTCCTGCTCGCCTCTTCCAAAGTCAGGAAGCAGACCGCACATGTGCTGCTTTCTCACTGGGCACGTCCTTGCACACGCCGGCTTCCCAGTTCCTTGCAGAGAACGCGGACCGTGTTCCCTCTTCTGGCAGCTCCTTTCTGCAGCTCAGCTATTTGGCAGCTCCAAAAGCTCGCCTTACACTCTGAAGGCTCCCGGTGCTGCAAATGACATCCAACCCATTCTCCCAGGGTTCTACAGGTCCTCCGGAATCATTGCCAGCCTCCAGAATTCATAGTCTTGCTCCAACCTGTTGGTTCTTTGTATGTGTAACTGGTTCTGTAACAGCACCTTGATGCCCCTGGTATTAGAGTGCTTTAAAAGGGAGAAAATAAATAAAATAAATAAATAAATGCTAAATACGTATAGTTCTAGTGTGGCTGAATTCAAAGCAGCGTTAACTAAATAGGTATGATTATATTGTGGTTAAATTCAAAAGTATTGGATGTCAAATCCATATAGTTTTAGTGGAGGGGCTGGGCATGTGGTGGATGGTGGGGTGAGTTTGGGGATAGGGTTGTTAGCCAGAACGGCCTTCACTCACCTGGGTAGATGGCGGGGTTCTCCTCTCCTGGGCGGTGCTTGGAAGCAAGTCTGAGTTTCTTCTCATTTTCTCATATATGTCATACAGTTATTGGGAATACAATTTGGGGTGTGTTCCCATGCACCTCTGCAGATTAACTTGTGTTCACTCTTTCAATACAAGCCAGTCTGTGTGGTAAATTGGTACAAAAATATGTTTTAATTAATTTTATTTAAAAATTCATGCTAGAACATCTACCGTAGGTGATGCTGATTAAACATTTACAAAATCCTATTGGACACACATCACAAATACATAGATAACAAATACATATATTGTTGCATAAACTGACCTTGGGACCACACACTTCTCTGGGATTAACAATCCGTGATTAAATTCACACACCACCCTTTCGTGCCAGGTACCTCAATTCATTACACATACACACACAATTGCACTCTAATGAGCCATCCTCTTGAGTTTTTAACAAAATATCTGCAATAATAACATCCCATGAAAACATCCCATCTCATCAGCAATTGTTCACCAATTTCCTTTGCACATATGATTTGTAGCAACAAACGCTGTACATGCCATGTTTCTGTTCTGATGCAAAAAATGCTGCACATTCGTCCGGAGCTTATTCTTGTTTATGAAGGGTGTATTTGTCATGTTCCCAATGGAATACATATTCCAGTGATATTTCTGTAGGGAAAGGGGATTTGGTTGGCAATTTGGTTTACAAACTCTTCTAGGACAGTCAGAAACCCTGGGAGACAGGGCACTCAGGCCCACAATGGGTTATGAAATCACTTAGTAGGGATCCCGATATACAGTGGGCTCCTTTCATTTGTCTGAATGGTCCAATATTTTACCTAGACAAACCCCTTTCCCGAAACCAGACCAGTAAAATTCCTTCTTGGGAAACTGTAGGTCATTAAGGGATAGGACAGCGACTGACAGCGAAGCTTAAGACTTGAATGCCAAGCAGAAGCTCACTGTCCTCGGGGAACAAGGACAAGGACTCCCGGTTCCATGTAATAATGTCGCCACAAAAATGTTTCCATGCAAAAATATCGCCGAAAAATGGCAGTTTATTGTGGCGACATTATTGCATGGAACATGCGGGGTTTTTTTTTTCCTTTTTTATTTGTTTTAACTTTTTTTTTTTCCCTGTCACCATATATATGGTCAACCAAATAATATTGCCACGACATTTTCACGGCGATATTATTTACGGCAACCATATATATGGCGATATTATTACCTGATGCCGGACTCCCTAGAACCTGGGTTGTGGAACGACCCCAAATATCAGGAACATGAACCCCCACCCTCCTAAAATCAGTCAGAAATACGAGATCCTGATAAAATGAAGGGAAGAGGGTCAATAACAGGATACCTTATCAGAGCCCAGTAAACCTGAGGTGTCCAAACAAAAGGAAAAGATAGGAGACCCTAATCCCCTTCAATCGATAGAGACAGACAAGACACCTTCCCTTGGGAAGGGGGTGGGAAAAGACCCAGAGAATTGTCCCCAAATAGACTCTGTTATTATCCTTCATGCCCAAATAGCTTCACCACTGGAGGAGTCCATTAAAATGTTATCTGAAACCGGACACAGAAGAACTTTGGGAAGTGTTCCCTAAATCTAGACTGAATGGGTATTGGGATAATCTAAAAGATCCTTTTTACGGATATCCCAAACTCTTCTGGAAAGACTGTCTTTGTCAAAATCAGGAAGAGGAACGGGACCCTGACGCTCCTATGGAATCTTTCTCTACAAATCCCCCACAAGATGAGGAACCTATATATCCTTGCTTGCTCCGTGGGATTGGGGGCAATACCATGAAAACTTGCCCAAAGTCCTTACTGGAAGAGTTCCTTGAAGATGAGTTGGAAGAGAAAGAAAAGGGAGGAAAATAAGAAGAAATGCCATCCGTAATACTCCGATCTCCTACCTCAGATCAGAAATGCTGCTCCTGTGGGGACTTTGGACACCCAGCAAGACATTATCCCTTGAATGTTTTACCTCTGCCATCACCATCGGAGAACAATATCCTTAGATGGAAGAAAAAGAAGGGCACGAATAACACAAACTCATGGATGCAGACACCTCCTATAGATACCCTGCCATCATCCAGGGAAGAAGACTGTGGGCCGCATTAGATGTGGGAGCAATAAGTGTGCTATATGACCAGAGCTACTCCCCACGGGTTGGAAAGTCATGGGAAAAGAAAGGACAAATTGTGTCCATGGACATACTAAGAGAAACACACACACACAGATCCCTCTTAACATCCTGGTGACAGAACTATGGGTCAAAGTGACAGTAATTCCCAAATTGCATACTCCCTTAAGCCTACGTCGGGTAATTCCATACTTTAATCATTGGGTTGCCCACATGGCAAACTAGAAATGCAGGAAGGGAGGATGATAACACTACCCAAAATAAACACCATGAATAGGCAGAAAACTGCATCCTTATTTTTAGAAGGGGAAGCCAGTGAGTTAAGGGGAAAGGTATGTGATGAAGTGCAAGGCATCATCACTTTGAAAGGGGGATGACCCCCTTTCTATGATACCCCAAGAAGGAAGCAGTATCCCTGCCAATCATCTGACTCTAGACCCCTTTCCTATAACAATCTCCTCCCTAATGATGTCGTGAATTATTCATTCGCCTAGTAAGTACTGAGACAAGGAGGAGGAGTGGAGGCATAGAGAGTGTTCTTGAGAACCAGTTTGAGCGGTCTAGTTCTTGCCGGCTACTTATTGGTCCAAAGTGGGTCGAGATAGAGGAGGGAAACCAGAAAGTGTTGTCAAGCCTTCCCTTGAGGGGCAGGGAGCAGGAATCATGTGCTTGAAGGGGCTGTGGACCACTTCAATACCCAAAGGCAGGGGGAACAATTGATCCCCAGCAGCCTGTGGGGAACTGAGTGAAGCTGGAGTCTCCCCCAATGGGGAACCACGAAGACCAGTTTGCCTCCCAGAAATGGGGGAGGGCCCTCGATCCCCAGCAGCCTGTGGGGAACTGAGGGAAGCTGGAGTCTCCCTCACTGGGGGAACCAAGATGATGAGTGTGTCTCCCAGAAAGGGGGGAACCCCGGAGCACCAGCAGTGTGCAAGGGATTAAGGGAAACAGGAGACTCCATCGTTTGAATATATCAGCTGGGGAGCCACTGAAGGAAGACCCGAGAGCCCAGGGGAAACCGCAGAAGCTTACCGTTGTTCACGAAGAATTGAACCCTTGTAGACCAAGTGCAAATGTACATGGAGGGGGACAGGGAGACCCCAGAGAGTACAGAAGGGCAAAGGACCCATTGAAGCCTAGGAAGCACACAAACGAGGTGCTGAGCTGCAAGACAAACCTGAGAGGGGTGTCTGGGAACCATGTGAAACTGGGGAAGCCACAAGAAGGGTCAAGGACACATTGAATAAGGAAGTAATGCTGAAGAAGTAGAAGCAGCAGAAGTAGAATCAGAAGAAGCAGAAGCAGAAGCAATAGAAGACATTTGTAAACCACGAAGAAGGTGAGTCTGGGACTTGTACCCATATGAAGAGTACAGCACACTGATTCTTCATAGTCCCAGTACCTGGCAGGGTAGTGCACGAGATTGGCAGTGGTATCAGCAGCAGTAGATTGACCATGGGAGGGGAGTCACTCCCCCTGGTGTAGAAACCTTCGGGAAATAAGCCAATAGGAGGGAGGCACCCTCTTGACCTGTGATTATTTATGAGAATTAAAATCCCCTCATTGATTATTGGGAGAGCATGACAGTCTGAGAGTAAGACTGTCTTTGAGAACCTTTGTGTGGCAGCAAACCAGGGGAAGGGAATTGTTCCACCTGCTTTAACTGGAACTTTAAGACTCAGAGAACTGTCCAGAGGAGGGAGGCACTCCTGAACTTTAGTTTAGGATCTATTGGCACCCTGTTTTTGGAACTTTGTTTTCTACAGAGAAATCCCTTTTATCACATTGTCCTTCCATTCAGAACACAACCCTTAGATGTGTAATGCTGCTACTTTTTTACTAACACTTCACATACCATATAATGATAGGTGGATCATGGAGTAGTTATTTACTGGCATTTGTTTCATCTTCTGCTAGCATCAGGAATGTCATTTCACCAAAATGCCAGGGGTAGCGGAAGTGATATCACATGGCCTTTGCCCTCTGATGACATCACGTGAAGTGATGTCATTTGACCCCACCCTAAAGTGACATCATGGGAAGCGATAGAACATGACCTTTCACCCCTTTAATGAGTTTAGCAATTATTGTATAGAATTCCAGAAAGGCAAATTATTTCTTATTCCTATTCTTTCTTATTTAGGGTGACTGCTCAAAGTGTTATATTTGTGGGATTCCAGCCACCCCAGAAACAAAGAGCCACATAGCACTGGCCACAGCACAGGAGCCTAGATGTAAAAAAAAGGGTAGCAAGGGAGATGACAGGGGTCACAGGTGCAACCCCTGGCGTCGTCTGCAATGGCTTTTACTCTTATTATTGTTTTCGGAATGTATGTTATTCCATTCCACCTCTTCATTGAGCGCCTGTCAGGGCAGACACATAGAATGGCGTGTAATGCAGATACATGGAATCTGTGGATGAATGGACGGATGATCAGACGATGGACAGGATAAACACTTTTTGGAAAAAGTTAATTTAGTAGATCGAGCAGTAGAGATGTATCCCTGGCAATGTAGTACTCAATGTTGGTAGATTGCAGTGAAGAAGTAGGCATCTGTTATAACACATACTGTCTACACTGGTGACTAAAATGTTTTTAACTAATAAAATAAAATGATGGATATGAAATCATTTGAAAAGTTACCAAATTAAATAATTCAAATCACATATTTCGACAAGAAAGGGACACGTTACATGCCCTAAAGGTAGACTTTTCAATAACACCAACTAGTCATTTTCGAATGCAGTGATGTGCACAGGCAGCTGTCTTCCTTGTTTGCACTTCGTCTCAAACGCCTCTTCAAAATAAAGCCACGCACTATTTAATCGAAGTAAGCATGTCATCTAAATTTAGCACTAGAACGATATGAGTATTTTAAAGTGTTATTGTTGTTGTCCAGTAGTCATTTTATAAAGACAAATAGAGCTCTTTCCTGCAAACCTAAGTTGCATTTATTAACAGCAGGCCCTTTGTGTGTTTTTACTTGTATCCTTGCAATACAGCATTGCCTTCAGCCCTAGTTTACCCAGAGTGATTTCGTTGCACACATTGGTCCCAGCAAGGCTATTGATTTGTGCTGCAATTGCCCACATGACCTTTACAGTAGTGACAGCATTTACAGTTTACCAAGTGCCTTCGGTGACTTGAACTGCCATAAGGTGACATATGTGACTGATGTATTTGTAGACCTTGGCTTCTGGGAAAACAGGAAGGTTTCTGGAAATCCCTCTGATGCACATTGCTTCAGAAGTTGTCTATTGTGCGAGAATGATCATACAAAAAGTAAAGCACTTTTTCAGATAGACAAGGAAACAGACTGACAAGCGGACAGTAAGGCAGAGAGGGAGACAGCCAAGCAGGCAGCCCGGCAAGCATGCATACAGATAGGCAGACAAACGGGCGGACAGGCAGAAAGAACAACTTTATGATGTGATGGTTGGGTGGGTGAGTGGATGGATGGATGTATGTATGGTTGGATGGAAGAATGGACGGGGGAATAGAGGTATGGATGAGATGATGGTCAAATGGTGCCGGGAAGAGTGCATATGGATATGGGAACCAGAACTCAAGCTACTTTTGTGTTAGCGGGTTAAAAACCACTCTCGGTTAAGCATTGAAAATAAAATATCTAAAAGAGACTTTCATTAATTTAATAGTTACAATACATGTGGACCTAAAGATTTAATATAGCACTAAAATCAACCAGGTCTTTATTTCCTTTTATTTTAGCAGCATATTTTATATGCTACTTATACTGCTTTCCTACACTAACAGCACTTTTGGGGCAAGTGAGAGATGAGGGACGTATGTGGTGGGGACAATGTGAGGAATCAGGATATAGTGGGGACAATAATGGACCTCACGCAGGGGAAGAGTGGCACTGCCCACTGTGGAAGGAGCGAGTATCTATTGGTTCGGTGGCGTGGGACGCCCCGTGATGTGGGATGGGCCACTTTATAACATGATTTTTAAGGTAGGAATCAAATATAAAAAAACACAAATTACATTAAATAACTTCAGTCCTGTATTATTCTCAAACATAGTCTCGCAATCTCGATCAATTCTTTTCCAGGATACCTTGTGCAAGTGTGCAGAAGTAAGACTGACACCGAGGTGTCATGGTGATTATTAGAAACTTTTATTCGAGGGTGAAAAGGAAAAGAAACCCTTATCCCACCCTAACTCTAAGAGGGATTTCCCTGCCTCATCTGAAATAACTAGAATGTCCAAAGCAAAAGTCCAAATTTCTAATGTCAGAATCCTAACTCTGTCCCTCACATCTAACTTTAAACTAAAGTAAAAGTGTGGTCTTTCCAAACCAAAGCAAGTGGTACACTTCCCCTGGACAAAGGACCGGTCAGGAATCTTCAGACCTTGAAGAATTGGGGAATATCTTCCTTGTTTAGGTTCCACGTAAAGTTCAGCAGCTGTTGGGGGAAATCCCATCCACTGGTTGACCCTTCTCAGGCTTCTTTTTCTGTCCCTGGGTCCCTGGCCCTGATTGGTAGACCTGGCTCCTTTTCACCAGGCACAATCGTACACACAAAAAAAGATCTTAAATGTGTTTCCAAACTGGAGTGCGTCCTTGAACCTGGTTGGCAGACCTGGTTTACTCCCACCAGGTACAGCGACGAAGAAGAAATACAGCCTGGGTGTCCTGTGGTGGGTCCCTGACCCTGTTGGAAGACCTTCTTTCCTCGCACCAGGCACTGTGATGAAAATTAACAGCCTGGATGCTCTGCCAAGCTGTGGTGGGGTCCTGACCCTGGTTGGCAGACCTGGTTTCCTCCCACCAGGTACTGCGATGAAAAGGAACAGCATGGATGCTCTCCCAAGCTGTGGTGGGACATGCAGACTTGGTTTACTCACCTGCCAAATACTGCATGTACTGTCTATCAGTTTCACAGTTCTCGCACTTCAGACTTTAATTTCCCACTTTGAGGGCTGAGTTCACTCGCCGGCCAATCCTTAATATAAGCCCAGGTCCAATCAACTGTTTCTCTCGTGGTTGCAGGGTCCCATACCCTCCTTTCCCAGTTTCTCAGCTTGTGCCACCACCTCCTTATGCTTTAGGCCCCACTCGGATCACCTGCATAGCTTACTGCGCAGTCTGGGTGGGTGTTGGCCCCTCCGGAGCAGCTGGGCTCCGCCAAGGGTCTCTGGTGGCGTTTGGGAGCCTTTCTCGCTCTGCAGCCGCTCCACAGTTTTTTGGCATTCCTGGTAGCGTGGTTCTTTCCCTGCGTGTCTCAGAATGCCCAGAGTTTCAGCCTGCCTTCTAGCTGTGTGGTCCTCATGTCCTGGACCGCCCTTGGACTCTCTCTCTCTCTCTATTCTGGGCATCCCGGTCAGCCTCCACCTTCACTCCTGGTCCATGCTTACTCTTGAAGTTCCTCCGGGGAGGGCTTGACATTTCTTCAAGTCCTTCTGTACTTTTAATGCAGCTTCTTGAATCGGCTCTTGAGAACCAATAGAATGCAAAAAGTGGTTCTGGCAAATTTCCTGTATTGCTCTTCACCTCCGCCTCGCCCCAGTACTTTCTACTTTTGCTGGGCTACAAAATGACATGGTATATGAGGGTAGGGTGGAGAGGGAGGAGGTGAAATGGAGTCAGGGTTATGGTAGGGAAGGGGTTTAGGGTCAGGTGATTGGCGTGGAAACCACATTCTCCCAATATGGTTGTCACTGGTCCCAAAGCGGGTTTACTCACCCATGAGATTCACGCGCTGAGTACAACCCACATGGGGACAATCAGGTAGCAACCTCACCACCCTGGCCTCATGGGAAGGGGTGTTATGGAGAATTATCCAGAATGGCTAATTTCCCTTACCTACTGAGTCCCTCAGCAGCTTTGCTGGATTTCTAGGATTTAGTTTTTTTCACCTGGTAAGAGTGTGAGCCTTTTTCCCACTCTTACATGTGTTTTGCTGTGTGTGTTTAACATTTTTGTGTTAATAGACTGTGCAGTTTAACCTACTCCATAGGCATCATCTTGTTACTGTGTGTTACACAGCACCTTTAGTGCAGTGACACAGGGTTGTCTTTTTCAGACTTCCCACTTTAAACTCCATTTTCTGGGACTGACTACTGTCTCCCAGAACATGTAAAGTTGCCATTGACTTTATTAGTCTTTTTAAAATCACAGACCCAGTACAAACTATCTTACATAGAGTTCTGGAAAGGGTTAATAGTTATCCCTTTTTGTCTGTTTCTCATGGAACATTATTTTGTTCCCCTTTCTGTAAAATTTGGCTGGTGGTAGTGGTATCTACCCTATTTTTCCTACCGCGGTCTATTTAAATATGCTTGGTACTGTTAGTAGCCTCAAACTTAAATCCGCTGGATCCCATTTACTTTTATTTGGTTCCGGCTGGATTTATTCACCATTTCTTTTTGTAAAGATCTTTCTCGTGTTTTACTCTGCACGCTAAACCAGGTTTGGTTCCTTTCTTCGCTGTCCTTTGGCGAGGTTCTGCACAGAAGCCCTCCTTAGGCACCTGAATGTCTGAGGGGGACAGGCTATGAGGGAGGGGTTTGAGACTCCCTGCACAGGGTCTCTTTGGAGACCCATGTCGCACTCTGTGTGATTGGCTGTGGTGACTGTCCCACCGGGACAGCCACCCTGCTGTGTGATTGACAGGTTGTGTGAATGGGGGAAAACTGCATAACAAGCATGTCTTTTGGACTGAGAACACAGAGTCGCCACTGGATGGAGAGAACCAAAGAGAAGCTGACAGAAGAGGACCTCTACTACGACTGACCCTCCCGGCGAAGCCCTGCTGCGGGTCCGAATCTTCAAACTTCGACGACAGGGAAGATCTGCAAGGAATCTTCTCCCCTTGAGCTGGTGGGACCAACCAGTTCACCAAACTGCAAGCCAGGCCTCCCTCCTCGAATTTGCTGTGCACAGCTACAGTGAACCAGATAGCCAGGAGGACCGGACCCTGCTTGGGTTTTAAGGAGCACACCTTTTATTCGTTGCTTTGCTCTGCTGCTGGTTTCTTCCCTGGGCGGTGCAGGACACTCCAGTCTTCCTACTTCGTGTCAGTCCGACAGTCGCTTCAGGAACCGGGAGCCTGCAGGACCTGCCAGGAACATCTGCCTCAGCTACAGCCTTCTTCTCCATTTAAGGTACTGTTTAAACCCGGTTGTTCGTTCCGCCCGACCACAGGGAAAGTGTTAGAAATCTTTCACCAATCCAAGGGCTTGTCGTTCTCTATTCTTTAAAGTAACTTTTCTTCCGGCTAACTTCGTTCTGAACTCTTGGCAAAGACTTAACCGCAAACTACTCTGAACTGTGTGATCCTCTGCAAAGACTCTGGCCTATTGACTTTGGCTCAGGCCTCTTGATTTCATTTCCTCACCGTAGTTGCCTTTTCTAGATTGCCCTGCTTACCTACTTGTTGGTGCTGCTCAATTTCTGTCTAACCTTGTCTTTCCCTCCCTTTTACATTGCTGGAGTGCCATTTTGCTCACACTTCATTTTGAGCTTAACTTGTCCAGAAGCTATCGGGTGGTGTGTAGTGTATTA
This sequence comes from Ambystoma mexicanum, assembly GCF_040938575.1. Lineage (NCBI taxonomy): Eukaryota > Metazoa > Chordata > Amphibia > Caudata > Ambystomatidae > Ambystoma > Ambystoma mexicanum. Next base: position 827,674,460 of record NC_090935.1, read on the forward strand.
AGAGTGTGATTTTTCTACTGCTTTACTTTAGTGAATTGTTTTACAAGTGATGTGTAAATAAATGTATATTCTTTTGGTCAGATACCTTGAGTCAGTGTTTGTTATAACCATAGTAATTGCTGTCCTTTGTGTAACTATTGATACTGCTCACTTTAATCTTGAGATAAGTCTGGCTCCTCAGCCATCGCTACCACTTTACTGTGTAGTACAGTCTTGTACCACAGGTGAATTTGTACTGTCACTAAAACAGCCCTACTGCTGTTACTTGATCTCTCAGCTGCATTCGACCTGGTTGATTACAAGGTCCTCTGTAGGCACCTTGAAACAGCAGCCCATTTCTTCGCAGGCACTATCAAGTGGACAGAATCATTTCTGAGTGAGGGAACTAGTAGAGTATTTTCACCTTCTGCAGCCGCGGATCCCACACCTATCTTATGCGGGGTCCCTCAGGGATTCTGTGTGTCCCCCACTCTCTACAACATATTCACCAAGCCACTGTTCGACGATCTGGACCTTCTGGGTGTCACCTACACTAATTATGCAGATGACACTCAGATTCTCCTCCCTCTTTCTGGGGATCATGGCAAGGACTTGGCGCTGGTGAATAGAATCTATCTCATCATTCAGGCATGGATGGCTACACAAGGCCTATGCCTGAATGATGACAAGACAGAGTTGATAATCCTCGGCTCCCCTTCCTACATTGCCAAACTAGGCCAGGAATATGCAGCCTTTTGCATTGACGGTAACAACATTACTGTCTCCAAAGAGGTAAAAACACTTGGTTTCTACCTTGATGCAACAATGTCCTTCAACAAACAAATACATTCTTTGGCCTCTACCACAGCTTACACTTGTAAATTGATTAGAGCAGGTAGGCCCTTCCTTTCTAATGACAGCTGCCTCATACTGGCCAGAGCTCTTATCCTATCAAGACTAGACTACTGTAAGGGCCCTATATAGTAGTGCCAATAAATCTATTATCCAAAAACTTCCCATAACAAACTACAGCTAAAAATCGCCTCCCTGACAAACAAAGCACTACACAATGTCGCACCAACTTACTTAACTGACAGAATGACCAGAAGAACTTCCAGCAGACCTTCTAGAACTGTCAATACCAATTGCCTGGTATTACCCAGATTCAAATCCTCTAAGATTGGCGGCAATAGCTTCCCTGTGAAGGCTGCTAAACTTTGGAACTCCCTGCCTCATCAGTTAAGAGTTGACATGCCCTACTCCTTCTTTAGAAAGAACCTCATCTTGCACCTCAATCTGACGGAGAATTAGAGGCAAGCCAGCACAACCCGTTGATTGATTGTAAATTTGTATATACCCCATTCCAAGATGTAAATAATTCTGCTTTTCTAATTAACTTGACGTATATTCTGTATTTGCATTAACTGCTTGTGTAATGTACATTTTGTAACCTTGTAAGCTTCGCATAACCTTGCTGCACCCTGCTACTCCTGGGTCTGGTGTGCCTTATAAATGCAATAAACAAACAAACAAACAAACAAACTTGTAGTCTTAATTGTGTGTGGTGTTAACAAAGGGTACTGCATGTGATTCTGTCTAACACTGGTGTACAGCGGTGAGGATCAAGTATAGTGATTACACTTAGAGTGCTGCCTTTACCTTGAATCAGCTAACCACAAGGCTAAACATCATTAAAAAGCAATATTAATCATGTCTGATATGGAAAGCTACAGTCAGGAGACCCTCCTTAGTTACACAATGGATTATCTGAAAAATCTGTGTAGAGATAGGAATCTCTCTGTTAAAGGCAAAAAGTCCAAATTGATTGAAAGGTTGTTAGAGAAACAAAGTCTGGAGGGTGGGTGTGGAATAGCTCACCCCTCAGCAAATGTGGAAAATGAGTATGATAATGTATCAATTGATGAGTTAGATGAGGCAGATGTGTCTCACAATGTAGGCCTTACTGCTCCTCTACCTCCTCAGCAACCTCAATCTTTGTCCGCTGGGACCCCATCAGGTCCTACACTCAGTCCTGAATTCATTGCTCTAGAAAAGATGAGGCTTGAATTGGAATGTAAATGTATAAATGCTCAAAATAAATGCTCAAACTGAACAAAAACATCAAGAACTGAAACTCAGAGAAATGGAGTTGAATAATGCCTTAGAAATGAAAAGGTTGTCTTTGGAAAATGCTTCTCTCCCAGTCTTCTAGGTCTTCCAGTCCTAAGAGACCCCATATGCCGAAAGAAATTGTTGGTATGTATGAGGCTAAGCTTGATATTTTGGATTGGTTGGCAATGTTTGAATATAACCATGGAATTCAAGACATTACAGGGAATCAGTTGCTTCCTTGGCTCTTCTCTAGGCTACCCACTGTAGCATCTGATGTTGTGATGGAGTTGGGGGAGGTGGATAGGATGGATTATGAGGGTGTGAAGACCCCTTCCCAGTACCTTAAGAGGTTTAGGACCCTCATAAAGCATGATGGTACCCCTTGGGCTTCCTGGGTATGTGAATGTTTGAAAAACTTAGATGGTTGGGTTAAGGGTTACAGAGTAAACTCTTATGAAGGTACGAGAAATCTTCTTATGATGGAGTCAATTTATGATGCCCGCTCTCCTGAACTCAGACAGCACTTGGCTGATTCTAAGGAGATAGTCCTAAAGAAGTTAGCTAAGGCTGCTGACTTGTGGGTTGCAAGGAGAATTCAAATACCTCCAATCCAAAAGAGGGCCCCAAACAAAACAATAAGGGTAAGCCACAAGGGAAACCGAATCAGGCTAGTGTACCATCTGGATCCAAACCAGATGGAGGTTAGAACAAGCCCCCATTCATCAAAACATTTGGGAAATGTTATGTTTGTGGGTCAACTGACCATGTGAAAGGGGATCCCAGATGTAAGGGTAAACCTTCAGGGGTCCACACTGTCTCCTTAGCCTTATCTCCAGAAGTACCTATGGAAAGTGGACACTTTCACCTACTAGCTGATGAACCCATGAGAGTCTCAGCTAGTGTTCCTTTAGTGTCCCTGGGCATGTGTGAACAACAGAATTTAGATGTCTATAATTCCATACCAACATGGACATCCCCAAGATTGTGCAAAGTCACACCTATGACTCCTCCACCTGCTGAGGCAGAGTGTGAGGTACAACCATGTGGGGTTGATCCAGTTTGTTAAGAGTCAGATCTGGAAGAAGACATTGCTTTAATTGGAGATCTGGACCCTGTTGTCCATTCTGAGCTGCAGTCTTTACTGGCAGAAGGTGGAACCAACAGGGCAGACTTCAGCAGAGGACAAATAGAGTGTCCTACTCTTGAAGGTCTTCGCCTACAGGCAGCTTCTCAGCTCGATGGGCAAGAGCCTGGGAAGCATAGGTTGCACTGGGAAGATGGCCTCTTCTACCGTGAACCAACTGAGTCTATCGCTGGGGACTGCAAACGACTTGTAGGGCCCCTAGAAAACAGACTCCAGTTCCTACAGTTGGCCCATGAGATACCTTATACCTTTGGCTGGTCATTTGAGCTCCAGAAAGACCAAGGAAAGGCTCTCCTTATACTTCTACTGGCCTAAAATGGGTTCAGAAGTTGACAAATTCTGTAGGAGCTGTCACACTTGCCAAACCTCTGGCAAGAGTGGAGCCAAGAATATGGCACCCCTGGTGCCTCTCCCAGTGGTGGGAGTTCCTTTTGAGAGGGTGGGCATCAACATTGTTGACAACAATGCCCCTTGACCCCCCACATTTTCAGGGAACAGGTTTATCCTGGTTGTAGTAGACCATGCTACTAGATACCCTGAAGCAATACCTATGGGGACTGTTATGGCTTAGGCTGTGGCTAAGGCTCTACTTGGTATTTTTACCAGGTTAGGGTTTCCTAAGGAAGTGATATCCGACAGGGGATCCAATTTTATGTCCCACTACATTCAAGCCATGTGGAAAAACGGTGGTGTCACTTACAAGTTCTCTACAGCCTACTATCCACAGACATATGGACTGGTAGAGAGGTTTAATCATACTATGAGGAGTATGAGAGGTGCTTTAGAGGAACCCCTTAAAAGAAAGTGGGACCTTCTACTGCCAAGTCCCTCAGGAGGGAGTTGGTTACAGTCCCTTTGAACTTCTCTATGGCCATGCAGTTAGAGGTCCATTGGTCCTGATTAAGGAGGGGTTGGAGAGTGCTCCTTCCCCCAAGCCAGTCAGAGTGACTGACTATGTGATAGGTCTCTGGAGGAGAATGTCACAGATGATGGCAGAAGCTAGTCATAACTTAAAAGCAGGTCAGGCTCAGGTCAGGCATTGGCATGGCCAGAAGGCCAGCATGATTAAATTTACTCAAGACCAGATTGTACTAGTTATGGTGCCAACAAGGCTGAGCGCCTTACATGACAAATGGATAGAACCCTTCAAGGTTGTGGGCAAACTTGGAGGGGTGAACTATTTGGTGGACTTAGGCAGACCTAAGGAGGCTCCCAGAGTCTTTCACACCAACCGTTTGAAGGCATATGTCTCAAGTCCAGAAGTGGGAGCTTTGCTTCTAGCTTCAGCTCAAGAGGAGGAGGAGAGTGAACCTCTACCTGACCTCCTCAGAGGCCAACCTTTGGATGAGAACATAAAAGGAGTCAATCTCTCTTCTAAACCGACATCTGAACAACAGGAGGAGTGCAAGGTTCTGTTAAACAAGTTTGCCTCCCTGTTTTCCCTTTCACCTGGCTTGACCCCTTGTGGCCAGCATGATATTCTCACTGGTGACTGTTTACCTGTGAAAAGCAGACGTTACAGAATGTCCGAACATGTGAGATCCCACATCAAAGGAGAGGTCAACAAGATGCTTGATCTCTGGGTTAATTTATGTATTTTTTTATTGTAAACTTCAGTTTAATAACTAAAAATTAAACTTTTGTTACATTTAATAGTCCAATTCTCCTTTCAACGACTGGAAATCCAAAACAGAATAATTTTCAATTTTAAGCATCTGGTCAAATTGGCCAAACTGACGTTAACATTAATCAACTTATAACATTTTATGAGACAATTTGCGTCTTCTTTCTTAATATCATGTCCAAATAGTCGATTACGACACAGGATAGCTTGATATTTGTACCAGAGACAACATATATCCACCATGTCTCCATGTCATCATCTAATGGTTTAAACCTTCCGAGTTGTAAAATATGCTGACTTTTGGTTTCCGTGCATGTTATTAGCAAGTGTTTCAGGGATTCCATTGCAATGCCACAGAATCGACATTGGTTGTCAGTTGCTTCTTTGTCTGTCTTAACCAGAGCATCTCTTTAGTATGAAGAGCATTTAGTTTGAATCTTAATAATGGATCACAATGATGTTGTGATGGACAGTGCAGCCGATATCTTGGTTGAACATTTAGCTTGTTTCCACCCACTCTGCCCAGGGGGAGCGCCGTTTTAAGTTCTCTGCGTTTTTCTTGGTTAGTAATACAGCAGCAGATCTCAAGTTTCTTTTTAGCTATTTGTGGGTGGTCATGCAAGTCCAGTTTGTTTATGTATGCGGCTAAAATTTGAGATATCTTTTAAGTCCAAAGACTTAGACCTCTTTTCAGCAAATAATTACTCTGAGCATTTGAAATGAGAGACCTGTCAATAAAATTCCTCTCAAATGACTAATCGTAAAGGAAACTGTTCCTCATAGCACTTACAACTTCCCGGATATGCTTCAATTGTTAAGTGCAATTGTATGTCACGAGGAATATGTCTTTCTAAGAACCACTAAAACTAAATGTATGCTTCTCTCTATGTTGTACACCAAATCCTTGGCATTGAATATGTAAAGTGTAACATGGTTATATTTGATTTTTGTTTTGAACACTGTATTTATGTGTCACTGTGAATGTGACAGTATTTTACCACACACCTGTTCTATATAAATTATTATTTTTTCAATACACTTGGTTATATATGGTCATTTGTCTTCTGGTTTGGTACGTACAGGGCCAGAATCAATAGGGGCGTAGTACTAACTGCAGATACAGACATGGACCGAGTCCAATGCAGAGGAATGTTGCAAGTTTCTCAGATTTACCCTTTTCCAAGACTTAGTGTAGATTCAGACAGGGACAAGGGGATGCCCCCATCAATGTAAGGAGGGCAATTGATAATCTGTACAATGGGAAAGGGGACAACTTTTTCTTTGTTGGCAGTTTGTTTATGCCAGCAACATCCAAGATGATATCTAGCTTACTTTTCCACATATGGAGCAGTGGAGTCTGTAATTTCCCATTTCCAGTTTCGATTATCTGATAAGCTGGAATTGATGTACTCAGATGCATTTTTCTTATTGAAGCTAATGATTTCCATAATACCGTCATATACAAGGAGTTTATGGCCTTAAGACTCTGCACCAGAAGCAACCTTCGAGTCTTTGCCAGTTGTTCTCAGCGATGTTCCAGCCTGCTTCTGCACCAAATGCAATTGCTGGTACGACTTTTTGAAGATAGAAGGTCATGACCAGAGCAATAGTAAATTTTCTGCTGTATTCTTTGTAGATTTTGGCACCTTGTAGCCCAAACTTTATCATCTGATTGGTAAGATCTTTATCCAAGGGAGTTCACATAGTGAGTCATTGAAAATGATGCCTGTGAGGCCACCAGGGGGCGCGGGCAGGATGGACGCCTGAACGTCGAGCTCCGCACCCAGCCCCGGGTGAATCACGATTTATCGGCGAAACGAGGGTCCCATATACTACCCGACCCCCCCCAAAAGACGTGGAAGCCTGTGGCCCCCACCTGGGTCCAACTTTGGTTCCGATCCGACGCTCCTGTGCGGAGTTACACGGACCAAGGCGATATCGGCTGCCCCTCCCCCACGACCTGGCGCGGAGTGGCGTAGGAGACAGCACGAGCCGCGCCGCCCACGAATAGGCCCGAGAGGGTGAGCCCGCGGCGCTTCCTCCCCTGGGCATCCTCCGACTTGAAGAAAACCGTCCACCCACACAGGGAACGCACGCCCGGCGCCTCTGGTGCCCGAGGCCCGGCCTGACCCGGAGAAAGGCGGCGTCCGTCGTAAACTGGCCGACACGAACCCCTCATGAACTGGAGAGAGAACTTGCTGAAATATCAGTTTGTTCCCAAAGAAAGGACCATGGCCGCCGGTAGCCCCACCGTCCCACCCCCGGATCTGGGGGCTATCCAGAACAACATCCAAACGATTCTGGAGGAGATACGAGGTATGAGGACAGACATGGGGGCCAAACTGGCCGACCTCACCACCAAGGTCGCCACCCTAGAAGACCGCGTGGAGGGCGTCGAGAATAACCAACTTTCGGCGACACTCCTCGAAACCCAAATGGACATGAGACTCCGAGACATGGAAAGGCGCGAGGAAGAGCTTCGGTTCAAGGTTGACGACATGGAAAATAGGGAGAGGAGGAACAACCTTCGAATCTTTGGCCTGATGGAATCTGAGGGCGAATCCGTACAAGGACTTGAAGGCAAAGTGCACGATATCGTGAGGATCGCCCTGGGAACGGAAGACGTGGGGGCGACCAACTTCGACAGGGTGCACCGAGCGGGGGGGGGAGGCAGAGGCCCACGCTCGGTTCTGGTTCGGCTGCACTACTACAGGGACAAGATCAGAATCCTGGAAAAGGCGAGACATCTTGGCACCATACAGTACGGTGATTCAAAGGTATCCATCTTCCAAGACCTCTCGGCCCTAACCCTGTCAATGAGGAGGAAATGCGGCACACTCACAAGATGGTTGCAGGGAAAAGGAGTCCGATATCGGTGGGGTCACCCCTTCTATTTGGAGTTTGAGTGGCTAGGTGAGAAACACCACCTGGTGTCGGAGGAGGACATACGAAGAGCCACGGACGATCTGGTGAACGACCAGGCGGGCCATTCGGGCGCCCAGGAGGGAGGACCACGGGACCCCCCTAGGGGTCCCGACGGCCCAGGAAATCACAGTGGGAAATCTAAGGTCAAGGGGGCCCGAAAGTTTCGGAAAACCAGACACCCGTCGATGAACCCGGAAAATCACACTGACTCATGAAAATGACGTTCGATTGGAAGGAGAGAAAATCATGAGGTGAGAGACGATTCAGGGTACGGACGCAGGAGGCCCCGGGCCCACGAACTGCCTTGAACGGACACCGCGGCGGTGTCGCGTTTGGCCCACCGGACCTTGGGTCGGCAGACCATTATGTTAAAAAGTTAACTGTTTATTTGTGTTGCCCCGCGTTTGGGTTTCTGGTTGTGGGTTGAGGGCCCGGGCGGGGTCTCTGGTTTTTGTCTCGGTTAAGTGCACCGAAGGCCTGCAGGGGCCGACCTGAATCGGACTTGCGATCTGGGACTCTCCAGACACACGAAAACCCCGGGGCTGGGGTTGGAGTCCTTGGTGGTTCGTTGACCGGCCCCAACACATGTTGGGGAGAGTGGACGGACGCCTCAAGGTACAAGGGTGGGGAGGGGGGAGGGAAGACACGGGGAGGGGGGTCAGTTGCAAGGGGGGAGGGGATGGGGGGGATAACGGGGTAGTTTGGGGGACTCAGGGGGAAATTCAGTTCAGACCGCAAGAATACGCTTGGCAAGGGGCACTAAAATTCAATCACCACGAGGGGTTCAGAATACGCACACGGTATGATGACAACGATTGAAGGGAAGGTGGGCACGTTAAATGTCAAGGGTCTAAACTCTCAAAATAAAAGATCCCTCACGGGCAACATGTTCCGAAAACAACACCTGACGGTCCTATTTCTACAGGAAACACATTATAAGCGCGGGAGGGAATCCAGAATCAAGGGGAAAGACATCGGTAGCAACTATTGGGCTTCACACCCGACCTCGAAGAAGGAGGGGGTGGGCATTCTCCTGGGAAGGGCTCTCCAACTAACGGGGGTGGAAACCAAGAGGGGGTTTGGGGGTCGATTTCTGGGTGTCAAGGGGCTTTGCGAGGGGCAGCGAGTTACTCTCGCCACCGTATACGCGCCCAACACGGGCCAGGTGGAGTTCCTCACACGGATCTTTGGTGTCATGGATGAATGGGCCGAGGGGGCCATGATTCTCGGGGGTGATTTTAATCTCATAGCCGACCCCCAACTGGACTGGTGGTCCGCCAGAGGTGGGGTACCCAAGGGGATCACGAGGGATAACCTGGCCTTGCAGAACCTCTTGAAGGATCACTACTGGGTAGATGTTTGGCGCAAGGCGTACCCGGCCCAGGGTGGTTACACATTCTTTTCTCCCCCGCACTGCACCTACACCAGAATCGACCTTCTGTTGGCCTCAGAGGAGGGAGATGGGGCGATGACCCAACCAAAAGTCGAGACCATAACGTGGTCGGACCATGAACTACTTATAGCTAACTGGTCCCTGCCCATCGCCCCGAGATCGGCTCGATGGCGGTGCAACGACACGCTCCTTAGGGATCCAGTATTCCGTGAGTTCATGAAGCAGGAAATGCTGGCCTACTTCGAGACAAATGACACGGGGGAGACGGACATGTCCATGGTATGGGAAGCGGGGAAGGCCACCTTCAGAGGCCTCCTCATAGCGGAGGGCTCGAGGCGTAAAAGAGAGAGGGGCCTGATCGAGAGCAGACTCCGAGGGGAGCTGCAGATCTTGCGGGCCAGACTGGGAGTCCCGGGAGTGGACCGGAGGGCACTATTGGACGAGATGCAGGGCAAAAGACAGGAGCTCCATACGGTTCTCATAGGGGAGGTGGTTAAGAGGATGCGATATACCAAACAGAGATACTACGAACAGGGCGACAGGGTAGGCACTCTGCTGGCTCAGAGGTCGAGGGGGTGTAGAGTGGAGAGAGGGATTACCCGGTTGACCGACGAAGAGGGCAGGGTTCATGGGAACCGGCATGAAGTGACGGAATGCTTTGCTGAGTACTACAGCAAACTCTATTCTAGGCAAGCGGGCGAATCTCGGGAGGACATTGCCTCCTACCTGGCAGAACACCCCCTCCCCAAACTGACCGACCAGGACTTGGAGGCCCTCGAGGGGGAAATTTCAGAAGAGGAGGTGGAGGGAGCCATCAAGAGACTGAAGGCCGGAAAGGCTCCTGGCCTTGACGGCTACACAGCGGATTTCTATAAACAGACCCAGTCTACCTTAGTGAAGCCCCTGACCAAATTGTTCAACCAAATTAGAGGCAACGACACGATCCCCCCGACTTTCCTACAGGCCCTCATCACCGTCATACCTAAACCTGGTAAAGACCGGGCAGCTTGTGGGTCTTACAGACCCATTTCACTTCTCAACTTAGATGCCAAGATCTTTGCTAGGATCCTGGCCTCCAGATTGGAAAACTCCCTCCCACGCCTGATACATCCTGATCAGGCGGGATTCGTCCTCAATAGACAGGGTTCCGATAATTTAAGGAAGACCCTCCATGTATTGGCCACGACCGAGGCCAGGAATGAAGGCGCTCTCCTACTGGCTCTTGACGCGGAGAAGGCCTTTGACAGGGTCAGCTGGGCTTTCATGAGGGAGGTTCTCTTGTCAGTGGGGATGGGTCCAAGGTGGTTGGGATGGATATCCGCGCTCTACTCCTCCCCCTCGGCCAGAGTGGTGGCTAACGGGATTGAGTCTAGGGAATTCCCCCTTGAACGTGGCACGAGGCAGGGATGCCCCCTGTCTCCGTTAATCTACGCATTGGTGATGGAACCGTGGGCAATCTCGATCCGCA